>NC_041390.1:416358562-416489236 GCF_002162155.2 Triticum dicoccoides | reverse complement strand
CTAAGGCGGCTAGGGTTTGGGGGGGGGGTCCGGCTGGGCCTCCCCGACTTATAAAGCCGGCCGGGCCAAGTGTCCGGGCCGGACACGGCCCGTTAGGTCAGTTGCGTTTTTTAAATAGTTACGCTCAGAAAAAAACAAAATGAATACTAAACGGACTTCAAAAATTCCGAAATAAATTTTTCCCGGCTTCTAAAATCAAGCCGCATAGGATGAACATTTATTTGGGGCCTAAATGCAATTTTGAAAAACGTGCATTTTCCCTAAATTCAAATAAAATAGCAAATAAAACCGAAATAAAATCTTATTTGATTTTTTTATTAAATCCTCAATTTTTCTTTATTTTGGGAAAGTCATTTTATTCCCTCTCTCATATTTTTGTAATAGAAATAATTGAAAGATAAAATAAATCAAATCAAATGATCCTATTTTCAAAATTTGAGAAAACTCAAATATGAAAATAACGAAATCCCCAACTCTCTCCGAGGGTCCTTGAGTTGCGTAGAATTTTCTAGGATCAACCAAAATGCAATAAATATGGTATGCAATGATGTTCTAGTGTATAACATTTCAAATTGAAAATTTGGGATGTTACATCTCTTTATAATTGTACCATTAACTTTCTCTCGTGCACACACTACCCGTCGGCATTATCCATCGCACAGATGCAATCTTTTTTTTCAGGTCGGTCTCCCATGAAGGCACACACACACACATCCTCCTTTCCATCATATCGGGCATTCTTTATCTCTCACATGCATGTGTAACGATCGATGTTCCTCTATGTGTGTGTGTATATAGCTAGGTCTTTCATAGTTTTCCACATAAACCGATCAATCTATATATCTAGTGAGGTCTCACCCTCTTTCTCACGTCCAAATCAATCAATCTATACCTCTCTATATAGGATTACATATATAGCTAATACACCCACATTAATTATATATCCAACGCCCCCTCTCATCATCCATGCCTTCCACTTCATTTCTCAGACGTGCGCACAATGGCGAAGACATGGGGCAGCAAGGGCCCTGCCCCCCTAACATCACTATATATCGAGGCTAATATGAGTGTGATCATTAGACAATTGTTGGTAAAAATGGTTTAAGTTGATGAATTGGCCCTCCTCGTAAAGGATTAGCAATGCTTGCCCCCTAGCTCATGGGACATTTTTCATGGCTCCGCCACTGCGCAACAGCGCACGTTCTAGCCCCCTCTCTAAATATCGATCTCGCAGTTGTGCACTCCTTCATAGTCTCCCTCCACTCGGCCCTTCGCACCATCTTCTAGCCCCCCACTGGATTTTGCCACATGTACAATCTAGCAGACTCCATGGTTGAACTTAAGCATAATGCACAAATCTCAAAACAACAGTGGTTCTCCTTTGTTCTAGAATCTTCCGTATCATAACTGCCCAAGCTTTTTTTCTAGTTGAATTGCCATTATTTTTTTTACTTTATGCTTTACAACGCACAATTCCATGAATCATAAAATAGATTAAGGGCTTCTTTGATTCAAAGGATTATCAAAGAAATTTTGGAGGATTCTAATCCTTAGGAATTTTTCCTATCTTGGTTGTTTGATTCGTAGGATTGTAAACCATAGGAATTTTTTCATATGATTCATTTGCACTAGATTTCATAGGAAACATCGCATCCACTCAAACCTCTTTGAAAGAATTTTGCGTTTTTTCTATGCACAATCAAACACTCGTACAAACCTGTAGGATTCAAGACGACATTCCACTCTAAATCCCATCTTCTTCCTATTCCCACGTTTTGGAAATCCTACAAATCAAAGAGGCCCTAGGTTTTTTTATAAAAACTAATTGATTTTGAATGAGATGAACTATAAGAATTAAACGAAGGTCTACATCAGGCATATACGACTCAGAGCTTACATGTTATAGTGTGGTATTTATTCATAATTTGGTTGGAAAATCTGACGCGTGCAATGCACGTGTACCTTACTAGTACTTCGGGTATGTGCAAAACACAATGGCACACTACACAGTGTCTCTCTTATAGTTCATGAAGCCACGTGGCACATGTGGAGGCTGATACGTCTCCAACGTATCTACTTTTCCAAACACTTTTGCCCTTGTTTTGGACTCTAACTTGCATGATTTGAATGGAACTAACCCGGACTGACGCTGTTTTCAGCAGAATTACCATGGTGTTATTTATGTGCAGGAGCAAACGTTCTTGGAATGACCTGAAACTTCACGGAGCCACTTTTCAGAAAATAAGAAAAATACCTGCAAAAGATGAAGGCCAAGGGGCCCACCACCATGCCACGAGGGTGGGGGCGCGCCCCCAACCTCGTGGGCCCCCTGTTGCCTCTCCGACTCCAACTCCATATATTGAGTTTCGGGGAGAAAAAAATCAGAGAGAAGAAATCATCACGTTTTACGATACAGAGCCGCCGCCAAGCTCTGAAACCTCTCGGGAGGACTGATCTGGAGTCCGTTCGGGGCTCCGGAGAGGGGAATCTGTCGCCATCGTCATCGTCAACCATCCTCCATCACCAATTTCATGATGCTCACCGCCGTGCGTGAGTAATTCCATCATAGGCTTGCTGGACGGTGATGGGTTGGATGGGATCTATCATGTAATCGAGTTAGTTTTGTTAGGGTTTGATCCCTAGTGTCCACTATGTTCTGAGATTGATGTTGCTATGACTTTGCTATGCTTAATGCTTGTCACTAGGGCCCGAGTGCCATGATTTCAGATCTGAACCTATTATGTTTTCATCAATATATGAGTGTTCTTGATCCTATCTTGCAAGTCTATAGTCACCTATTATGTGTTATGATCCGTTAACCCCGAAGTGACAATAATCGGGATACTTACCGGTGATGACCGTAGTTTGAGGAGTTCATGTATTCACTATGTGTTAATGCTTTGTTCCGGTTCTCTATTAAAAGGAGGCCTTAATATCCCTTAGTTTCTGTAAGGACCCCGCTGCCACGGGAGGGTAGGACAAAAGATGGCATGCAAGTTCTTTTCCATAAGCACGTATGACTATGTTCGGAATACATGCCTACATTATATCAATGAACTGGAGCTAGTTCTATGTCACACTAGGTTATGACTGTTACATGATGAACCACATCCGGCATAATTCTCCATCACTGATCCATTGCCTACGAGCTTTCCATATATTGTTCTTCGCTTATTTACTTTCCCGTTGCTATTGCTATCATCACTACAAAATACCAAAAACATTGCTTTTACTACTGTTACCTTTTGCTACCGTTACCACTACTATCGTATTACTTTGCTACTAAATACTTTGTTGCAGATATTAAGTTTCCAGGTGTGGTTGAATTGAAAACTCAGCTGCTAATACTTGAGAATATTCTTTGGCTCCCCTTGTGTTGAATCAATAAATTTGGGTTGAATACTCTACCCTCGAAAACTGTTGCAATCCCCTATACTTGTGGGTTATCAAGACTATTTTCTGGCGCCGTTGCCGGGGAGCATAGCTCTATTCTTTGAGTCACTTGGGATATATATCTGCTTCTCATTATGAAGAACTTGAGAGATCCAAAAACCAAGATCTGTCCCTCAACTACGAGGGGAGGTAAGGAACTGCCATCTAGCTCTGCACTTGATTCACCTTCTGTTATGAGTAAGGTTGCGACACCTACACCTGCTTCTACTAGTCGTTCTGATATGTCGCATGTTATTGATGATGCCACTTCTACTATGCATGATACTTATGATGAAACTACCTCTATGCCTGATACTACTGTGCCACTTAGTGATTTTCTTGATGAACAAATTGCTAGGGCTAGAGAAATTGAAAATATTGAATCTGATGATACTGATGAAAGTGATGATGAAGAACCACTTGTTATTCCTAAGGGTTATGTTTTTGATCAAGAAGCTTCTTTCGCTATTTTAGCTTGCGAAAATAGAAATGAGCTCAAAAGGTTATTGGCTAAATGGAGTAAGCAATCTCTAAGTGCTAGAATGAAACCTGACCCTACTTTTGCTACTTCACCTATCTGTGTTACCGATAAGGATTATGAATTCTCTGTTGATCCTGATATAATTACTTTGGTTGAATCTGATCCTTTTCATGGTTATGAATCTGAAACTGTTGTGGCACATCTTACTAAATTGAATGATATAGCCACCCTGTTCACTAAAGATGAGAGAACTCGTTACTTTTACATCCTTCAAATATTTCCGTTCTCATTAAAGGGTGATGCTAAGATATGGTTTAATTCTCTTGATCCTGGTTGTGTGCGTAGTCCCCAGGATATGATTTATTACTTCTCTGCTAAATATTTCCCTGCTCATAAGAAACAAGCTGCTTTAAGGGATCTATATAATTTTGTGCAAATTGAAGAAGAGAGTCTCCCACAAGCTTGGGGGAGGCTTCTCCAATTACTTAATGCTTTGCCTGATCATCCTCTTAAGAAAAATGAAATACTTGATATCTTTTATAATGGACTAACCGATGCCTCCAGAGATTACCTGAATAGTTGTGCTGGTTCTGTTTTCAGGGAAAGAACACCAGATGAAGCTGAAATTTTATTGAATAATATGTTGACAAATGAAAATAATTGGACACCTCCAGAGCCAATTCCCGAGCCTATTCCTAAACCAACTCCGAAGAAGAGGGATATTCTATTTCTCAGTCCTGAAGATATGCAAGAGGCAAAGAAATCTATGAAAAAAAAGGTATTAAAGCTGAAGATGTTAAGAATTTACCTCCTATTGAAGAAATACATGGTCTTAATTTACCGCCTGTTGAAGAAACATATGATCTTAATCCGTTACCTATTGAAGAAACTCATGGTCTTGATAACCCGACACACGTAGTAAAGGTAAATTCTCTCTATAGATATAATAAAGCTGAAATCCCATTTACTAAGTTTGCTAGCCCATGCTTAGATGAGTTTGATAAATTTATGGCTAAGCAAGAAGACTTTAATGCTTATTTTGGTAGACAATTGAAATACAATCCAAATATGCTTGAACACTTGGGTGATTATATGGCTAATGTTAAAGGTGAACTTATACTTATTAGTAAACATGCTTCTATGGTTACCACTCAAGTAGAACAAGTACTTAAAGCTCAAAATGATTTGTTCAATGAATTGAATAGTAAAGATAATGATTATGCTGTTAGAGTGGCTACTAGAACTGGTAGAATGACTCAGGAACCTTTGTATCCTGAAGGCCATCCTAAGAGAATTGAGCAAGATTTCCAGAGAAATAATATAGATGCACCTAGTTCTTCTAAAAGGAAGAAAAAGAAAAATGATAGGACTTTGCATGCTTCTAGTGATCCTATTGTTGAAACACCTGAGAATCCAAATGATATTTCTATTTCTGATGCTGAAACACAATCTGGTAATGGACCTGAAACTAGTGGTACTGTTAATAATAATGTTCATAATGATGCTCAACCTAGTAATGATAATGATGTAGAAATTGAACCTGCTGTTGATCTTGATAACCCACAATCAAAAAATCAACGTTATGATAAAAAAGACTTTGTTGCTAGGAAACATGGTAAAGAAAGAGAGCCTTGGGTTCAGAAACCCATGCCTTTTCCTTCCAAACCATCCAAGAAAAAGGATGATGAGGATTTTGAGCGCTTTGCTGAAATGATTAGACCTACCTTTTTGCGTATGCGATTAACTGATATGCTCAAAACCAATCCTTATGATAAGTACATGAAAGATATTATTACAAATAAAAGAAAGATACCGGAAGCTGAAATTTCCACCATGCTTGCTAATTATACTTTTAACGGTGGAATACCAAAGAAACTAGGAGACCCCGGTATACCCACTATACCATGCTCCATTAAAAGAAATTATGTTAAAACTGCTTTATGTGATCTTGGAGCCGGTTAGTGTTATGCCTCTCTCTTTATATCGTAGACTTGATTTGAATAAGTTGACACCTACTGAAATATCTTTGCAAATAGCTGATAAATCAACTGCTATACCTGTCGGTATTTGTGAGGATGTGCCTGTTGTAGTTGCAAATGTTACTATTTTAACGGACTTTATTATTCTTGATATTCCTGAGGATGATAGTGTGTCTATTATTCTTGGAAGACCCTTTTTGAATATTGCAGGGGCTATTATTGATTGCACTAAAGGCAATGTCAATTTTCATGTTAATGGTAATGAGCATACGGTACACTTTCCGAGGAAACAACCTCAAGTTCATAGTATCAACTCTATTGGAAAAATTTCATCGATTATATTTGGAGGTTTTGAATTTCCTCTTCCTACTGTCAAGAAGAAATATGATATACTTTTTATTGAGGATGTGCATATCCCCGTTGAGGTAACATAGTGTTATTCTAAATTTCTCCGGTTCCATGTTATTCGGAATGAGTTCGTTAACAAGACTTGATCAACCTTGTTAGTGGATTCCTTTTGATGATCATGAGATGGATGAAACTAGAAGGCACAACCTTCCGTACCCCACTTTTACTTTCTGTTATTTATATTAAATAAAATAAAAATAAATATTTTTCTGTCTGTTATCTGATTATCCGTGCAATATAAAAATACCCCAAAAATAAAAGTTCTCCAAATGCCCTGAAATTTATATATGATTTTTTCTAGAATATTTGAGAATATTTGGCACTTAGAACACAGCAAGAGGGTCAACCACCTGCCCACGAGGGTGGAGGGCGCGCCCTACCCCCTGGGCGCGCCCACTGCCTCATGGGCCCATGGTGGCCCTCCTCCACTCATTCTTTCACCCGCACACTCCTTCTTCCTCCCCCAAACACGAATATCCAGCTCAAACCCGAGTTCAAGCTCACTTTTCTGCCATTTTCGATCTCCTTGCTCAAAGCACCTCTCACAAAACTGCTTGGGGAGATTGTTCCTTGGTATGTGACTCCTCCATTGATCCAATTAGTTTTTGTTCTAGTGCTTTATTCATTGTAAATTTTTGCTGCTTAGGTGACCCTGTTCTTGAGCTTGCATGTCAAATTTATATGGTCAAAAGTAGTTTTGATGCATGATATAGGCCCTAGGCACTTGTAGGAGTAGTTGCTATCAATATTATTGAGTTTGGTTTACTTTTATTTTGAAGTTACTATTTTTTTTTAGAAATTTCAGAGGAAGAAATATGCTTAGGAAGATGTTCCAAGGTGGTTCTTCAAGGAAGCAAGGACCCAGGCTTGCAATGCGTGATGCTGATGACGAGCCACCAAGAAACGCTCCAGTGCGTCCTTATGAATTGCCTTCTGAGAACTTTATGGATCAAGCGGGAATTAAGGAAGAATTCAACGCATATTTGCGTAACGCTGATCTTGTGAGCTTCGAGGAAGAGAAGTGCAGCCAGTATCACAACCTCACCAGTACCTTTGTGAGGAGGTTTGAATTTTCAATTTCACGTAATTATCCAACTGTCCTGTTTGATCTTTATGATAAATTTTACACTATGGACTTAGAGGATTTACCACTGCATGCAAACTTCCACAATGAGGTAGTATAAGGGATCCTCGCTGTGATGCCCGGATAATTTAGCTACAGTAACCCTCCACTATGATGCCAAGTCATCACTACTATGCCCTAAGAAAAACAATTCAGAAATATTTCAAACCAAAATTCAAATTTAAAGTAAAGTCAAACAATAAATATTTTCCAAATGTCAAAACAAAAATGTTCGCATTATTCTATAAATTCCTCTGATCATTTAAATGTTGAAACCAACTTCATCTGGGTCACAAATAAATTCTTAGGAAATTAATAAGTGGTCCAGCAGCAAATAAAATGGTCTTTTCAAAATAAACGATTATTCATACAATTCAAATTGACCTCAAACTTTGTGAGTCTCTTCAAAATATTGCGTAGAATTTAGGTGCCAATTTGTAACATTTAACAAAAATCACATAGTTGCTAAATTTAATAAAAGTAAAGAATAAAATAGAAAAATAGAAAACAAAACCTAACTACTGTTGGGCTGGACCTCAAGTGTGCAGGAGCAGGCCCAGTCCAACTGGGGTCATCCGCAATCTCGCTACAGGAGCAAGGAGCCGTGGCGGGCATCCATGGCGCCCCAGCCAGGTGCCGGCTATCCCGCGGCTCCCCCTGTTGGTTAAGGGCTCCCCTAGCAGCCTCCGTCCCCTCTGGAACCCTAGCCCCCAAATCCTCCATCTCCCTCTCCCTCGCCCACTCTCTTCGCCCCGCGCGAGATCGCCGCGTCACCACCGCTGCGTCGTCGTCACCACGACCAACGAGCTCTCCGCCGCGGGAGAACCTACCAGGAGCCCCGCGTCGTTCGTCCACACTGTCCTCGCCCGCAAGCTCGAGCCGCGGAGGTCGTCATCGCCCGATCGGGCATCTTCCCCTGTTTCGATCGCCGCCGTCCCGCCGCGTCGTTCAGCTCCTCCGGTCCTCCCCGAGCCTCTCCGGCCTGTCCCCGGCCTTCCGGAGAATACCATCCGCCCCCTGGTGAGCTCCTCTCCCCATCCCCCTCTTTTACTTGCTCGATCCGTCACCGTATCGTCGTCCTCGCGAGCCTGGCCGCCATGGCCGACGCTTTGCGTCCGAGAGCAAGCCCGCCTGCCCATCCCCGCGCCTTTGCTCCTCGCAGTGCGCCCATAGCAGCTCCTCGCCGCGCCTTGCCTTGCGCCCGGCTGCGCCTCGACGCACGCGTCCGCCCCCGTGTTGCCGTGCTCCCGGCCGCCCCTGCGAGCCGCCGCAACCTGCTCCTGCGCTGCTGCTACTTACTTATCTACTTGCTGTTGCTATACGTTGCTACTAGCGCGGCTACTGCATCCTACTACTGCCGCTGCTTACTGTACTTTGTAGTTACTAGCTAGCTTCTCTAGTTTTACAATGACTAACACTTTAGACAGTTCCTAAACGGTGGCTAACCAACTACTAACTTGGGCAAAAATAATATGAGTAGAAAGTTTGCATGACGAACTCCATTTTATCCCACTGGACCAAATCCCTTCGATGCCTGGATTAAATCCTATCAAAATCGCAAAATGCTCTTTTTTGTTAAAAGGAAACAGAAGTAACTCCTAGCTACGTGCTCTGTGTGTGTATTCTGTAGGTGTGTGTGATGTGTGTACTGCTGTGTAGGTGTGTGTGTGTGTGTGATATTTGTGCAGCGTGTGAGTGTGTGTGGCCGATGTGCCATGTGTGTGGGGCTGCCCCAAAATTAGTTTAGGTCTAGTTTAATTAGATGGATTAGTTTTAGGATTATTTTTGCTCCTTAGCTAGTTTTATTAGTGCTAAGTTACTCTAGTAGTAGATGACATGTAGGCCCTCTTTTTAAATAAGTTAGGTTTAGAGTCTATGACATGTCGGCCACACATCCCCTTTTGACTAGTCAAATTGACTTAGTCAACCCGAATTAGAATAATATGTTAATTCTAGAAAATAAATTAAACTCTAAAAATCAGTATAAAATAATCCGTAATTCGGATGAAAATACCTTGTACATGAAAGTTGCTGAGAACGACGAGAAAAATCCAAATACGCAGTCTGTTCGTCCGCCACACATCCCTAGCATAGCGAACACGCAACTTTCCCCCTCTGATTCATCTGTCCGAAAACGCGAAACACCGGGAATATTTTCTCGGATGTTCCCCCCTTCACCGGTATCACCTCATACGGTGTTAGGTCACCCCTAGTACTGCGCATTGCCATGTTATGCTTTGTGTTGCTTTGTTTGCTATGTTATTTATTGTGTTCCCCCTCCGTTACTTCTTTCCGGTAAACTCCGAGACCCCTATCGGTACCCTTGTGATCGACTACATCGACGACGAACCCTTCTTGCCAGAGCAACCAGGCAAGCCTCCCCTTGATCACCAGATATTGCCTACTCTTCTCTATACTGCTTGCATTAGAGTAGTGTAGCATGTTACTGCTTTGTGTTAATCCTATCCTGATGCATAGCCTGTCCTTGCTACTACTATTGTTACCTTTACCTGCAATCCTAATGCTTAGTATAGGATGCTAGTTTATCATCAGTGGCCCTACATTTTTGTCCGTCTGCCATGCTATACTATCGGGCCGTGATCACTCGGGAGGTGATCACGGATATATACTATATACTTTATACATGATACATGTGGTGACTAAAGTCGGGTCGGTTCGTGGAACACCCACGAATGATTCACGGATTGGGGGCTGAAAGGACCTTTGTCCCAATGGCCCTCTGTGTGGATCTTTGTGGTGAAGCGACAGGGCAGGTTGAGACCACCTAGGAGAGAGGTGGGCCTGGCCCTGGTCGGCGTTCGCGGTTATTTCAAGATAACACGTTTAACGAGATCTTGGTATTTGATCTGACTCTGGCCACTGGCCTATACGCACTAACCATCTACGCGGGGACAGTTATGGGCACTCGACATCGTGGTATCAGCTGAAGCCTTCGTGACGTCAGCGACTGAGCGGCGCGCGCCAGATTGGACTGGAACACCTGCTAGGCTAGGTCTGCTTCCGTCCGCCCTCGCAACGTGCAGGTGTGCAATGGGCGATGGGCCCAGACCCCTGCGCCATAGGATTTAGACCAGCATGCTGACCTCTCTGTTGTGCCTAGGTAGGGTTGCGACGTGTTGATCTTCCGAGGCCGGGCATGACCCAGGAAAGTGTGTCCGGCCAAATGGGATCGAGCGTGTTGGGTTATGTGGTGCACCCCTGCAGGGAAGTTAATCTATTCGAATAGCCGTGATCTTCGATAACAAGACGACTTGGAGTTGTACCTTGTCCTTTTGACAACTAGAACCGGATACTTAATAAAACACACCCTTCCAAGTGCCAGATACAACCGGTGATCGCTCTCTCACAGGGCGACGAAGGGAGGATCATCGGTTAGGATGCTGATATGCGATGCTACTTGGTGAACTTACCATCTACTCTCTTCTCCTGCTGCAAGATGGAGGTTACCAGAAGCGTAGTCTTCGATAGGACTAGCTGTCCCCCTCTTATTCCGGCATTCTGCAGTTCAGTCCACATATGATACCCTTATGCCATTCGATACCAATGCATACATATGTAGTGTAGCTCCTTGCTTGCGAGTACTTTGGATGAGTACTCACGGTTGCTTTGCTCCCTCTTTTCCCCCTCTCTATACCCGATTGCTGCGACCAGACGTTGGAGCCCATGAGCCAGACGCCATCGTTGACGACGACTACTACTACTCGGGAGGTGCCTACTACTACGTGCAGCCCGCTGACGATGACCAGGAGTAGTTTAGGAGGATCCCAGGCAGGAGGCCTGCGCCTTTTTCGATCTGTATCCTAGTTTGTGCTAGCCTTCTTAAGTCAAACTTGTTTAACTTATGTCTGTACTCAGATATTGTTGCTTCCGCTAATTCGTCTATGATCGAGCTCTTGTATTCGAGCCCTCGAGGCCCCTGGCTTGTAATATGATGCTTGTATGACTTATCTTATTTGTAGAGTTGTGTTGTGATATCTTCTCGTGAGTCCCTAATCTTGATCGTACACGTTTACGTGTATGATTAGTGTACGGTCAAATCAGGGGCGTCACAAGTTGGTATCAGAGCCGACTGCCTATAGGAATCCCCCTTCCACACTCCTTGGCCGAAGTTGAGTCTAGTCGTTACAAAACTTTTACTAACATGGCTGTGCGCCTTACGGGCCCACGTCGCCATTGGGTGGTATTAGGATCTTTTACTCCTTGTCTATACTCTGGGACTCTGATCTCTCTTCTATTCGGGTTAAATGAATTTTGCTAAATCTAACATTAGGAGCTCGTTATCACTTTCACCGGAGAGCCCTTTATTACTGATGATCGTCTGCTGCACGTGAAGACCCTGAAGATACGCTTCGCTGTTAACCCGAGAATTTGTGTTCATCGCGTTTGCAATTCCCCTTCCATCGTCAACCCTTACGGTAACTACTTGCAGTTGTTATTCTTACATTCATCCCCAGTTGGTCTTGTTATTACAAGATACCCCAAAATACTCGTCGTTGTTTCGATAATCCTTTGAGCTTACTGCCTTGCTGTTCTTTGTCACCTGAATTACCCTATGAATAATTCTCGCACTTATCGAGTATCCGCTCACCTTCAGTTGTTCATGTGTTTCACAATGGTCTTCGAAATACTATTCGATCCTCCAAGAATCCTTAGTAGCTTATTGCTCTGCAATACTTGTATGCTTGCATTTTGGATGCTTTCCATATGTCTGGCAATATTCGTTAGTATCCTTAGACACCGTAATTTTGATCCTAATGATTCAACATGAGTGCGAATGCACGAAATTATCAGTTGATCCTTTTAAATTATCTTTCTGGCTCAGACGTCATTTTTGAACATGAGCTTATTCTCGACCAATCTGTTTGCCGTCAATTGTACCCTTAGGTCTATTGAACTTATCCACCCTTGATTAGAGTGTCTGCTTCTGATCCTTCTATTTGGGAATCATAATTCCTTTGATAACTAAGCATCGAATCATTCAGGTGTTCTATAATCTGAGGCCCTTGCATCCTATCTTCAACTGATTGTGTGCCGATGCTCACATCAGCTCCGCTATGGACCGTTAGATCCTTTATTGGTTTATTATTCGACAGTGTCCTCCTTATTCAATAACCTTGTGAGCCTTTCCTCGGATACATAATGCTTTTGGTGAATTTTATCCTCTGTTTTCTCAACCATGCTCTGTTTTCGAGCTGGTGGTATTTACGATTAAAGCTTGTGGTATATGATTCCACGATACCCTGACGGATTGAACCTATGCCTTTCTTAATCTGTGTGAACCCGAAAGTTTTTCACGGGCCATGCTCCTCTAGTAATTCACCAGGTAGGTTTTTGACACTGAAATCATTTTTAACTAGAGCAGTGAATGAAAGTTATTGCATTGAAGGAGTGGGAGTCGACCTTGAACCTTGCGTTCATGCCCATGGACATGATGTAGATCTTATCATTAAAGCTTCTCTTAAATTAATTATTCCTTTGGTATAAGTTCATCTTATATCTGGGATCTGACCTTTTGCAATCGTGGTTCCGACCATGTTCTCCTTTAAATACCATTTCTCGTGCAAGTTTAAGCACTTGTCTTCTGCGGAGTAATACCCTAGTCCAACCTCTACTTTGATTTGTCGTCAAGTATTACCCCCTGGTATCTCAAGATTATCATGGAACTGCATAACTTCTTATGAGTTGTTCATCAAGTGCTACATTCTCATTGATTCCAATTTTTCATGGGTTCTGAGTTGTTAGTCGCTCAAGAACACCGGTAAGTGAACCGATTCCGCACTCTGGTTCGATAACTCTAAGTAATATTCGTTGCTTATGAGTTTAATAATCCTTCAAGTCATTCCAAGCCTGATCGGCTATATCATTATCGTGCTAAATTTTAACTGTGCTACCTGGTCCTTAATCCCGGAGCACAACTTTCGATGATGAGCTAAGCTTACGTCGACTTTCCACGTCAGATCTTTTTTCCTTGAACAACAAGTTGGATTCCGAGTTTGTGGCGTACTCGTGGTTCCAATAACTTTTCGCTTCATCATTCCTTTGACTTGATGTCATCGCCGACCGATTACATCTCCATGAAACCTCTCGACGGAATTTGTCATGATCATCATCACCATTCTTTTCTTGGTCCCCATGTTGTTTCTAATCGGAATACTGACAAATGGTCTGTGATGTGTAAATTCTAAACTTCTAGCAACCCTATTGCTTTGAAGTTATTGGCCTATAGTTTCATGCTACGTCTATGGCTTATTGAATCATCATTCGAACATTGATCGTGCTACCTAGCCCATATTTCAGGTGCGCATTTCACTAATGTTTAACTGTGTATGTTTTCCTCGAGCATACATCATTAAGTCATTTGATCTAGCTTATGTCATCTCCTTGTTCACATAGTTGTGGAAATCCATCTTTTTGGAAATCTCAACGGATTGTCGCTGAGTCAATCAGTCACCTCCTCACCTCTCCTTGATTTAATGGTGAACCCTTGTTCGGAACTCGCTTCTGTAGTTCATTTCCCGAGAACCTTACAATGTCATCTCGACAATTTGTGTTGCATCTTTCTTCTCAGGCATCCTAAGTCTGAGTTATCCTGACACCAATCAGATCTGAATCTCGGTCAGATATGATGGTTGGAACATATTTCCAGGAGTTATAACATCTTTATATGACCCGGTAAGGTGATGTCATGCCTAGCACACCTGGCCGTAGGACTTATGGTTATAGTTCATCCTTTTTAGCAAGGTTAGCCATTCTTCCCTGAGGAAATTGTAAGGCTTATTCTACAAGTTGTTCCTGATGGATCCCTTGAGTATCCAAAATCCGACCTTTGCCTGTTGACCATGTCCATGCTATCTCGAAGCATGTCTGTGGTACTCTGATTTTCAATAAGAGCATTTTAAGCACAATGCTAAAGTCTCTTTATCAATTATCCAAACACCGTTGTATGGGTAATGTCATGAAATTTCTCTCCCCTTTTCTAAAGGGTTTTCTACGTTATATCCTGTCATGGCTATCATGCTCTATTTGTCCTTGGGAAGGATATACCCCTAAAATTTGTGTGTTTACACATTTTCCTTTCCATTGTTCTGTTTAATATGAAGATCACCTTTTCCTTTTCATTGTTTTGTTTACCCTTTCTGATGACCTATATGATCTAAGTAGTAATGTTCTTCTGCTTATGTAAACACCTTGGTGTACAACCGTGTCAGTAAGACCCTGTTGCTTTTGTTGATAGCATTCCGGTAACCACCGATGGACGAGAACTTTGCCTAATGGTCCGCCTCGTTCAACGAGCAGGAAAATGGTTCTCTTCGTCCCTCGCCCTTGGTATCGACATTGTTGCCAACATAACTGATAGGCTACCCTCTGACATGTCTTGCTATCATGACCGTGCAAGATGTCAACGTCCTTCCAACTTTTAACCACATGGTGGGCCCATAACCCACAGTTCCACAGGATCGAAACCTGACTCTCCTGTACATCCATGTTTCGAAGTTATCCCTTGCACTTCGTTTCGTATGTAATTCACGAGCCACCCTCCTACCGATCAATTCTGGTATCGGACATAATACTTATTCCCGTTGCTCTGAACCCCTTTCACACTCTAATTCAGGCAATAAATGATTTCCTATCCGCTCGAAACTTCTTATTGCACCGTCTTACTTGCTCTCGATGTTTTCTTAAGTTGCAATTCGAGAGTTACTTTCCGCCACCTTCCCTGGTGTTATCTACCGGCTAAGCAACCTTGTAGAGGCCTGTTCTTCCGAAGTTACCCCTTAGCATTATCGTAAGTGAGGTGGAGTTCCTTAAGAAAGGACGACAACCTCATCATGATGCATTGATGCATAGGAATGAAGACATCAACACTATGGATTGACCACTTCGAGAAGAGCAACCAAGACCGAGAAGATCCGTTAGCATTTCGTATCTAGACCTTCCCCCCCTTCTCTACCTCTTAAATCTCGGGACGAGATTTCTTGTAGTGGAGGAGAATTGTGACGCCCGGATAATTTAGCTACAGTAACCCTCCACTAATGATGCCAAGTCATCAGTACTATGCCCTAAGAAAAACAATTCAGAAATATTTTAAACCAAAATTCAAATTTAAAGTAAAGTCAAACAATAAATATTTTCCAAATGTCAAAACAAAAATGTTCGCGTTATTCTATAAATTCCTCTGATCATTTAAATGTTGAAACCAACTTCATCTGGGTCACAAATAAATTCTTAGGAAATTAATAAGTGGTCCAGCAGCAAATAAAATGGTCTTTTCAAAATAAACGATTGTTCATACAATTCAAATTGACCTCAAACTTTGTGAGTCTCTTCAAAATATTGCATAGAATTTAGGTGCCAATTTGTAACATTTAACAAAAATCACTTAGTTGCTAAATTTAATAAAAGTAAAGAATAAAATAGAAAAATAAAAAACAAAACCTAACTACTATTGGGCTGGACCTCAGGTGTGCAGGAGCAGGCCCAGTCCAACTGGGGTCATCCGCAATCTCGCTACAGGAGCAGGGAGCCGTGGCGGGCATCCATGGCGCTCCAGCCAGATGCCGGCTATCCCGCGGCTCCCCCTGTTGGTTAAGGGCGCCCCCAGCCGCCTCCGTCCCCTCTGGAACCCTAGCCCCCAAATCCCCCATCTCCTTCTCCCTCGCCCGCTCTCTTCGCCCCGCGCGAGATCGCCGCGTCACCACCGCTGCGTCATCGTCACCACGACCAACGAGCTCTCCGCCGCGGGAGAACCTACCAGGAGCCCTGCGTCGTTCGTCCACACCGTCCTCGCCCGCAAGCTCGAGTCGCGGAGGTCGTCATCGCCCGATCGGGCATCTTCCCCTGTTTCGGTCGCCGCCGTCCCGCCGCGTCGTTCAGCTCCTCCGGTCCTCCCCGAGCCTCTCCAGCCTGTCCCCGGCCTTCCCGAGAATACCATCCGCCCCCTTGTGAGCTCCTCTCCCCATCCCCCTCTTTTACTTGCTCGATCCATCACCGTATCGTCGTCCTCGCGAGCCTGGCCGCCATGGCCAACGCTTTGCGTCCGAGAGCAAGCCCGCCTGCCCATCCCCGTGCCTTTGCTCCTCGCAGTGCGCCCATAGCAGCTCCTCGTCGCGCCTTGCCTTGCGCCCGGCTGCGCCTCGACGCACGCGTCCGCCCCCGTGTTGCCGTGCTCCCGGCCGCCCCTGCGAGCCGCCGCAGCCTGCTCCTGCGCTGCTGCTACTTACTTATCTACTTGCTGTTGCTATGCGTTGCTACTAGCGCGGCTACTGCATCCTATTACTAGCGCGGCTACTGCATCCTATTACTGCCGCTGCTTACTGTACTTTGTAGTTACTAGCTAGCTTCTCTAGTTTTAAAATGACTAACACTTTAGACAGTTCCTAAACGGTGGCTAACCAACTACTAACTTGGGCAAAAATAATATGAGTAGAAAGTTTGCATGACGAACTCCATTTTATCCCACTGGACCAAATCCCTTCGATGCCTGGATTAAATCCTATCAAAATCGCAAAATGCTCTTTTTTGTTAAAAGGAAACAGAAGTAACTCCTAGCTACGTGCTCTGTGTGTGTATTCTCTAGGTGTGTGTGATGTGTGTACAGCGTGTGTGTGGCCGGTGTGCCCATGTGTGTAGGGCTGCCCCAAAGCAGCGTGTGTGTGTGCTGTGTAGGTGTGTGTGTGTGTGTGATATTAGTGCAGCGTGTGAGTGTGTGTGGCCGATGTGCCATGTGTGTGGGGCTGCCCCAAAATTAGTTTAGGTCTAGTTTAATTAGATGGGTTAGTTTTAGGATTATTTTTGCTCCTTAGCTAGTTTTATTAGTGCTAAGTTACTCTAGTAGTAGATGATATGTAGGCCCTCTTTTTAAATAAGTTAGGTTTAGAGTCTATGATATGTGGGCCACACATCCCCTTTTGACTAGTCAAATTGACTTAGTCAACCCGAATTAGAATAATATGTTAATTCTAGAAAATAAATTAAACTTTAAAAATCAGTATAAAATAATCCGTAACTCGGATGAAAATACCTTGTACATGAAAGTTGCTGAGAACGACGAGACGAATCCAAATACGCAGTCTGTTCGTCCGCCACACATCCCTAGCATAGCGAACACACAACTTTCCCCCTCCGATCCATCTGTCCGAAAACGTGAAACACCGGAGATATTTTTCCGGATGTCCCCCCCTTCACCGGTATCACCTCATACGGCGTTAGGTCACCCCTAGTACCGCGCATTGCCATGTTATGCTTTGTGTTGCTTTGTTTTTTATGTTATTTATTGTGTTCCTCCTCCGTTACTTTTTTCCGGTAAACCCCGAGATCCCTGTCGGTACCCTTGTGATCGACTACATCGACGACAAACCCTTCTTGCCATAGCAACCAGGCAAGCCCCCCCTTGATTACTAGATATCGCCTACTCTTCTCTATACTGCTCGCATTAGAGTAGTGTAGCATGTTACTGCTTTCTATTAATCCTATCCTGATGCATAGCCTGTCCTTGCTACTACTGTTGTTACCTTTACCTGCAATCCTAATGCTTAGTATAGGATGCTAATTTATCATCAGTGGCCCTACATTCTTGTCCGTCTGCCATGCTATACTATCGGTCCGTGATCACTCGGGAGGTGATCACGGGTATATATTATATACTTTATACATGATACATGTGGTGATTAAAGTCGGGTCGGCTCGTGGAGCACCCGCGAGTGATTCACGGATTGGGGGCTGAAAGGACCTTTGTCCCAACGGCCCTCTGTGTGGATCTTTGTGGCGAAGCGACAGGGCAGGTTGAGACCACCTAGAAGAGAGGTGGGCCTGGCCCTGGTCGGCGTTCGCGGTTATTTCAAGATAATACATTTAACGAGATCTTGGTATTTGATCTGAGTCTAGCCACTGGCCTATACGCACTAACCATCTACGCGGGGACAGTTATGGGCACTCGATGTCGTGGTATCAGCTGAAGCCTTCGTGACGTCAGCGACTGAGCGGCACGCGCCGGATTGGACTGGAACGCCTGCTAGGCTAGGTCTGCTTCCGGCCGCCCTCACAACGTGAAGGTGTGCAATGGGCGATGGGCCTAGACCCCTGCGCCATAGGATTTAGACCGGCGTGCTGACCTCTCTGTTGTGCCTAGGTAGGGCTGCGACGTGTTGATCTTTCGAGGCCGGGCATGACCCAGGAAAGTGTGTCCGGCCAAATGGGATCGAGCGTGTTGGGTTATGTGGTGCACCCCTACAGGGAAGTTAATCTATTCGAATAGCCGTGATCTTCGATAACAGGACGACTTGGAGTTGTACCTTGACCTTTTGACAACTAGAACCGGATACTTAATAAAACACACCCTTCCAAGTGGCAGATACAACCGGTGATCGCTCTCTCACAGGGCGACGAAGGAAGGATCATCGGTTAGGATTATGATATGCGATGCTACTTGGTGAACTTACCATCTACTCTCTTCTCCTGCTGCAAGATGGAGGTTACTAGAAGCGTAGTCTTCGATAGGACTAGCTACCCCCCTCTTATTCCGGCATTCTGCAGTTCAGTCCACATATGATACCCTTATTCCATTTGATATCAATGCATACATATGTAGTGTAGCTCCTTGCTTGCGAGTACTTTGGATGAGTACTCACGGTTGCTTTGCTCCCTCTTTTCCCCCTCTCTATACCCGATTGCTGCGACCAGACGTTGGAGCCCATGAGCCAGACGCCACCATCGACGACGACTACTACTACTCGGGAGGTGCCTACTACTACGTGCAGCCCGCTGACGACGACCAGGAGTAGTTTAGGAGGATCCCAGGCAGGAGGCCTGTGCCTCTTTCGATCTGTATCCTAGTTTGTGCTAGCCTTCTTAAGGCAAACTTGTTTAACATATGTCTGTACTCAGATATTGTTGCTTCCGCTGACTCGTCTATGATCGAGCTCTTGTATTCGAGCCCTCGAGGCCCCTGGCTTGTAATATGATGCTTGTATGACTTATCTTATTTGTAGAGTTGTGTTGTGATATCTTCCCGCGAGTCCCTGATCTTGATCGTACACGTTTGCGTGTATGATTAGTGTACGGTCAAATCGGGGGCATCACACTCGCAAATCTGAATTTAGAGATTTTCTTACTAGCATAACTATGGGAGAATCTAGAGATATTACACAAGCTACCATAGGGAGCATTCACTTTCCTGCTATATATTACTTTGCTCTCTTCATAGGTAGATGCATAAATGGTAAAGATGAGGCATGTCACTTGTGTGTCCCCGATCTCAGTATTCTTAGAAGTGCTGTGTTAGGAGACCAATCTTATAATTTGTAAGCCATTGTTGCACGTAGGCTGCACCTTAATAGATTTAATGGAGATTTCTTTGGAGGAATTTATGCAACCCGCATAGCTAATTTTCTTGGTATAGACATAGGCGAAGATGATATTGAATTACCACCTGCTTACCTAGACTTTAATGCTATGGTTCATCACCAGTTTGTTGAGAGGAATGAATTACCTCTCCAGTATCGACTAATATTTGACAGACGTCGTGCTGTCCGTATTACTCTCCCTGCTCCTGCATTCTTTGATTATCAGGCAAGAGGAAGATATACTATTACCAGAGAGGAGGCAGATGAGTACGAGAGGAGGCCGCTCGTCGCCACGCTGCAGCTCAGCAGGCGATAGCCGCTGCATCGCAGTACGACCCCAACTACTATTATGGATATCCGCCAGGCCAGCCGTGGCCATAGACCAACTTAGGCCAAAAGCCTAAGCTTGGGGGAGTACGTATTTCCCACCGACATTACATTTATGTTCACACACTCATTGCTAGATGTCCGTGTTCATACTTTTTCATTGTATCATTCATGCTAGTTTAATTTCCTTTTTATGCTTTCTTCTTGTGTGTTTAATAAACCTTAAGAAAAACCAAAAAAATTAGTTATAGCTTTTAATTAGTTTAATTTTCATGCTTGTAGTAGTAATTAAAAAGAAAACCCAAAAAGATTTCCTGTTCTTCTTTTGCTTGTTGGGAGCTTTTTCGCGTAAATAGTTTTATTTCTTTTCTTTTCTTTGGGGGTCGATAGGAGAAAACCATAATTAAATTGTTTTTTTTTGCGCAACAAAGACCATAATTAAATTGTTGAAGTGGCTCTTATATGCATAAATGTTGATCTGACAAAAGAGCCCATATTGCCTTGTCTTCTCCTGTTTATTGAATGCTTGCAGATTCCAGCTTAGTCCAATGCACGTGCACTATTATTATTATTCACACTATTCAGTTGCGCAAGTGAAAGGCAATTATGATGATATATGATGGACTGGCTGAGATGAGAAAAGCTGGTATGAACTCGACCTCTTTTGTTTTTGTAAATATGATTAGTTCATCGTTCCTGATTCATCCTATTATGGATAAACATGTTTGCAATGATAATTAGAGATCATAGTTTCTTGTGCCATGCTTGATTAGCTATGAGTTATAATGGTTTACCTTGCGTGCCAACATGCTATTGAGATAGTTATGATGTGGTATGATAGGATGGTATCCTCCTTTGAATGATTTAAGTGTCTTGACTTGGCGCATGTTCACGCATGTAGTTGAAATAAAATCAACACAGCCTTCACGATATTTATGTTCATGGTGGATTATATCCTACTCATGCTTGCATTCGGTGTTGATTAATTTTAATGCATGTTCATGACTATTGTCACTCTCTAGCTGGTCGCTTCCCAGTCTTTTGCTAGCCTTCACCTGTACTAAGCGGGAATACTGCTTGTGCATCCAAACTCCATAAACTCCAAAGTTATTTCACATGAGTCCACTATACCTACCTATATACGGTATCTACTTGCCGTTCCAAGTAAATTTGTATGTGCCAAACTCTAAACCTTTAAATAAATATCCTATTTTGTATGCTAAAATAGCTCATGTATCAACTAGGGCTGTCTGTATCTTCCATGTTAGGTGGGTTATTCTCAAGAGGAATGGACTCCGCTCCTCACTCACGAGATAAATGGCTGGTCACCGGGATGCCCAGTCCCATGCTTTATGCAAACTAAATCAAAATAATTGCAAACAAAACTCCCCCTGGGACTCTTGTTAGTTGGAGACACTCGTTGTTTCGAGCAAGCCATGGATTGATGCTTGTTGGTGGAAGGGGGAGTATAAACTTTACCATTCTGTTTGGGAACCGCCTATAATGTGTGTAGCATAGAAGATATCGCCATCTCTTGGTTGTTATGTTGACAATGCAAGTATACTGCTCAAAATATTATTCACCTCTATTTCAAAACCGAGCTCCGGCACCTCTACAAATCCCTGCTTCCCTCTGCGAAGGGCCTATCTATTTACTTTTATGCTGAGTCATCATCCTCTTATTAAAAAGCACCAGTTAGAGAGCACTGCTGTCATTTGCATTCATTACTGTTAGTTTACATTGAGTACTACCTGACTAGATCTCTTTTACCATGAATTACAATGTCTAGTCAGTCCTTGGCCTTTAAAGGTGCTCTGCATTTATGTTTTGCGGTCTCAGAAAGGGCTAGCGAGATACCATCTTGTTATATCATATTATGATTGTTTTGATAAAGTGTTGTCATCCGAGATTTATTATTATGGCTCGCTAGTTAATTATGCTATTGATATGAGTAAACTTGAGGCCTATGCATTATTGTGAATGTGGCTGGTTATAATCTTTGCTGAAAACTTGAATGCTGGCTTTACATATTTACAACAATAAGAGCAAACAGAGTTTGTAAAAAAATTTCTTTATCACTTTCAGTTTGTCAACTGAATTTCTTGAGGACAAGCAAAGGTTTAAGCTTGGGGAGTTGATACGTCTCCAACGTATCTATTTTTCCAAACACTTTTGCCCTTGTTTTGGACTCTAACTTGCATGATTTGAATGGAACTAACCCGGACTGACGCTGTTTTCAGCAGAATTACCATGGTGTTATTTATGTGCAGGAGCAAACGTTCTCGGATTGACCTGAAACTTCACGGAGCCACTTTTCAGAAAATAAGAAAAATACTTGCAAAAGATGAAGGCTAGGGGGCCCACCACCTTGCCACGAGGGTGGGGGGCGCCCCCAACCTCATGGTCCCCCTGTTGCCTCTCCGACTCCAACTCCATATATTGAGTTTCGGGGAGAAAAAAATCAGAGAGAAGAAATTATCGCGTTTTACGATACAGAGCCGCTGCCAAGCCCTAAAACCTCTCGGGAGGGCTGATCTGGAGTCCGTTCGGGGCTCTGGAGAGGGGAATCCGTCGCCATCGTCATCATCAACCATCCTCCATCACCAATTTTATGATGCTCACCGTCGTGCGTGAGTAATTCCATCGTAGGCTTGCTGGACGGTGATGGGTTGGATGGGATCTATCATGTAATCGAGTTAGTTTTGATAGGGTTTGATCCCTAGTGTCCACTATGTTCTGAGATTGATGTTGCTATGACTTTGCTATGCTTAATGCTTGTCACTAGGGCCCGAGTGCCATGATTTCAGATCTGAACCTATTATGTTTTCATCAATATATGAGTGTTCTTGATCCTATCTTGCAAGTCTATAGCCACCTATTATGTGTTATGATCCGTTAACCCTGAAGTGACAATAATCGTGATACTTACCGGTGATGACCGTAGTTTGAGGAGTTCATGTATTCACTATGTGTTAATGCTTTGTTCCGGTTCTCTATTAAAAGGAGGCCTTAATATCCCTTAGTTTCCGTAAGGACCCCGCTGCCACGGGAGGGTAGGACAAAAGATGTTATGCAAGTTCTTTTCCATAAGCACGTATGACTATGTTCGGAATACATGCCTACATTATATCAATGAACTGGAGCTAGTTCTGTGTCACCCTAGGTTATGACTGTTACATGATGAACCGCATCCAGCATAATTCTCCATCACTGATCCATTTCCTATGAGCTTTCCATATATTGTTCTTCGCTTATTTACTTTCCCGTTGCTATTGCTATCATCACTACAAAATACCAAAAACATTGCTTTTACTACTGTTACCTTTTGCTACCGTTACCACTACTATCATATTACTTTGCTACTAAATACTTTGCTGCAGATATTAAATTTCCAGGTGTGGTTGAATTGACAACTCAGCTGCTAATACTTGAGAATATTCTTTGGCTCCCCTTGTGTCGAATCAATAAATTTGGGTTGAATACTCTACCCTCAAAAACTGTTGCGATCCTCTATACTTGTGGGTTATCAGAGGCGTTGTCGCAACATCCTTGTGTGGATTGATCACAGTGATGTCCTGCTGGTTCCAGAAGAATGTACTCGTCCTCCCCGAGCCACACTGGCGGTACATGCACGAAGCGAAGATGTGCACGCACGCCACGCACGCACTCATTTCCTCGCACGCACACGCACGTACACGGATGGACGCAATTTTGTATCAAGATCCACCCCATGTGATAATTTGACGCGTGTAAAGTCCTTCACTTTATTTATGGTCAATTAATACAGTGCATGCAAATTGAGTGGACGTGCGGGCGGAAGAAAGACATTACTACTCCACTCGCGCATGCGAGTAGTTAAATCATGGGTTGCTAGTAGTACTTCCATTGGTGTCCTTCGTATTTTGTGCCAATTTTTGACAGTAACATAATATTTACGCATGTGAGCAGTGTAGTCTACTTGAAATTTATGTTCCACTAAACTCATCGGGAGCCGTTTCGGGCCTCGAAACCAAAACCCATCAATTTATCTTTACCTTGTTCCCATCACATTCGAAAGTACTAGTGCTACAATTAAGTGCAAGCCTGCTCATACCTACTAGTACGTACCAAACCTGAACGTGTTCCCTCTATGCAGGTATTAGTACTAGTGCTAGTACTTAGGTTATAAAAAGGGGAACTACCTAACCGATAATTACTCTACCTTTCCTCCTCATAAGTGCTTCTTCTTCATCCTTCCTTGCCATGTCCGGTGCGCAGAGCTCTAGATCGAGAACTACTCGTAACAAGGGAGCGGCAACCAAGGCTGCGGAAAAAAAGAGGGCTCGCCGCCACGCAGAGACCTCGAAAGATCTCTCACGGTCTGGCGATGGCTCCCAGGGGCGCCCTAGCCACGGACGCGAACATGCCGAGCTGGCGGAGCTAGAGTCGTTATCCCTCGACGGCATGCCCGATCAGCTTAATAAGCACCTCAATTAGCAGAAGGAGTTGATCCACAGCTTGGTGGAGCTGCTGAAGGAGAGCCTCGACGACATGCCCGCTGAGCTCAATAAGCAGGGGGACTTGACCGCCGGCTTGGTGATGCTGCTGAAGAAGAGCATTGCCTCGAAGAAGAAGGCGACCGGCGAAATCCTGCAACTTCAGGAGGACAAGGCGAAGCTCTGCCACGAGCTCGACCTGCTGAAGGAGAAGAACGCCGGCTGAAAGAAGCTGCATGAGAGTAGTAGTTCCTCGATGAAGATGCTGCAGGCCCTCGTCATGGAACAGAAGGAGGAGTTGGCGAAGCTCCGCATCGAGCCCCAGCTGCTGTCAAGGTACATAATGCAGCCGTGGAACAGATGATGAAGGCTCGCATCAAGAAATCCCGCGTCCTGGACAGAATGAAGAAGATGGCGGAGGAGACGCGCAAGGAGATGAAGGTCGTGGAGGCAATGAAGAAGCAGTTACGACTCCACGGCGAATTAGATCATCTGGGGTGATAATCTTCCTTCTTCTTTTGCTCCTGTGTTTCTTCTTTTGCTTCGGGTGTTTCGCCGCACGTGTCACGTTCTCTGCGAGGCATGAATAGAACAATGCTAACAATGAGATGACTAGCAAATTAGATCATTTTTATCGCCACATAGCACTGGGCTGCCGTGTTTCATGCTCCTTCGTCGTACTAGTACTACTCCAGTGGAAAACTTGAGTATACCGCACGGTTCTTTGCTCCTCCTCAGGTCGTCGGCACATTTATACGAGCAGTCAAATCACAAGGCCTTGCCTTCCAGCAGTAATGAGATATCAAATCACAAAGGCCCTCGCCTCTCTTGAAAAGGACCAAGCTAGACTGCCCCGCCCTCTAGCCTTTTAAAAAATGTATATATTTGTACAGTAGTAGTATCGATGGATTGCGCCATGGAGCAAAACCAACAAGATTAAATTAAAGAAAAAATGTGGTACATATAGAGAGCGCTCATCGCCAAATTATGCATATACTACATGGCACTACCCACTATGAAGGTACTAGTAACATAGACTAGTAACTAGTCTAGTTACTAGTCTATGTTACAGTCTATGTTACTCTCCACTATGACCAGCCAAAGTTGAGGCGCGGATACCAATGAGGGCCTGGTTGTGTCTATACTTGGACAACTCACCCGGCTGCATGCGCACCAGGCAGACGAAACTCGTGTCGTGTTGGTGCCGTGTGCGGCCCGCACGTTAACCAAAACCTCGCGCCTCCACCTTAGCCTACGAGTTTTAAACTTCTCAATCTCAAGGCCAAGGAGCAACGTGAAACCTATGATAGAGCCAATCGGGTGGTTGAGAACACTACAATTCGTAGCTATAGATGCGTGTGTGAGAGAGGACGAGTGCGTGCGTGCACCTCTTCTCAGAGTACAAGTGTATGTGGGTGGCATCGACCTAGGGAGCAGTGATGGTGCGTGCGAGAAGTCTCGAGAGATAGGTGTAATGCGTCTGGAAAAAAGACTAGTCAATAGCTCGCCACGAGGCTATTCCTCTCGAACGCCAAGCATAAGATATGTATTCGACGGTGCCATGTTTTGCATGTACACAACAGTAGAAAAAGAACTAGTACCATGGCATATGCTACACCACTGCCGAGAAAACGTGCCGACGTCACGCCATCCGGGAATAGTGCCGCACTTCGAAACTGGAACCGTCAATAAATTTTGAGCGCGTCTCGTCACACTCCAAATTACTACTACTACCACACTATATTTAATTGCAAACCTGTTCACACCGTTCACAACCTAAACAGTTTCCCACTTAGGAGCATATTAGTAGTACTCGGTTATAAATACTACTATGCTAAGATGACTGCACATTCCTCCTCAACTCCTCATCCACAAAAAATAATCAAGTCAATCAAGCCATAGCCAGCGTGAGTTCTGGGTCGCGAGATTTCCACCAGGGAGAGGTGAGCATGGAAGAGGAAGCACGAGAGATGTCCCGCCTCGTTGCGAAAGCAGCCGACATGTCCAGCCACGCAGAAGTAGCAGCACAGAGGTCCCGCCGCGCCGCCAAAGCATCACGGAGGTCCCGCCGCGCCGTCGATGTAGCAGACTGGTCCGGCCATGCCGCAGAAGCAGCAGAGATGTCCCGCCGCACCGCCGAAGCAGCATGGAGGTCCCGCCGCGCTGGGCGGCCTGGGAAAATTTCTCGCGGGCAGGCGAGGACTCTTACAGGCGCATGCATGCGATGGTCCATAGCCAGATGGATCAGATCTCCGGCTGGGCGAGGTTGCAGGACGAGGCTACCGGCGTCATCCGACAACTAGGGGAGGGCAATGCGAAGCTCCGGGGCGAGCACGACCTGCTGAGGGCGAAGATCGCCGGAAGGGTGAAGCAGGAGGAGGAGACCACTGCCTTATTGCAGAGGACGGGCGTCATCATTAAGAAACTTATGGACGAGAATGCCATGCTCCGCATCGAGCGTAATAGGCTGGTGGAGGAATGCATGGATGCTACCAAGCACCGTATTAAGGACATGAAACTGATGAAAGAGATCATCGCCCGCCCCGAGAACTAGTCTCCGCGACCTGCAACGCACAAAGAAAGTAGAGATCAGCGAGCCAGATCGTTGTATGCGTCTTCCTTCTTCTTTTGCCCTTATGTATTTCGGGCGTAGCCGCATGTGGCTTTTTTAATTATCTTCCTAATTATGTAAGAAAATTATTATCCACTCTTGTCGTCCTTATATATATTCATCAGTCTTGCTATATGTCGCAGTAGATGCTATATAGGATCGCCAGATCTTACATCAAGATCCGTGCAAAATTTTCTTTTTTCTCTCTTAAATCTCAGTCGAGTGAGACATTGCCACGCTATTAAACAGAGGCTCGGATGCCATTACTGGAGACCTTGGGAGAGAGGTGGGCGGTAGATGGAGGTCAAAGGGCTTGCACGCCTCCCGTCCTCAAATAGCTACCCTGCACGACGCCTCCTAGCTAATAAAAAAGGGGACACGCGGCGGCACGTAAATGGTAAATAGAACGCTCATGGTTTCAATAATACTTGTGTTTCCAATTGTAACATGACAACACTTGTTCCAAAATGACTTTGTTGATTGTTAATGTGTGAGCCTTCGCAAATCGGACAGCAAAATTACCACAGCATGTTGGTGCCATGTCATGACAGCAAGCCAAGTTTCATGATTTTTATGTGTGTTTCGGATTCACAGGAATTAAAAAACCAAGTTTCTCAATGTTTCCAGCCGAGCCATGACGCCCACATGTTTGAATTTCATTCGCATTTCGGGCATGGGACCTAAAAATTTACCCGAGGACACACATGTGATTTTTGAACCAGCTTTGGTGCACTGGAGCATGTGCTTGTATTTAAAATTTTAATTATGCACACAAAGGTGACACGTTCCCTCTCAGAACCACGAGCCTTCTTGAGAGAAGCTCCGGTTTGCAAGAAACTTATACCAAAACTTGTTCCTATTCTGCAATTTTTTTGCCACAGCATGGTAGTACCATGACATGACACCATGCCAAGTTTCATGATTTTTCAGGCGTGTTTTTGATTTACAAGAATTTTAAAACCAAGCTTCTCAATGTTCTCGGCCAAACCACGATGCCCAGATGTTTGAATTTCATTCTCATTTCTTGCATGGGACCTACAAATTCACCCGAGGACACACATGTGATTTTTCAATTAACTTTGGTGCACGGGAGCATGTGCTTGTAGTTCAAATTTGAATTATGCACATTAAATGAACAGAAACTCAATTAATGTATAAAAAAGGCCAAATGAACCCGAAATAATTCCAAAATTTAACAGGGCACTCATATAGTTCTATGTTACCTCTGTAAAGAAAACCTGGCGGGAGGCAGCGTATATTGTTTCGCACACAAAGGTATAAAGAAATAAAGAAATAAAGAAATTAGCATACCTATTTAATTCTTGGGTTCTTATTATTTATGCCACTAGTTGTGTATCACTACTCAGTTTTACCATTAGAAGTTACAAGTACTCAAAAAATGCCATCGATCCGTGAGATGCCTGCTCCAAAATGCAATTAGATATCTAAAAAATGCCATCGTTAAGTTAGATGTTTGCTCAGAAATGCCATTAGACATTGTTATTTTCACGTCAAACCCGTCGACCATGTTACATGATAAAAATAAGCCGATTCTCACAATGATATGTTAATGGTGTCCAACACAACACACCCCTCAAATAAAACTAAGCACCATGGAATTCTTTGACAAAACTAAGCACCCTGAGATTCTTTGACAACTAAACAGCTGGCTATATGATGTTGGCCATATATATTGTACGTATATAATGTGAAGAAATGAGTGGTAGTACTATACCAACTAAAAGATGAAATGTACGAAATATAACGAGAAGAACCATAACATAGTTCTGCTGGGGGCTCAGCACAACACACCCCTCAGATAAAACTAAGCACACCAGAAATTAAACTAAGCAACTAATCCGGTAGACATTCCATTAGAACCACCATGAGCAACGACACTGCCACCCTACTCGGAGTCCTCGTCCACGTCCTCGACTTCGTCCTTGTCCCTCTTCCTCTTGGGCGATACTTCTTTGCTTGAACCGCACACTTGGCTCTTGCTCTTCATCCAACCCTTGTAGATATTGAAACAAAGGTAGCCATCCATTGCAGCATAGTGGATGTGGTCTATATCTAGTACAGTCCACTGCCATGCATGATGAAACGTGTGTGGAGGTTTGTTCAGTTCACTGTACGAAGGATGAACCATGGCTCCTACTAGGGTCAACATTGAAGGCTGATCAAGGGAGGGCACCAGCCCTTCCTTCTGGAGGTCGAAGGGGTTACCTACAACGAGGCCTATCCGACCCAGGATTTCCTTGTCGTTCCTAAAGTCTATAGTAACGAATTTGACTCGGCCGCCCTTGAGGAACCTCTTAAATTCGTCGCACTCAACATCGGCATGGCATATGTGGTAGACCAAGCATAAGTCATGCACACAAACCTGGATCATGGCGGGCTTCTTCTTCTCTGCCTCCTTTAGATTCTTCTCGCTTCCCAGGACTGTGGTGTACTCAACATCTAGCCCAGCGACCCACTCATCATTTGAGTTTTCGAACATGTGTTTGAAGCAAGCAAGACATTCTTTCACCTTTGCGGAAGAACGGGTGTAGATGACATAGAACTCATCACCGGTGATGGTTCTAACCTTGTACTCACCGCCGATCATGGAGATTTGGGACGCCATGGATTTGGGAGGAGGGTTAGGATTAGTGGAACTGCCGTAATATGAAAGGACGGGACAACTAGGAGCGGTTTATCGATTGTAAAAATGTCGAGTGGGGGCGCGTGCAAATGGCAGGGTAGTGGCTTGCCTGGTGGATAAATGGATTCATGCACAGTACTATGGGGGCCCAATTAGATGTCATGTCTACTCGACGCCCAATTAAATGGCTTTCGATGTCATGTCAAGCGTCGGGAAAATTACAGGTGATACGAAGCTTTCCATTCTCCCATGATACGGGCTTCCGAGAGCCCTTGGATCTGAGATCGAACGGTTGCATGGCGTGATTCTAGACCTATGGGTGAATATCCTATCCTGGAGGGTTATTCTACAAATTTTCAGCAACTTAGCATGCGACCATTCGATCTCAGATCCAAGGGCTGCCAGCAGCCCATATCATGGTCGCGCCTACCATGACCGTCGCCTCGCTCGCACGGTCGCGCCCTTGGAGATTTAACATAGTGCATTAGGCTATCTGATGTTGGCACGTCATACATAGTCATCACTTAGTCACTCATATAACAAGGTTAGCTATAAGGTTGGCTGTAAGAGTATTTTTTGTTTACTTCTCTCTATCTCTTTCTTCGTAGTATTTATTGCATTTTCCAAGGAGTGACCTCTTCCAATGAAATGGTGCTTAGATGAGGTGCTATGGGCATTAAATGGCTTATCAACTCAAGTCCCCAATGCATAGGTGCTTAGTTTTTTGTTGCTAAGTTTGCTTCATCTAGGTACGCGCTTATCACCGTTTCTTCCTGGGGTCACCAAACTAGTCTCTCTCTTCTTAATTAACTTGCCACATCAGACTTTATGCCTATGTGGCAGGCTTAGCACTTGTAGGATCAAGTACAATAGTGGGCTATAAGCCCGCTTTACATGGCATTTTTGCATATGTGGGGGAAAGAGGCAAGGAAAAGTGGAGGAGTGAGCTCTCAAGCAAGAGCTAGCCTCTACATGGTGGAGCATCGGGAGAGGCACCTATATGGAGGTGGTCAAGAATCAGGAGACTCACGCCGGTCGTAGCGCCGTAGTTAAAATGATAATGGAAAGTCAAATCACCGGGCCCCACCTATCCAGTAGTAACTCACTGTCAAATCACATAGCCCTACATTTGCAGCAGCCTACTCCCTCATCTTCTCGCATCTCTGTCCGCGCGGGAAAAGCCCCGCCCGAATGGAACGCGCGTCATATTGCGTTTGCACACACATGTGGGACCGCAATTGAGAACCGACCATAGGCACACTCCCCGGCCCCGCAAGTCGGGTGAGTTAATAGAAGAGAGAGACGAGCAATAGTACTACTAGAGAAGTGTTGTAGGAGTACATACATTGGTACCTGGACGATCCCTACAAGACACGGAAGATTAGTTCGTCCATGCATGTGACCAGACTCCAGCAGACACGCCTGGATTGGCTATCGTCTACATATCATGCAGGCTGTGTTCTACAGGGCTGTAGTTCTGGTGAGAAATCTAAAAAAGGTTTCTTGTCATCTCGCAAAATTAGGTGTCATGTGCTTCGGATCACTGCGAGGGTTAAACAGCGACAACTGGAGTTGGGCTAGTCATTGGGGGCACATGCATGAAGACTACTCGGCTGCCATCTAGGTCAAGCCGGCTATGTTAATTAGGACATCTATCGACGAACCCCTTTTCTATGAGTTTATATTTAATTTGAGCTTTGATCCTCATCTAGTTTGTCCGTCAGGATTCATCTTGTCTCCTTTGGGCAGTGAGGTTATGATTTCTTGTCATGTGGCATTTTTTCGCGTTATATGTTATAATCTGGTGCTTCAGATCAAAATGATGACAACTGCGCCTCTGGGGCACGTGCATGAAGACTTCTCGACAGTCATTGCCGAGGTCAAGCCACTCCGGCCGATAGACAAAAGAAAACTAGTACTCCACTATATAGGCAAGAGCCTCCACGCTTGCTTGCTAGTGTTTCTCTCTTCACACTGTCTCGTCCTTTCCAGATCTAAACACGACAGCGGTGGCCTCTCTCTCTCTCTCTACTCATCGCTGGTCACAGATCTAGCCGGATCCTCTCCGCCGGGGAAGGTGAGAAGGTGCAACGTTCACGCGGTCATCCTCGGCGATGGCTCTTACCCACTGCTGGCGCGTCCCGATCAGCGTGCCTTGTTGTTCTCTCCCAAGCATCGCTGGCGAGGGAGGGCCTCCCACCCCTTCTTCCTCGCCGCCATAGTGTGGGCAGATCCGGCCTCCCGCCGCCCACCTAGCGACATCCCAGCGACCCTTAGGTATAACTTCCTTCGAAACCGGCCTTGCTCTACTTCCCGAGCTCCTAACGTCGATGCATTTGTATCTTTTACTATTTCTCAGGGCCCCTCGTAGATAGGATCGATCGGCTGTTCGAAAACCACCTAATTTTTTACTGTTAAGAGGTAAAACTAGTTCATGCACTCGAATCTAGTAGTACTTGGTTCAAACAAGGAAGAAAAGGGGGTAGGGATGGGTGAAGATTTGTTACCTGAATCTAGGACTTGGTCGAAAGAGGAAATAATGGGGGCGAAAAGTAGCAGAGACTGGCTATCCAACTGGTCTCTATGTCTAATAGGGAAATAAAGGGAACGCAGTACAAACTCAATATAAACCCAATCTACTGGTTGAAAAAGGAAAGAAAGTGGGGACTGGGGGACAAGTCAACAGAGTAAGTCCAACACTAGATTTGCTAGCCTCACACAGTATAAGGTGGCTATATACCGAACAAAAATGGGACCAACCCAGATATCCTCTTTTGATGTTTGTTGCCCCGAGCCGCTCTTATGTAATGCCACTGGTAAAATGTAGCAGTCACACTGTTAAAAGTAAGGACACGTTAAACCAATGTTGTTTTCAATGTAATGCCTCCAGTAATATGAATCAATGGCACTTTTTTTCATGTCCTGCTAAATTTCCCATTAAGATAAGTTGCTTCTTTTCGTTAGAGATGCAACTGTGCTGGTTGTCCTACTCTCCCGTGCCCAAATACCGACTCTGTAGCAGCTGTTAATGTAATGTTGCTGGTAAAATGAAGCAATGGCACCATTAAAGTAATGTCATATTTAACGGTTGTCATAGTTAATCCTAATGCCCACACTAATATCTAGAAATGCTGCTAGAAATTGCTATTGTCCTTGTACGATTGCCATTCAGATAAGGAACATGCTTTTTTTTCATTTGATGCACGTTTCATCACTTGTTAGTCACCCTCCTTTCCACCTTTTTGTGCAAACAGAGATCATTTCACGCTTGATCTTAGTTGAACTGCACAAATGATATCCAAATTATAGTTGAACATTCCAAGAGCTTCACGACCAAGCTTGATGTTGCTCAATTTTATTGCAACTAATGAAGAAGAAGCTCTGTGGGTTTCGTTTTCTGATGGAAATGGAACCGGGGCTGGAGCCCTTTTCTTGAAAAGAAGAAGAAGAAGAAGCTGCTAGCTCATGGGACATTGCTTCATTTTAGGTGAACTGCACCAAAAGGTCCCATGAATTGAATCATCCATGTTGGTGACTGGTGTCATCCCTTCTACGATGGCATTGACTGCAGATATGGTTCCCATCACGAGGTATGTTCCTTTTTGGTCTGACCGTTTGCCAAAGATCCTGCATGTTGATCCTGCTCTTGTGCTACTATTTTGGCATTGCCATGAAAGCAGTAATGTTATTATTTTGCACCTTAATCTAGTGGCACTATTAATTTGAGGTAATGTTTTGGCACCGCTAGTGCTATTGCTTTTTTATATATCGAAAGAGGGGGTTCCCTCCGATTTCATTAAAGAAACCCAACCATAGAGAACCATTATCCGACAACATCTTAGTGTAAACGGGCAGTTATGCAACTACTACTAGAACGAACTGAGTACTAGCAGGAGACAAGTTTGCCACATAAGCTAGGCAGGTAGGGGGATGCAACACCAACTCGACCAAGTTTGGATTACAACCCAAATGCTACCACAGAAACATCAGGGGGAAGATAGGGACTGAAAGAGCCAGCTTCATCATCCCAGTCTAAGCACCCCCGTCCTTCATCCTTGCGACGCACGGTACACCTCGTTTGCCACCTGCTCGACCCTAGTGTCACTAATAAAATGAAGTAATAATACAGTTAAAATAGAGCGAGTGTCCTCTCTATTATTTCATTTCCAATGTAGATAAAGAAAGTGCTTCTCTTTATTAATGTATGTTTCATCAACTAGTCCCATTGTAAATGTTTAAGCGTTTCTGCAAACTGGGGTGCTTAATTTTAGTTGATCTGCACAAAAATAGAGATTTGAATGTCTCAAGGCCCCTCCTTGTACTACCGTTGTACACTGATGTTCATCACTGGCAGAAGGTGTATCGGGGAGACTTGGGACGATTTCCAGTATGAGGCGTGGCGTACCGTATGAGGCGTCGCATGGCCCATCTCGCCCTCGCAGCATGGCATACTATGATACTATCACAATATTTTCTTCTATTTATTTTGCATGTTTCATCAACTAGTGCCACTATAATGTAATCACGCTTTTCCATTATCTGTGCAAACAGGGTTATTCAGCTGCATTTTGGTGGAACTGCACAAATGTATGGATGGAATCGACATATATGCAGAGTGTGAGGTGTGCCAAGTAAAAATTGCCGACACCAACCATGCACAATGCACGCATTGGCATCCACCACCACCAGTGGGATGTGTGGCGCTCTCTGTGGACGGATCTTTCTCGGCAGCAAATCCTCTAACCAAATACTAGTAGCTTATATTGGTAGTTTTCTAGGGAGTACTCTTTTCTGAAAGAAGCACCAACCTATTTTTCTTTATTTGTACACAGTGTCACAACTTTGACCCAAAGGTCCAGAGCTATTTAAGGGTGGTTGGCGTAGTACTCGGAGACTGATTGTAAGCATGATTTTCATTAGCTGTCACATTGATTGTAAGCATGAGCAGGTGGAAGATTAGGTTAGTGCGAAGCTTACCTTAAACCCTACCGCCGCCGTTGAAACGAGGCAAGCGTCGAGGGAACCATGGAGAATGGCGGGGAAGCGAAGTCGCGCCATCCGGCCTCCTCTTGCGGTGGGAGAACGAATACGCCTGTGGCTGTGGCTGGCTCTGCACCCTCACGAATGGCACACCGTACTCGATCGATTCGTTATCCTCGGGGTGCTCAACCTTCAACCTGTACGCCCACCACCTCTGCCTGACTTTTGCCTCGGGCGAATGTGTCTGCTCCATCGCCCAGAGGAGATACTCGATGAACTTGAAGGACTGCGGCGTGACTGCCACCGAGGAGTACATGTACATCACCGCCCTCATCGCCGCCGTCTCGCTCTTTCGCATACATTGCACATGGCCCTCACCGTCCTCGAAATCTCCCACTCATTGTCAAACCAAGTAAGGATCTCCTTCAACCTGGCTAACTTTGCCTAGTCTCTGCCGGCGATCTACCTGATTCGTTGTTGCATCCTCTCCATAAATGTCCTTCTGAGTGCTCCGGTGCTACCTTTGGAAGATGGGAGGAGAGACGGTGGTCTTGCAATAGAGAAGAGGGAGAGGCGAGACGGTGGTTTTGGAATGGAAATGATGGAGAGGAGAGGAGGTGGTTTTGCAATGGAGAAGAGGGAGAGGCGACATGGTGGTTTTGGAATGGAGATGATGGAGAGGAGAGGAGGTGGTTTTGTAATGGAGAAGAGGGAGAGGCGAGACGGTGGTTTTTGAATGGAGATGATGGAGAGGAGAGGAGGTGGTTTTGTGATACGTCTCCAACGTATCAATAATTTTTGATTGTTCAATGCTATTATATTATCTGTTTTGGATGTTAATGGGCTTTATTTTACACTTTTATATTATTTTTGGGACTAACCTATTAACCGAAGGCCCAACCCAAATTGTTGTTTTTTTGCCTATTTCAGTGTTTCGTAGAAAAGGATTATCAAACGAAGTCCAAACGGAATGAAACCTTCGAGAACATGATTTTTGGAACAAACGTGATCCAGAGGACTTGGAGTGGACGTCAAGCAATCAACAAGGTGGCCACGAGGCAGGGGGCGCGCCTACCCCCCTAGGCGCGCCCTCCCCCTCGTGGGCCCCTCATTGCTCTACCGATGTACTCCTTCCTCCTATATATATCCATATACCCCGCAAACATCCAGGAGAACCACGAAACCCTATTTCCACCACCGCAACATTCTGTACCCAAGAGATCCCATCTTGGGGCCTTTTCCGGAGCTCCGCCAGAGGGGGCATTGATACGTCTCCGTCGTATCTATAATTTTTGATTGTTCCATGCCAATATTCTACAACTTTCATATACTTTTGGCAACTATTTATACTATTTTTGGGACTAACATATTGATCCAGTGCCCAGTGCTAGTTCCTGTTTGTTGCATGTTTTTTGTTTCGCAGAATATCCATATCAAACGGAGTCCAAACGGGATAAAAACTGACGGAGATTATTTTTGGAAAATTTATGATTTTTGGGAAGAAAAATCCATGCGAGACGGTGCCCGAGGTGGGCACGAGGCAGGGGGCGCGCCTACCCCCCTGGGCGCGCCCCTGACCCTCGTGGGCCACCCGTAAGGTGGTTGTTGCCGTTCTTTCGCCGCAAGAAAGCTAATATGCGGAAAGAGACCGTGTTAAAATTTCAGCCCAATCGGAGTTACGGATCTCCGGGAATATAAGAAACGGTGAAAGAGAAGAATCTGAGAACGCAGAAACAGAGAGAGACAGAGAGACAGATCCAATCTCGGAGGGGCTCTCGCCCCTCCCGTGCCATGGAGGCCATGGACCAGAGGGGAAACCCTTCTCCCATCTAGGGAGGAGGTCAAGGAAGAAGAAGAAGGAGGGGGGCTCTCTCCCCCTCGCTTCCGGTGGCACCGGAGTGCCACCGGGGGCCATCATCATCACCGCGATCTACACCAACACCTCCGCCATCTTCACCAACAGCTCCATCACCTTCCCCTCTATCTACAACGGTCCACTATCCCGCAACCCACTGTACCCTCTACTTGAACATGGTGCTTTATGCTTCATATTATTATCCAATGATGTGTTGCCATCCTATGATGTCTGAGTAGATTTTCGTTGTCCTATCGGTGGTTGATGAATTGCTATGATTGATTTAATTTGCTAGTGGTTATGTTGCCGTCCTTTGGTGCCCATCATATGATTGCGCGCGTGGATCACACCCTAGGGTTAGTTGTATGTTGATAGGACTATGTATTGGAGGGCAAGAGTGACAGAAGCTTCAACCTAGCATAGAAATTGATGCATATGGGATTGAAGGGGGGCCCATATACCTTAATGCTATGGTTGGGTTTTACCTTAATGAACATTAGTAGTTTCGAATGGTTGCTAATAGTTCCAATCATAAGTGCATAGAATTCCAAGTCAGGGATGACATGCTAGCAGTGACCTCTCCCACATAATACTTGCTATCGGTCTGGTAAAGTAGTCAATTCCTTAGGGGCAATTTCACAACTCCTACCACTACTTTTCCACACTTTTCCACACTCGCTATATTTACTTTATTACTTCTTTACTTACAACAACCCATATTTTTTATTTACGTAATCTTTATTATCTTGCAAACCTATCCAACAACACCGACAAAGTACTTCTAGCTTCATACTTGTTCTAGGTAAAGCGAACGTCAAGCGTGCGTAGAGTTGTATCGGTGGTCGATAGAACTTGAGGGAATATTTGTTCTACCTTTAGCTCCTCGTTGGGTTCGACACACTTACTTATAAAAAACTGTTGCGATCCCCTATACTTGTGGGTTATCAAGACCTTTTTCTCTCGCTGTTGCCGGGGAGCAATAGCGTGGGGTGAATATTCTCGTGTGTGCTTGTTTTCTTTATCACTAAGTAATTTTTATTTGCCGTTCTTAGTTGTTTTCTATCTTTAGTTATGGGTAGGAAACGCAAAATACCAAAAAAATTAGTTGTACCTACTGAACCAATGGTTGAAGAACCACTCAAAATCTATCACACTGCTGAAGCTTATTACTTGGATCATCTTCGATCCCAATGTGCTCGCGCTGAAACCCCAACTAGCTTATGTCAGGACCCCGACTCAATGCCACACCGATCTAGCATGTAACACATCATATCACTTTGGGGCGTCACGCACGGTATTCCCACGGGTGTCGCCTTACCATGGCCCGGGACCGTTTGCGCCTTTTGGCTCACGTATATGATAGTGTCGCTAGCATCCATATGACAGAGAACCCGGGCCGACATGACTAGTCGTGAACCCAAAGTGGCACTAACCTATGGGGACAGGCATACATGAATCACATCGAGCATGTCGGTCATCAACGTATGAATTCGGGCTGTAGCACTGGGCTAACAGGACTCCGATATCCCGGGCTGTAGCGGGCTAGGCAGGACTCCGAATATCACCGCGTGACATTTCCCCGAAGGTACAGACATAGGAACGAGGTGAAACACATGCCGGCCAGTCAGGTGTCCAAGCAGTAGTGCTGGGCTAGCAGGACTCCGGTGAACCGGGCTGTAGCGGACTACTATCGCTCAAAAGCACGAGACTACATTTCCCCATAAGAGAGGCTACCAAGGATAAAGAACTAGGTTGTCGGATCCCACACATAGCAATACAAGTTACACGTACGCATAACATGCAAGTATGTGCTGTACAACATGGCATCACAACATAACGCAAACTCATATAGATAAAGGCTTAGAAGAGCCTCATAGCAATAAATACAAACAGGGGTCACATGACCCATCATTCAGAGCATACAAGCAACAAACGGAAGCATTACATGTCTGAGTACAGACATCTACAAATGAAAAAGGCTGAAGAGCCTGACTATCTACAACGTCCGATCAAGATCGTAGCTGAGGTACAAGCTACTTGTCTAAGTCCACGAGAACACTATTAAGACCGAAGTCTCCGCTGCAAAAACATAAATAAAGCAACATGAGTACAAAGGTACTCAGCAAGACTTACATCAGATCCTATCATACATGCATTTGTATCAAGAGAGTAATGTGGGGTTTAGTTGCAGCAAGCCAGCTTTGACTCAGTGGCTATCCTGTTCTACGACTACCAGAAACTCTTGAGGTGATATGGCGCACACGAGTCCACTAAACACCACACAAGTACTCCACTATGGATTCATCCCCGTCTCCCTACAAGAAGGCCAACCATAGCACTCACACTTGTCTTGAGCATTTTATAGTATCCACTTCAAGTTGTCTATGTACCATGTAAGCATCCAAGAAGTCCATAACCGCGGACCCGGCTATTCGAATAGATCATGTTAACCCTGCAGGGGTGTACTTCTTCACACACGCTCTCGCCACTTACCTCCATGTACACGTCATGTATCTCGGCAACCTTCAAGCGGAAGCCTAGCGAGGGTGTCGGCCACGACCTGACTAACCACACAAGACTCTAGCCCAGGTTTATCGCCTATTCGGGTTCCATCCGTAAGGAGATCCGGCCGGGGTGTCGCTCACGGCCCCAAACGATGTGAGCAGGGTTCCCAAGCCCACCATCTGGGTGCCACTTGGTACACCGTGCCACCTGTGCCTAGTCTGTCCCAAGCCCACCCTGCCGGGTGCCACTTGGTAGAATAATAGCACTACCTACAAGCACCAGAAACTAGTTGCGACTCCCGGACAGAGATCAAGTTGGTTAATAAGCCGAGAGGGGTCGAGTTACCGGAACCCAATGTGTGGTAGTATCGAGTCATTGGACAACATACATAGAACTCAGTGCTTAAGGACGGTTCCAATGAGACAACCCACCATGTACTCCTACATGGCCTCTCACCGGTACCTTTACTAAATCGTGTTCACACACTTCACTCTCAGCATCAGAACATATCATAACACTCCAATTCATTCCCAATGAATCAGACCTAACACACTCTAAGCAATAGCAGGCATAGCATGGTAGGAACACAACATGGCTCAATCAACTCCTACACATGCTAGTGGGTTTCAACTATTTACTGTGGCAATGACAGGTCATGCAGAGGAATGGGTTCAACTACCGCAGCACAAAGTAGCAGATGAATCGTTGTTGTACTAATGCAATAACTGAGAGCAGGAGCGAGAGAGTAGGGTTTTATCGAAATGAACAAGGGGGTTTGCTTGCCTGGTAGATCAACAGAGGAGGCACTACTTCACAGACAGGTACTCGGGAACGGTCTCCGGAGCAGGACCTATCGAGAAGGAACGGTGCCGGCAATCAATACACAATCATATGCAACAATATGATGCATGAACATGGCATGTAGATGTGATGTTGTTTGAGCTAATGCAACTAGCATCCATTTGGTTGAAATCCATTTGAACCAAAGGTTCAAATGCATCTCCAAATTAAGCCCTTATATAAGCCATTTTAGTGTTTCACTTATACAGTAGGTATAAGTTTGTTTGTCATGCATGAAACTAGTACAGATGGATAGATTGCATTTTTCTGATAATTTTTCATATATAATTTATTTCAATCTGAGCTACGGTTGAATTGATATGAATTTTTGAAGTTTAAAACATTTTCTGGAATTTCCTGAATTAAAATAATTCCAGAAAATAAATAATTGCGTCAGCATTGAGTAAGCATGATGTCAGCAAGTCAACTGCGGCTGACTGGGTCAAACCAGACGTGTGGGGTCCACACGTCAGTGTCATAGTTAGTTAACAGGGGGTTATTTGCTTAATTAAAGGATTAGGGGGGTCGGGGCCCACTGGTCAGTGTTAGTGGCTAATTAGATTTGGTTAATATTTAACTAAAATTAGCAGGACCTGGCCCCACTAGTCAGCGACCCTGGGGGGTCAAACCCCAGGTCAAACAAGTCAAACCCGCCGGCGGTTAATCGCCGGCGAGATCCGCGGCGTACTTGTGCCCTGGGTTTCCTCTCTGGTGCTCCAAATGGCGCGCGGCTAGGCGCGTTGGAGAGCCAGCTCGATGGCGCGTCGGGCGGTGGCCGTGGCTGGGCCTGGGGTGGCCGGAGTCGACGGCGGCGAGCTCGGCTGCGGCTGCCGGAGTTCCGTCGTGCACGAGAGCGCGTTTGGAGCGCGAAAATGGGAGAAGCAAAGCACTAGGGATGCTCTACGTGGCCCTACGAGCTTGTTGGACTCGCCGGGGTGACCAAATGGTCACCGGAGCTGCGTCGACGGCGAGCTCGGCGGCGACGAAGGTTCGGCCATGGTGGGAACGATAGCCAGAGGGCGAGCGCGACCAGGGAAGAGAGGGGAGAAGAAGCAGGGCTCACAGAGGACTTGCAGGCTGCTCGTTGTGGCCGGGGACGCGCTGGAGACGACGAGGCGGCGATGGCGATCTCCGGCGGCCGGAGGTGAAGACGATGGCGATGGCGGCGTTCCAGGGCGTCCGGCGCTGTGCATCTCGTCGAGGAGGCGTAGCCCACAGTGGCGGAGCGCGTGGACACGACGGAGGGACGAGGGGGAGGTGGTGGCCGCAGCAACGGCGAACGACGGCGATGACAGCATTTGATGCGTGCGAGAGAGGGTGACAGAGGAGAGGACGAGGGCGAGGGAGAGTGCGAGAGAGGTCAGGGTAGCTGCGTGGCGTCTCCGGGGCATCCAGACGAGGAGGGGAGAGGGCAGGCAGGCAGAGAGGGAGGTGGCGTGGCGCGGCGGAGCGCGCGCGCGTCGGGCATGTGCCCGTCCTCCTGTCGGGGAGGAAGACGACAGAGGAGGGGGCCAGGTGGGCTGGGCTGGCCAGCTGGGCCGGCCAGGCCGCACAGTGCTGGGCCAGCACAGGAGCTAAGCGCCAGGTAAGTATCCCTTTTTATTTCTTTTTCTATTTTTCTGACATATGTTTTGATTTAATTAAAATACTAAATCATTTATTACCTTATGCCAATTTTTGCAGAGCTCCTTAATAAATGGCATAGTTTTTGGACCATATTTTATATATATAACAATATATATCCAAGGCAAATAATTATCGGATTAATCCAAATGGCCAAAATTAAATATCCATGAGCTCCTAAAATATTTGTTTGAATTTTACCTCTGACCAATATTTTCAGAGAGCAACATGAACATTTCCTTGGACCTTTTTGGAACAATTTTTATTTGGGTCATTTTTCAGAGATGATTCTGAGGGTTTCACAAATCCTCATTTCAAAATTAAATGGAATTTAAACATGATGCACAAATGACTAGCTAGTCTAGGTCATACCAGACTAGGGATGTGACAACTCGCCCCCACTTGGAAGAATCTCGTCCCGAGATTCAGGGGTCGACGGAAAGAAAGCGGGGTACTCCAGTCGAAGACGATCTTCTCGCTCCCAAGTAGCTTCTCTCTCGGAATGATGAGACCACTGAACTTTGAGAAACTTGATGTTCTGACGTCGAGTGACACGCTCTGCTTGATCAAGAATGCGAACCGGGTACTCTCGGTATGTGAGGTTATCTTGGAGATCAAGCGTTTCGCGGTCCACTCCGCGGATGGGATCCGAGAAGCAACGCCTGAGTTGAGAGACGTGGAAGACATCATGAACTCGAGAAAGATGTGGGGGTAGTTCTAACTGGTAGGCAACCTCTCCTCGTTTAGCGAGAATGCGAAAGGGACCAATGTAATGAGGAGCCAACTTGCCCTTGATACCGAAACGATGGGTACCCTTCAAGGGAGTAACCCGAAGGTAAGCTTTGTCGCCAACTTCATAAGTCATATCCTTATGATGACGATCATACTGGCTTTTCTGACGAGACTGGGCTGTTTTCAAATTCTCACGAATGATGCGAACTTGCTCTTCTGCCTCCTGGATCATGTCCGGTCCAAAGAATTGTCTTTCACCGGTTTCTGACCAGTTCAAAGGTGTTCGACATCTTCGTCCATAGAGAACTTCAAAAGGAGCTTTCTTGAGACTGGATTGGTAGCTATTGTTATAAGCAAACTCGGCGAAAGGAAGGCATTTCTCCCAATCCATACCGAATGAGATAACGCAAGCTCTAAGTATGTCTTCGAGAATTTGATTGACCCTTTCCACCTGACCACTCGACTGAGGGTGGAAAGCGGTACTAAAGGAAAGATGGGTTCCCATGGCAGTTTGGAAACTCTCCCAGAAATGAGAAGTGAAAAGACTACCACGGTCTGAATTGATCTCTAGTGGAACACCATGGAGTGATACTATTCGAGAAATATATAAGTCAGCGAGCTGACTAGCAGTGATACTCTCTCGAACAGGTAGGAAGTGAGCCACTTTGGAAAGACGATCAACGACTACGAAGATAGCGTTATTCCCTCTCTTGGTCCTGGGAAAGGCGGTGATGAAGTCCGTACCAACTTTATCCCATTTCCATTCAGGAATAGCTAAAGGCTGAAGGGTGCCAACAGGCCTTTGATGCTCTGACTTAACACGACGACAAACGTCACATTTAGCAATGAACTCAGCGATTTCTCTCTTCATCCTAGTCCACCAGAACCTCTGGCGTAGGTCCTGATACATCTTAGTACTACCGGGATGAATCATGAGAGGAGATTCATGCGCCTCCTTAAGAATCAATTGTCGCAGATGTTGCTTCTTGGGGACCACCAGGCGGTTCCCAAAGAAAATAACACCTCGATCATCTATAGAGAAACTACCAGCAATACCCTTGGCAATGTTTCTCTTGATCCGGGTAATCCCCGTATCATGCTTCTGGGCTTCTATGATAAGATCCACAAGGGTAGGTTTCGCCACCAAGGTAGAAAGGAATCCGTGAGGAGCGATGTGAAGGTTAAGCTTACAGAATTCCTCATGGAGAAGTGGTTGGCCTTGCTGCAACATGAGATTGTTGCAATAGGATTTACGGCTTACAGCATCAGCCATGACATTGGCTTTGCCTGGGGTGTAGGTAATCCCTAGATCATAATCTGTGATTAACTCCAACCAACGTCTTTGCCTAAGGTTCAGGTCTGGTTGGGTGAAGATATACTTGAGACTCTGGTGATCGGTGTAGATCTCGCAACGTTTACCAAGGAGGTAATGTCGCCAGGTCTTGAGTGCATAGACTACGGCTGCAAGCTCTAGATCATGTGTAGGATAATTATCCTCATGTGGATGCAACTGTCGAGATGCATAGGCAATCACATGACGATCCTGCATAAGAATGCAACCTAGTCCCTGTCGTGAGGCGTCACAATAGATAACAAAGTCCTTTGTGAAATCCGGTGGCACAAGTACGGGAGCAGAAGTCAGGCGTCTTTTCAGTTCCTGAAAACTATACTCACACTGTGGGGACCACTCGAACTTTTTATCTTTCTTGAGAAGTTCCGTGAGGGGTTTGGCTACTTTGGAGAAGTTTTCAACAAAGCGGCGACAATAGCTGGCTAGACCAAGGAAACTTCTAACTTGTTTAACGGTCTCAGGTGGAGTCCAATCGAGAACGGCCTTGACTCTCTCAGGATTGACAGCAATGCCCTTACCAGAAATTACGTGGCCTAGGTAGGTCACTTCTGGCAACCAAAATTCACACTTGGAGAACTTGGCATAAAGGCGGTGCTCTCTGAGTTTTTCTAACACAAGTCTAAGATGTTCGGCATGCTCTTCCTCGTTCTTCGAGTAAATAAGAATATCATCGAGGTAAACCACGACGAACTTATCTAAGTACTCCATGGAGATCGAGTTCATCAAGCAGGAGAATGTGGTTGGGGCGTTGGTTAGGCCAAAGGACATGACGGTGTACTCGTACTGGCCATAACGAGTGACAAAAGTTGTCTTGGGAATGTCCCCATTTCTGATCTTAATTTGGTGGTATCCTAACCTCAAATCCATCTTGGAGAAGATTGAGGATCCAGCGAGCTGATCATACAGGTCGTTGATCCTGGGGAGCGGATATTTGTTCTTTATCGTGACCAAATTAACGGGACGATAATCTACAACCATCCGGTCCGTACCATCCTTCTTCTTGACGAAGAGGACGGGGCAAGCCCAAGGAGAAGAACTAGGACGGATGAAACCTTTTTGCAAGGACTCGTCAAGTTGATTCTTAAGCTCGGCTAGTTCTAAGGGTGCCATCTTGTAAGGTCTCCTAGAGATTGGAGCTGTTCCTGGGATAAGATCTATGACGAACTCTACATCTCTGTCAGGTGGAACACCTGGCAGTTCCTCTGGAAAAACATCCAGAAAGTCACGAACTACCGGGATATCTTCAAGGTCTGGAAGAGGGCTGGCATTAAGAGAATAGAGCTGACGCTTTGCAACTCTAGTGGAGACGGTGACTATCTTGCCAGATGGGTGTGTAAGCTGAACAGATCTGGTGTAACAATCAATCTTGGCATGATGAGCTGTCATCCAGTCCATACCCAAGATGATGTTAATATCTGAGGACTTGAGGGCTACAAGTGATGCCAGAAATACAAGTCTATCAACAAGGATTTCGTTACCATGGCTTACACTAGAGGTTTGCCATTTGGATCCGGGAGTTTGAATGACTAGTGGAGAGGGCATATCACAAAATGACATGTTGTGCAAGTTAGCATAGCTCTCGGAAATGAAGGAGTGAGATGCTCCAGTATCGAATAGAACCGATGCTGGATGACAATTGACAAGGAGTGTACCAAGAACGACATCTGGATCATCATGAGCGTCTTTAGCTGAGACGTGATGCACACGTCCATGTTCAGTGGGGGCTGACTTGACACTGATCATCTTGCGTGATGGCTTAACACAACCAACAGTCTTCTCGGGCTGGGGTGGAGCATAACTAGTCTGAGAGCAGTCACGTGCATAGTGTCCTGGCTTCCCGCATGTGAAGCAAGTCCCTGAGTTTGGACGTGGACCCACACTGACAAGCGGTCTACCAGTAGGCCTGGGTGGAACATATGACTGAGCTGGGGGAGGCACCACATGGGATGGCCTCGGTGCATATCCGGAAGGAAGAGCGGAGTTTGGAACCCAAATCCGGCGCTTCTGGGAGCCTGAACCGGAAGAGGATCCCAACTCACGGGTGTGCTTACGAGACTCCTCGTAAGTGAGCTGAGCTGTCTCTGCATTGATGGCCTTGTTCACAAGAGCTTGGAATGTATCACAATGATGTAGGTGGAGATCACGACGCAACTTGGGGTTGAGACCCTTCCGGAACCTAGCCTGCTTCTTGGCGTCCGTGGACACTTCTTCTGTGGCATAGCGGGCGAGATTCTCAAACTCTCGGCTGTAAGCATCAACAGCCATCTTACTCTGGGTAAAACTACCGAACTCTTCTCTCTTGCGACCAAGGAGGGCCTGGGGAATGTGATGCTCGCGAAAAGCCTCAATGAAATCCTTCCAGGTAGGAATCTGGCCAGCTGGAAGCATAGCCTCATAGTTCTGCCACCAAAGACTAGCAGGACCTTCCAGGTGGTATGTGGCATAGGTGACCTTGTCATCTTCAGCTACGCTCGCGGAACGCAGCTTATGAGTGATGCTACGGAGCCAGTCATCTGCATCGAGTGGCTCGATGGAATGATGAAAGGTAGGTGGGTGCAAGCGAATGAAGTTATGAATGGTCGCAGACTTATTGGACCGATGTGCGGTGTTCTCCTCGATACGTGCCAACAAATGGTTAGGCTCACGCTTGGTCCTCTCCATTTCTAACATGAACTGTGTCAACGAAGGCGGGTCGGGAGGATCCTCATCCCTACCATCTTCATGGTTCTGGCTACGAATAATAGAACTTGATGACATCCTGAGAAACGAAACCAGGGACGGAGTCAGCATCAACTATAGACTGTAGAATGTAGGACAAGGAATTAGTATCTCTCGAACTCCTAGGGAAATTTCGGCAGCATAACGGCAGTAAAATGCTCAGAATGGGACATCCTACTAAAAATGGGGTGGTAACATACTCATCAGCATTACTCAAGGTTCTGAGATCATACCAAACAGACTACACCGGAAATACTCAAAACTGGGGTATGACTCTGATCAACCAATCCTATGGGACTACGGAGTAGTAACACGTGATCCTGATAGACGGAAGAGAAAGCCTAGTTCCTTAACCCCGTAGGAAAGATAGGACGACTCAGATCAGAAGGCCATGAGGTATAAGGAGTAAAAAGAGCCTTATGTTCCAACCCACAATCAATTCCCTTACATAACTAAAGAATTTCTAGACTCAACTTCGACCAGTTTGGCTTGGTAATCCTACAGGCAGTCAGGCTCTGATACCAAGGCTGTCGGGACCCCGACTCAATGCCACACCGATCTAGCATGTAACACATCATATCACTTTGCGGCCTCACGCACGGTATTCCCACGGGTGTCGCCTTACCATGGCCCGGGACCGTTTGCGCCTTTTGGCTCACGTATATGATAGTGTTGCTAGCATCCATATGACAGAGAACCCGGGCCGACATGACTAGTCGTGAACCCAAAGTGGCACTAACCTATGGGGACAGGCATACATGAATCACATCAAGCATGTCGGTCATCAACGTATGAATTCGGGCTGTAGCACTGGGCTAACAGGACTCCGGTATCCCGGGCTGTAGCGGGCTAGGCAGGACTCCGAATATCACCGCGTGACATTTCCCCGAAGGGACAGACATAGGAACGAGGTGAAACACATGCCGGCCAGTCAGGTGTCCAAGCAGTAGTGCTGGGCTAGCAGGACTCCGGTGAACCGGGCTATAGCGGACTACTATCGCTCAAAAGCACGAGACTACATTTCCCCATAAGAGATGCTACCAAGGATAAACAACTAGGTTGTCGTATCCCACACATAGCAATACAAGTTACACGTACGCATAACATGCAAGTATGTGCTGTACAACATGGCATCACAACATAACGCAAACTCATATAGATAAAGGCTTAGAAGAGCCTCATAGCAATAAATACAAACAGGGGTCACATGACCCATCATTCAGAGCATACAAGCAACAAACTGAAGCATTACATGTCTGAGTACAGACATCTACAAATGAAAAAGGCTGAAGAGCCTGACTATCTACAACGTCCGATCAAGATCGTAGCTGAGGTACAAGCTACTTGTCGAAGTCCACGAGAACACTATTAAGACCGAAGTCTCCGCTGCAAAAACATAAATAAAGCAACATGAGTACAAAGGTACTCAGCAAGACTTACATCAGATCCTATCATACATGCATTTGTATCAAGAGAGTAATGTGGGGTTTAGTTGCAGCAAGCCAGCTTTGACTCAGTGGCTATCCTGTTCTACGACTACCAGAAACTCTTGAGGTGATATGGCGCACACGAGTCCACTAAACACCACACAAGTACTCCACTATGGATTCATCCCCGTCTCCCTACGAGAAGGCCAACCATAGCACTCACACTTGTCTTGAGCATTTTATAGTATCCACTTCAAGTTGTCTATGTACCATGTAAGCATCCAAGAAGTCCATAACCACGGACCCGGCTATTCGAATAGATCATGTTAACCCTGCAGGGGTGTACTTCTTCACACACGCTCTCGCCAGTTACCGCCATGTACACGTCATGTATCTCGGCAACCTTCAAGCGGAAGCCTGGCGAGGGTGTCGGCCACGACCTGACTAACCACACAAGACTCTAGCCCAGGTTTATCGCCTATTCGGGTTCCATCTGTAAAGAGATCCGGCCGGGGTGTCGCTCACGGCCCCAAACGATGTGAGTAGGGTTCCCAAGCCCACCATCCGGGTGCCACTTGGTACACCGTGCCACCTGTGCCTAGTCTGTCCCAAGCCCACCCTACCGGGTGCCACTTGGTAGAATAATAGCACTACCTACAAACACCAGAAACTAGTTGGGACTCCTGGACAGAGATCAAGTTGGTTAATAAGCCGAGAGGGGTCGAGTTACCGGAACCCAATGTGTGGTAGTATCGAGTCATTGGACAACATACATAGAACTCAGTGCTTAAGGACGGTTCCAATGAGACAACCCACCATGTACTCCTACATGGCCTCTCACCGGTACCTTTACTAAATCGTGTTCACACACTTCACTCTCAGCATCAGAACATATCATAACACTCCAATTCATTCCCAATGAATCAGACCTGACACACTCTAAGCAATAGCAGGCATAGCATGGTAGGAACACAACATGGCTCAATCAACTCCTACACATGCTAGTGGGTTTCAACTATTTACTGTGGCAATGACAGGTCATGCAGAGGAATGGGTTCAACTACCGCAGCACAAAGTAGCAGATGAATCATTGTTGTACTAATGCAATAACTGAGAGCAGGAGCGAGAGAGTAGGGTTTTATCAAAATGAACAAGGGGGTTTGCTTGCCTGGTAGATCAACAGAGGAGGCACTGCTTCACAGACAGGTACTCGGGAACGGTCTCCGGAGCAGGACCTATCGAGAAGGAACGGTGCCGGCAATCAATACACAATCATATGCAACAATATGATGCATGAACATGGCATGTAGATGTGATGTTGTTTGAGCTAATGCAACTAGCATCCATTTGGTTGAAATCCATTTGAACCAAAGGTTCAAATGCATCTCCAAATTAAGCCCTTATATAAGCCATTTTAGTGTTTCACTTATACAGTAGGTATAAGTTGGTTTGTCATGCATGAAACTAGTACAGATGGATAGATTGCATTTTTCTGATAATTTTTCATATATAATTTATTTCAATCTGAGCTACGGTTGAATTGATATGAATTTTTGAAGTTTAAAACATTTTCTGGAATTTCCTGAATTAAAATAATTCCAGAAAATAAATAATTGCGTCAGCATTGAGTAAGCATGATGTTAGCAAGTCAACTGCGGCTGACTGGGTCAAACCTGACGTGTGGGGTCCACACGTTAGTGTCATAGTTAGTTAACAGGGGGTTATTTGCTTAATTAAAGGATTAGGGGGGGTCGGGGCCCACTGGTCAGTGTTAGTGGCTAATTAGGTTTGGTTAATATTTAACTAAAATTAGCAGGGCCTGGCCCCACTAGTCAGCGACCCTGGGGGGTCAAACCCCAGGTCAAACAAGTCAAACCCGCCGGCGGTTAGTCGCCGGCGAGACCCGCGGCGTACTTGTGCCCCGGGTTTCCTCTGTGGTGCTCCAAATGGCGCGCGGCTAGGCGCGTTGGAGAGCCAGCTCGATGGCGCGTCGGGCGGTGGCCATGGCTGGGCCTGGGGTGGCCGGAGTCGACGGCGGCGAGCTCGGCTGCGGCTGCCGGAGTTCGGTCGTGCACGAGAGCGCGTTTGGAGCGCGAAAACGGGAGAAGCAAAGCACTAGGGATGCTCTACGTGGCCCTACGAGCTTGTTGGACTCGCCGGGGTGACCAAATGGTCACTGGAGCTACGTCGACGGCGGCGAAGTTTTGGCCATGGTGGGAACGATAGCCAGAGGGCGAGCGCGACCAGTGAAGAGAGGGGAGAAGAAGCAGGGCTCACAGAGGACTTGCAGGCTGCTCGTTGTGGCCGGGGACGCGCTGGAGACGACGAGGCGGCGATGGCGATCTGCGGCGGCCGGAGGTGAAGACGATGGCGATGGCGGCATTCCAGGGCGTCCGGCGCCGTGCGTCTCGTCGAGGAGGCGTAGCCCACAGTGGCGGAGCGCGTGGAAACGACGGAGGGATGAGGGGGAGGCGGTGGCCGCGGCAGTGGCGAACGGCGGCGATGACAGCATTCGGTGCATGCGAGAGAGGGTGACAGAGGAGAGGACGAGGGCGAGGGAGAGTGCGAGAGAGGTCGGGGTAGCTGCGTGGCGTCTCCGAGGCATCCAGACGAGGAGGGGAGAGGGCAGGCAGGCAGAGAGGGAGGTGGCGTGGCGCGGCGGAGCGCGCGCGCGTCGGGCACGCGCCCGTCCTCCTGTCGGGGAGGAAGACGACAGAGGAGGGGGCCAGGTGGGCTGGGCTGTCCAGCTGGGCCGGCCAGGCCGCACAGTGCTGGGCCAGCACAGGAGCTAAGCGCCAGGTAAGTATCCCTTTTTATTTCTTTTTCTATTTTTCTCACATATGTTTTGATTTAATTAAAATACTAAATCATTTTATTACCTTATGCCAACTTTTGCAGGAGCTAACTATATTATTCCAGAGCTGCTTAATAAATGGCATAGTTTTTGGACCATATTTTATATATATAACAATATATATCCAAGGCAAATAATTATCGGATTAATCCAAATGGCCAAAATTAAATATCCATGAGCTCCTAAAATATTTGTTTGAATTTTACCTCTGACCAATATTTTCAGAGAGCAACATGAACATTTCCTTGGACCTTTTTGGAACAATTTTTATTTGGGTCATTTTTCAGAGATGATTCTGAGGGTTTCAGAAATCCTCATTTCAAAATTAAATGGAATTTAAACATGATGCACAAATGACTAGCTAGTCTAGGTCATACCAGACTAGGGATGTGACAGCTTAGTTGAGGGAAAATCTTTAGATGAGCATGCTTGTTATGTGCGACACTGAATATCTGAAAAAGGGAAAATTTTACTGGGTCAAATTCATCGTTTGCAATGCTATGCTTGGAATTTATGTGAAATATATGATTTTACTTGTTGTTCTGAAAACCCTAAGAAACACCTGCCCTATCAATGTGAGTTTAGTGATAATGGAATCGTATCTTTGTACGCTAAGGGTGTTTATAATTACTATGATGTTCAACAAATTGAAGAATTTGTTGCTTTTAAGGGTGCTTACAAAATTGTGTAGTACCGAAAGTATGTCTAGAGGGGGGGGGGTGATTAGACTACTTGACCAAATAAAAATCTGGCCTTTCCCCAATTTTAGTTCTTGGCAGATTTTAGCAACTTTGAACAAGTCAAGCAATCTTAACACAATTCAAGCAAGCATGCAAAGAGTATATGAGTAGCGGAAAGTAAATCATGTAACTTGCAAGAATGTAAAGGGAAGGGTTTGGAGGATTCAATCACAATCGCAATTGGAGACACGAATGTTTTTGTCGTGGTTCCGATAGGTGGTGCTATCGTACATCCACGTTGATGGAGACTTCAACCCACGAAGGGTAACGGTTCCGCGAGTCCACGGAGGGCTCCACCCACGAAGGGTCCATGAAGAAGCAACCTTGTCTATCCCGCCATGGCCATCGCCCACGAAGGACTTGCCTCACTAGCGGTAGATCATCATGAAGTAGGCGATCTCCTTGCCCTTACAAACTCCTAGGTTCAACTCCACAATCTTGTCGGAGGCTCCCAAGTGACACCTAGCCAATCTAGGAGACACCACTCTCCAAGAAGTAACAAATGGTGTGTTGATGATGAACTCCTTGCTCTTGTGCTTCAAATGATAGTCTCCCCAACACTCAACTCTCTCTCACATGATATGGATTTGGTGGAAAGAAGATTTGAGTGGAAAGCAACTTGGGGAAGGCTAGAGATCAAGATTCATATGGTAGGAATGGAATATCTTGGTCTCAACACAAGTGTAGGTGGTTCTCTCTCAGAAAATATATGTTAGAAGTGTAGGTTTGTTATGATGGCTCTCTCCATGAATGAAGAGGTGGTGGAGGGGTATTTATAGCCTCCACACAAAATCTAACCGTTACACATAACTTTCCAAACTCGGTGGGACCGAATGGTTAAACTCGGCCTGACCGATTTAGCAAAGCTAGTGACCGTTAGGGTTTTCGGTGGGACCGACATGCAAGTCGGTAGGACCGATATGATTAGGGTTAGGGCATAACGTAATCTCGGTGAGACCGATTACACAAACTCGGTGAGACCGATTTTGGTAATAAGCTAACCAGAGAGTTGGTCAGGTAAACTCGGTGGGACCGACCGCTCATTTCGGTGAGACCGAAACGTTACGAAGGGAAAACAGAGAGTTTACATTGCAATCTCGGTGGGACCGATCGCTCATCTTGGTGAGACCGAGATGTTACGAAGGGAAACAGAGAGATTACAACCCCATCTTGGTGAGACCGAGATCCCTATCGGTGAGACCGATTTGCCTAGGGTTTGTGGCAGTGGCTATGACATTTGAAGCTCGGTGGCGTCGGATAGAAAGAATCGGTGGGGCCGAGTTTGACTTTTGGTTTAGGTCATATGTGGATGTGAGAAATTAGTTGAGGGTTTTGGAGCATATCACTAAGCATTTTGAGCAAGAACCTCATTAAGCAACACCTCATCCCTCCTTGATAGTATTGGCTTTTCCTATAGACTCAATGTGATCTTGGATCACTAAAATAGAAAATGTAGAGTCTTGAGCTTTGAGCTTGAGCCAATCCTTTGTCCTTAGCATTTTGAGGGGTCCACTTTTCTCATCCATGCCATGCCAATCATTGAGCTTTCTTGAGATATTAATCTTGAAATAGCATTAGCTCAATGAGCTATACGTTGTTAGGAATTACCAAAACCACCTAGGGATAGGTTGCACTTTGAATCTCCCCCTTTTTGGTAATTGATGAAAACATATAGATCAAAGATTTGACAAATGATAATAAGAGTGAAAAACATTGTCGCTTTGAGAAGTATGTGAAAAGAAAGAGCTCTCCCTAAGTTTGTGCATAGTTTAAGATTTGCTTTGGACTGCAAATGCACAAAGAGTTAGGATCATGAGTTACTCTTCCATGTCACATACATCTTGGTGGAGCGCTCAAAATGATAATAATTAAAATACATGCACTCATCACCAAGCAAAGTGAATGATCATATAAAAGGATAATGTCATCCAACAAGCATTAAGGTAGCATATGATCAAACACATGATCATCCAAGCAAGCACAAAGTATAGAGTATCTCAACCAAGCAAATAAATGAAGTTTAACCACCAAACAAAAAGAGATAATAAAAAGCAACACTCTCTCTTGAAGCCATCTATACATTTTTCTCCCCCTTTGACAACAAGTTACCAAAAATTTCATAAAAAATGCATAGTGCTAAATCGACACTCAGGCTTGGTCTTCAGGTGGTGGTGTAGACAGAACTCCAAGAACGAAGGCATCCGTCGATGTAGATGGAGCTGGTGGAGTAGGTGCTAGAGCCGGTGGCACTGAAGCTGTAGCTGGTGTAGATGAAGTAGCTCTGGTGTCTGGAATAGGCATTGCAGCAGACCTCTGACCTCTGGGCACTCTAGCAAAATCATCAGTGGTTGTCTTGCCCTTCTTCTCCTGCACTTCATCCTGAAGTTGCTCGACGACTGACTGGATCTCAGTGACCTTCACATGTAGGTCATAGAACTTCTGCTCCACGATCCTCTCCAAGCTCTCCTGGTTTTGAGTCAGGGTGGCCAGTCCCTTCTCAATCCTCAGAGTGGAGGCAATCAAGTAGCCAAGCTGATCTTGCTTGCTCTTCATAAGATACTGAGATGCTTCTTCAGTAGATGGCATCCTTCCAGCATTTGCCTTCTCCTTCTTGGCTTGTGCGTGCACAGAAGATGGTTCATTTTCATCCATCACCACAGTGTTGTCCTCAAATTCTGGGTAGATGGGCATGTGCTCCTTGTCCAGCAGATATGTGCCAGTGCCCATCTTGGAGTTAATCGGCTCCTGGATCTGTGGGGCATACCCACAACTCCTCTTCTGATCTGCAGCTGTCCTGTTTATGGTTTCCACTATTAGGCTCATGACTTTGAACTTCCGTGGGACATCAAAGATGTGAAGCAAGTTAATTGCATGGCCTCTGATCATCTTGTGATCACCTGACTTTGGCAAGAGAGTGTGCCTGAGGATCCAGTTGATAGTTGGCAAGCCTGACATAAGGTAATGTACAGATCCAAACTTGTGTGTCTCAAGAACAGCATCTAGGATCTCCTTGTACATGTGTGCCATCGTGTTGTGATCCTTCTTCTTCTTGGCGTAGACATCCAAGTCATCTTCACTCTCTTCTGGGGCATTGATCAACTTAGCCCATTCTGCAACTGTGGACTGGTACCTAGTGCCTTCAGACATCCAGACAATCCTTCCATCTGGGTAGAAGTGAGCTGTGGAGTAGAACTGCATGATGAGCTCATCATTCCATTTTGTGAGCTTCTGAGCCACAAACTCATTAACTCCACAAGCCTTGAAGCTGTCATATACACCAGGGAAGTGATCCTCATTTTCCTCAATGAACGACCAATCGACCATCTCATGTCACACACTATGGGCTTCTTGTCAAGCAAGATAGTCTCATAGAAGTCCTGTTGTTCCTTTGTATGGAACTTGTAGTCCACAATAGTCCTTCTCCTGGTGGCATATGGACCAGACTCTCTCCATAGCCTTAGACCAGAGTCCTTCCTGACTTTCATGTTCTCTGCAACTGGATGAGCATCATTGTGGTCTGGAATTTTTGGCTTCAATTTACTCAAGACAACAGAATCATCTTCTTCTTCCATTGCAGCTTTAGGCATTGGGGCCTTGTTCTTCTCTGCTGCTGGGATGTTCCTGGTGCTCCTCTTGGGTGCAGTTTTGGGTTTTGGAGCAGTGGCCTAGGAGTTCCTTTGGGCTTAGATGAAGCAACCCCTGATCTTATGGCATCTCCTATAAGTTTCTGAGCTTTAGGTGCTGGTGCAGCATCCTCTTCCTCTTCCTCTTCTTTAGAGTCTTTCATGATTGAAGATCTCCCAAGCACTCTAGCAGTGGTCTTCTTGACCCTTTCCTTCCTTTTGTTTTCTGCCACAACCTGCTCTTTGGGTGCAGATCCCAAAGTCTCTTGAGTAGATGTTCTGGCTTTAGACATTGGTGCTCTCTTGGCAGGAACCTTTTGCTTCATCCCTGGCTTGGTGGCAGCAGCTGTGCCATATTCCTTTTTGAGCACTTTCCTCTTTGAGGTGGTTTCTTCTTCCTCAGCCACATAGTCCTCATCCTCTGACTCTGAGGTTCTTTTCTTGCTGGGCCTTGTGGCAGCTTTTGGCAGATTGCTGGGTGTGCTCCTGCCTCCATCATCTGAGCTGCTAGAGGGACTAGTGCCCTCACTCAAGTGAACCTGTTCCTTAGACTTGTTCTGACTGTCACTCTGATCTGACATGATGAAAACACTGATAGCAGACCCCGTGAATAGATTATAAATGAGGTAGAGTGGATGAACATCACAAAGTGCAGAGGTTTTTGCAAAAGAATGAATTAAAAACTTAGTTTTAGTTTTCCACAGGAAGCATTTCAGATCTATCGATTTGCAAACTCGGTGATACCGAAGCAGCTTTTGGAACCTAAACTAGTGCACTTGGTTAGACCGAGTCACAGTTCGGTGGCACCGAGACTGCTAGGGTTTCACAAAGTGCTGAACTCGGTCACACCGATTTGCAATTCTCTGTCAGACCGAGAATCACATGTGCAATGGCCTGAGCCAAATCGGTGAAACCGATTTCATCAACTCGGTCGGTCGAGACGGTTTCGGCGGAAACCTAACCCTAAATTTTCAATTCACGACTAAACTACGAAGTGTTTTTGATGGATAGAATGATCTCAATCGTGGAAAGATACATGGCAAAGCAATGTGCTGGGGAATCGGAGTTAGAACAACACAAAGTTCAAGTCCATACCCTAGTTTGGCGATGAACTTGCTACGACGGCAACGACGGAGACGATCCCGTTGACACCAGTGGAGACCAGCGATAGGAGGCGGCTGGCGACGAGGAGGATGATCCAGAGACCCAAGGAGGCAGAGCAGGCTAAGCGTGGGCTAGGAGGTTCGAAAAGTTTTCCAAAATTTGAGCCACGGATATATATAGCCTGACTCTGTCGGTGTGACCGAGTGGAACAACTCGGTGGCACCGAGATTCATAACTGCAAGCAGTTACTGAAACTTGGTGTGGCCGAAAAGTTCAATCGGTTGCACCGAGATTGAAAACCTAGATCAACTTAGTGATCTCGGTATGACCGAAATGGATGAATCGGTCAGACCGAAACACACAAAGAAGTTTTGGATTTTTAAGTCTATGACGAATCGGGGACTCCGAGTGCTCCTCACACAGAGTGGTTCGAATCTGACTTGATCAAACTTTGTGATGCAGCATGAATAGAGTTTGAGACGAGAAAAGCATAGATAGCTAGAGAAGGTTCTTAGGCATTCTTGTCCATCCACTTGGCCAAAGGAAAAGGAAACCAATCAATCAAAACAACAAGAGGATGTCCTCGAATGAGTAAATTATGCAACCAACATGCTCACACAATAAAATGACAAATGAAATATGTGGCAAAGCATGCACAAACAATTCTAGGATCTATCAAGCAATTGGTGATGACCAGGTCATCTATATATGAGTATATTGACTTAGGAGTCAAATGAGAACATTTGATCATAGGTCATACTCATCGTTTAAGCGCAAGTGGGGTTACCACTTTTACATAAAGCGTTGTTGTGTTCACACCATTAGAGTTGCTTTAACTCAATTGTTAGAGCAAAGCTCCCCCTAGATATGAGATCCCCCTAAGAGGGATGAACTAACCTTGGGTTTTGTCGATGATGACTTCATGTAGGTGTTGAAGATGTGGATGCTTTAAGTTGATGTAGATCATTTGGAGCTATCCTTTGGAGTGAGTTGCACTTTCAATACCTACATGGGTTAGTCCCACAAGGAACAAACAAGGATATCCATAGACATAGAGTGATGCACACACAAGATGATGTCTATAAGAGCATTAGGTTACCTTGTACCTTGTCTTACCAACAAGAGGGTTTGTGACTCATTGAACTAGTGCAAGATGTGGAAGTTGATTGCACTTGTTCTTGCCAAAATGATAAGAGTGAAGTATGTTGGCGGAGTCACCCTCAAGAACTCTCTAGTTCTTCTTCTTCGGTATCCACACCATCTTGATGGGAATCCTCGGAGTTGTAGTTGTACTTGATGAAGTGGAACTTGATGCAGTCTTGGGAACCAACTTGACCATGGCCTTAGGAGCTTCTTCAAATGCATCAGTTTCCTCTTGAAGCTTGTCCTTGACTTTTTTGCTTGTGGTCTTGTGGTGGAAGATCATCTTGAGCTTGTGTCCCTTTAAAAGAAGTAGGATCATACTTCTCTTGTTGAGGAACAAACTTCGTTGATCTTCTTCCCACTCAACTCCATTGGCATTGAACTTTCATTCAAAACCAATGCCTTGATTCTTCCGGTGCCTTCCTTGCTTGCGTACAATTTCCTCGAATTGCTTACTCCTGGCAAGGCTCTTGTAAACACCTTTCTCTATGATTCCCTTCAATAAGCTATTTTCTTGCTCAAGTGTGACTTGGCTAAGAGAATCATTAGTGGAATCAAGGGAACTACTAGAAGCAACAACATTGGATTTAGCATGATTATTGTTACTACTAGAGGAAGAATCCTTCTTGTTCTTGTTACTAGACTTGACTTGAGGCATGTAAGTGGATAAGAGTAAATGCTTGGCAATGTAAGAAGAACTTTTCTTGCGAAGATCATCACTGATTGCCCTTAAGAACTCATGCTCTTGCTCAAGATTGAGCTTCTCAAAACTTAATTTCTCATGAGTCCTTAAAAGTTCTCGATGATCTCCTAAGATAGTTTCATGAGCTAACTTAAGAGTGTTTAATTCTTTAGTTAGAGACTCAATCTTCTCCTTATCATTGTCATCTTGATTAGCATGATTAATTGACGTTTCATCATAGTATTCATCACTAGAGTTGTCAACAAGTAAATCATCATCACCTAACAAGTCATCTTCATCACTATTGAAATCAACATACTCAGGGTGTGATACCTTTGGGCCTTTTGCCGTGAAGCATCTTCCAATTCCTTCATTTGGTGAATCAAATATGTTGTAGGAGTTGGTTGACACAAGTGCTAGACCGGCAACACCTTCATCTTGAGTATATTCGGAGTCAGAGTGATAGCTTCTCTTGGAGTGACTGTCGAAGTCGGAGCCGGATACCCATTCACCAACATGAGCTTGATGTCTTCGTTTTGTGTAGCTCCTTGATGACTTGTCCCTCCTTTACGAATCCTTGCTTCCCCAGGAGGGTCTTCGTTCATAACGATCATCCCTACTCCTTCTCTCCCTCGATGGTGATTCTTCTCTTCTACTCCTTCTTTTGGGAGAATCTTCTCTTCTCTTGTGGGGAGCCGTACACTCATTGGAGTAGTGTCCAAGTCTTCCACAATTGTAGCAGTTTCGCTCTCGACTAGAAGATCTTTTGTCATTATAGGACCTTGACTTGGAACTTCTCTCTTTGCTTCTACTCTTGTAGAACTTGTTGAACTTCTTCACCATTAGGCTCAATTCTTCATTGAATGTTTGTTTCTCACTTGATGATGTGGGAGCTTCGCATGAGGCTTTGTAAGCACCACTTGACTTGTTATGGAGCTCCTCCTTATCCTTGAGTGACATCTCATGAGCAACAATTCTTCCAATGACTTCCGTTGGCTTGAGATCTTTGTAATTTGGCATCATTTGGATCAATGTGCATACGGTATCGTATTTCCCATCCAAGGCTCTTAGGATCTTCTTGATGATGAATTTGTCGGTCATCTCTTCACTTCCTAAGCCGGCAATTTCATTTGTGATAAGAGCAAGCCTAGAGTACATTTCAGCGACACCTTCACCATCCTTCATTTTGAACTTGTCAAGTTGACTTTGAAGCACATCCAACTTGGATTCCTTGACGGAGTCGGTACCTTCGTGCATATCAATCAAAGTATCCCAAATTTCTTTTGCATTCTCAAGACGGCTGATTTTGTTGAATTCTTCGGGGCACAATCTGTTGAAGAGGATATCACAAGCTTGAGCATTGTATTGTAGCATCTTCAACTCGTCCGCGGCTTCATGATTCGGTTCTCTCCCATCAAAGAATTCACCTTGCAAGCCAACACACACAATAGCCCAAATGGCGGGGTTATGTCCAAGAATATGCATTTTCATCTTATGCTTCCAACTAGCAAAATTAGTGCCATCAAAGTAAGGACCTCTACGGTGGTAATTTCTCTCGCTAGATGCCATACTCTCCTAGGTTGTGAAACCAAGGCTATGACTTCCAAAAGCTATGATAATCAAAGCAAATGGAGACCAAAGCTCTGATACCACTTCTAGGATCGAAAGTATGTCTAGAGGGGGGGGGGTGATTAGACTAATTGACCAAACAAAAATCTAGCCTTTTCCCAATTTTAGTTCTTGGCAGATTTTAGCAACTTTGAACAAATCAAGCAATCTTAACACAATTCAAGCAAGCATGCAAAGAGTATATGAGCAGCGGAAAGTAAATCATGTAACTTGCAAGAATGTAAAGGGAAGGGTTTGGAGGATTCAAACGCAATTGGAGACACGAATGTTTTTGTCGTGGTTCCGATAGGTGGTGATATCGTACATCCACGTTGATGGAGACTTCAACCCACAAAGGGTAAGGGTTGCGCGAGTCCACGGAGGGCTCCACCCACGAAGGTCCACGAAGGAGAAACCTTGTCTATCCCACCATGGCCATCGCCCACGAAGGACTTGCCTCACTAGCGGTAGATCTTCACGAAGTAGGCGATCTCCTTGCCTTTACAAACTCCTTGGTTCAACTCCGCAATCTTGTCGGAGGCTCCCAAGTGACACCTAGCCAATCTAGGAGACACCACTCTCCAAGAAGTAACAAATGGTGTGTTGACGATGAACTCCTTGCTCTTGTGCTTCAAATGATAGTCTCCCCAACACTCAACTCTCTCTCACAGGATATGGATTTGGCGGAAAGAAGATTTGAGTGGAAAGCAACTTGGGTAAGGCTAGAGATCAAGATTCATATGGTAGGAATGGAATATCTTGGTCTCAACACAAGTGTAGGTGGTTCTCTCTCAGAAAATATAGGTTGGAAGTGTAGGTTTGTTCTGATGGCTCTCTCCACGAATGAAGAAGTGATGGAGGGGTATTTATAGCTGTCGGTGTCAAAACCGGCAGATCTCGGGTAGGGGGTCCCGAACTGTGCGTCTAGGCCGGATGGTAACAGGAGGCAGGGAACACGATGTTTTACCCAGGTTCGGGCCCTCTTGATGGAGGTAAAACCCTACGTCCTGCTTGATTAATATTGATGATATGGGTAGTACAAGAGTAGATCTACCACGAGATCAAGGAGGCTAAACCCTAGAAGCTAGCCTATGGTATGATTGTTGTGTATATTGTATATCTATCGACTAGCCTGGCCTCGGTTTATATAATGCACCGGAGCCCTAGGATAACAAGAGTCCTAGCCGAATACGCCGGTGGGGAGAAGTCCTTGTCTTGATCGCCAAGTCTTGTGGAATCTTCCTTGTATGCGGCAGCCGTCCGAACTGGCCCATGAGTATACGGCCACGGGGGTCCTCGGCCCAATCTAATAGATCGGGAGACGACGTGGTGAGTACCCCCTAGTCCAGGACACCGTCAGTAGCCCCCTGAGCCGGTCTTGAATTTAGGGACGCTCCTCGATTCTTCCGAACTGTTCTTCATCTTCGGTTGCCGGTCTTGAAAACTGGTTCAACAAATCTTCTTTATCTTCGATCTTGAGGATCGCCGAAATGCATTCGACGAGTTTACACGTCGGGTATCCGAGGAGCCCCTTTAAGTTTCCGGCCTTTATCAATGCCTTGTTTATTTTTATGCCACACCTCGGGTTTGAAGTTGTTCCCGGGAGGCAGGGTCCTCTTGCGTCCGAGCTCCAACGCCGGACTGCATTCGAGGTATCTTTTGCAGCTGAGCACCAACGTCGGACCGCTTCCCAGCCCTAGCACCGGAATGTATCCGAGCTCCAACGCTGGACTATGTATCTGAGCTCCAACGCTGGACTGTATATCCGAGCTCCAACACCGAAATATATCCGAGCTGCAATGTCGGACTGTGTCCAGGCTCCAATGCCGGACTATATCCGAGGTGTCATATCACCTTGGTTCAAAAAAGTTGAAGGAGTTTAGCCGAGCTTAATGCCGGAAATGCCCTCTATGGAGCCAGCCACTAGCGCCCGAGCTTTATGCCGGACTGCTTCCGAGGTGGTGCATCACCCCGACTATGGGCCGGTTTTTTGTCAATATTTTTTATTGGTGCAATTTATTCTCTGCCGAGATATATAGCCAGTAGCCCTCAAGGTGTGTATCGGTCTAAAACCCGAGATGCACCTGAAGGATGACGTAAGACTGCTGATCCCAGTAGCTGCTGAGACTCAGGTTGATTTGCATAATTGGCCTGAGGATCAAGTCCAAGCTCGGCAGAATACTTTGGGACACTAAAAGCGGCGTGCTCAGTCCTCGAGACTCAGGTTGGGTGCGGCCGACCAACCTGAGGATCAAAATATCCTCGGAAACTATATTGCACATAAAATTTTCTGCATTGGACAAGCAACGCAGTAGCCCCCGAGACATTGGTCGGGTGACAACACCAGATCAGGGGATCGATGTGCCCCTTTAATATTTGTAAATAATAAGCCGAAGCCCAGTAGCCCCCGAGCCTTAATGCGGGCACGGGTGGCTGAATTAAGGATCAATATCCATAGTAAAATCACAAATTATGTGTAATGACTCTATGTATCCAAGTACTTTACGTCATTAATGCTCGGATCCGCATTGTACAAAACTTTGTTTGACCGACCATCGGCTTCCACCTCCTCGGCCAATAGCCGAGGAGTGTTTGTCCTACTTTATAAAGCCTTTATGAGGGCAAAGATTTACAACAAACAAGGCAATCTGGCCATACGGTTTTATAAACAAAGGTACGCAGAGAGTTATATCACTGTTTAACAGAAGAAATGTCTTCCAAAGAAAATAGTCTCGCTATCGGTTCCTTTCTTTGGGTTGTCATGCTAAGCATGATCATTAAACCTCAGCTCTAATGTAAGATCAAAATATTGAGGATTTAGTTTGGGAGGCCAGTTAATAGCCCCCGGTAGTGTTCGGCGACAGTCGGGGTCAAGCCGTAAACACTTTGGCCAATGTTATGAACGGCCCATCATTTAACATAGTCATTGGATCGCTGACCAGTTTACGCTTATTGTGAAAGTCAGTTTTCGGCTTTCTCCACTGAGGTGCTTAACCATGTGAGCTGGAAGCACAACCGCAGTGGTTCTCCCTTTGCACGCCTAGCCGAACAAAACAGAACGTAGGAAGCAAGTGCAGGAGCCAGGCAACCCAACTATTGACCGAAGACACAATTTGAAACTGATGCATATATAGCAATATCTGAGAATGTTTTTGCCGAATCCCTAAAGGTGTCCGGCGTTGTACTGCGAGACTAATGCTGGAAAAGCACAAATAGTTTAAAAGTGCCAAAAAGCTTGGAAAACCAAGAAACGTCAGTAAAAACATGACGTCCGAACAAGATCAAGTGTTCGGTGCCAATCCGAAAATTGGTCTTAGAAAAAAGAAGTGCTTCTGTCGTCCTTTAACATGATACATCCTATCTCAAGACTTCGAGCGGGTCAGCCTACGGCTTCAACCTCCTATCCCGAGGGCGGAGTACTTCTCATCAGGCCAGTTTAGCAAACTGAATTCTAGCGGCTTTGAGGGAGAAATTAGGCTCCCCGGCTAGTGACCGCACACTCATGTCGAAAAAGGAGTGATAAATAATAATAATAGAACTTTGCAACGACTGAGAAGAAGAACACTTATTATAAAACGGCTCAAATAAACTTAAGAGCCCCCAAGTGACTTGGGTAGAAGAATGATTGCATGTACCGAAGTACTTATATCATATCTATGTTCAACCGAACTTTAAACGCGTCTTAACCGACCGTCGGCTTCTCCCTCTTCGGTTAAGGACCGAAAAGTGTTATGTACTCCATCGGTTGAGAATATCGACGGTGTTTCCAATAACCAGGCAATCAGGCCATAAGGCTGTAACAGACAAAGCGCGCTCAGGAGACTTATGCTATATTACTGCGAAGAGTAAGAAGCATCTTCGAAGAAAATAGTACCCCCACCGATACCTTTCTTCGGTGCTCATTGTTATTATGAGACTTGTGCAATAGATTTTTTGTACTCATGAGTTCCGTTGTGTGCCGACCATCATTGAATAACTATAAGAGCGCTAGCTTTCGGCTTCACCAGTCTGAGGTCCGGCTCGGGTGACCCGATCGTGACAATCGCAGAGGTGCTCCTTTTACTCCCTAGCCGAACAATCGGGAACGTAGGGGTAAACACAGGAGTGAGGCAACCCAGCTTGCAAATTGCTTAAGTCAATATGGTGCATATTGTGGCGTAATACACGAACAAGGAACGAAGCCGTACAAGTATAATCATATGCAACAGTAAAAGCTTCATAAAGGAAGCCCCCAAGTAAACGGGGTATTTGAATTTATGAGTCACAAACAAAGTTTGGACAAGGAAATTTTTTAGCAGCAACTTTTTTCCAAAAAAGTATAATGCTTGGTCGAACCGAACGCAAGTTAGAAATTAAAGCTTTGAGCATGAAAGCGACTTAGCTGGTTAATGTGTTCGGTATTGATGACGCGGTCCGAGCTTGATGCGGGGCAAGGTTCCATCCCCCAAGCTGGTCCTGAGGTGGCGGAGCGGAGAGCTCGACACGCCGAAGTGGTGACATAGCACGGTCAATGCAGACCGGCAGAGTGACGCCGAAGTCCCCGGATCATTTTCCTGTGCACAAAAAATAGTGCAAACCGGAGATAATAGTAATAATGATAATTAAAAAATGTGTTGCATAATAAATAATTTATGCAAAGTGAGGAATAGAAGAAATATGGCCTGGCGCCGAAGTCAATGTCGATGCAGGGCATCGGCGTGATGTAGTAAAGGCGTGGCAAAGCCTGAATTCACAGGTCGGTCCGAGCTTCGGATGCGGCGTTCGCCGGACTATGTACGGAAACTGATCGATCCATCACGCGACCCTCATTAATGCGGTCACCATTTGATAGACCTGTGTACATATCATGGACAAACCAGAGTAATAATTCCTTGGGAAAAATGAACCCAAACAAGTAAAAAATACTGGGATTAATAGCACATGGTTTATTTGTTGTAGCAATCTGAAGGAAGGTGATTCCCAAAATTGGGACTCGCTCCGCACACCCATTGCCTGATGGGCAATAAAACGACGGCATGGCAATGCTGGTAAAGGTTGACTCGCCGAGGCAAAGTCCTCGGTCCAGCTAACATGACGGAGCTGGTCGGCTAGTGACGCCGAAGTGTCCGGAGTAGGTTGATGAAGAGATGGCGAAGCCCCCGGTCCAGCCGAGATGTCGAAGCCTCGATGTCAGCCGATGAGTCGAAGTAGGTCGGCGTGATGGGCACCAGCTTGAAGAAGCAATAGTGCGGCCCTGTCGATGCAGGTTGTGACGTGGTCGATGCCGGCTTGATGAAGCGACCGTGTGGCGATGCCGGTATGCCCGCTTCGTGTAATCCGTGGGGCGGCGATGTTGGTGATGATTTATCCTTCGCGATGCCGGACTCTTGTTCGGCTTGCCAAGATGATGATCTGAAGAAGTTGAGCTCGGCTCAACAAAGTGACGCCGTGTCTAGCGCAGGTTGGCAGCCGTGGAGTAATATTGCCGGACTGGTTTGACATCAGCATGATGTTGAAGATCATGTTCAAAAGATCTTAAAGTTAGTGGGATGTGTTCGGCAACAAAACACAATACCCCATACAAAACTTCCTTTAAAAGGGATGTCCGAAATCCTGTTCATAAAAAAGATGAACTCGGGTCGGATTCGTTTTCGCGCAGAAAACAAATCCGAAAAGTGATGCACTAATCGGAAGGTTCCCGGAGTTTGGACGGTCGGATCGAGCTGAAATTTTGAGAGGTGGTAGATATAGGAATTCCGCAGCCGATCAACGGTTGGATCTTCCAAAGGACGTCCGAGCTAGAAGCTGGAGACCACGCCCTAAACTCATCCAAATTCCCGTCCAGATTTGACAGGGCTCCGGTATATCGTGGATTGCCAGAGATTCCTCCATCGGAACTCGACAAAATTTTCCAGGGTTGTTGTAGACTCAATTCCGCACAATTCCACCAAAGGGATCGTCAAAGTGATGCTCTAAGAGATGGTGGCAGCGGATACAAGTTCGCTGTTTGGAAAAATAGCACGGTCGCTTGAGGGCAATGTTGACGTTGAGCCCCCGAGCTCCATAGATGATTCCTCCGTGATCTTGATAGAGATCGGAGTTGATGTTTGATGAAGGCCCTCGTCCGAACATGGTGATCTGAACACGGGGCGCAATTCTTGGTCGAGCCAAGGTGACCAGTCGAGCTGGTGACGAAGATGCCGAAGTCGTAGTTGATCTGCAGGCGAGCCATCGATCCTTTTGCCGATCACACAGCGGAACTCTCAATGAAAGCATCAATGTCGGTGTCAAAACCGGCGAATCTCGGGTAGGGGGTCACGAACTGTGCGTCTAGGCCGGATGGTAACAGGAGGCAGGGAACACGATGTTTTACCCAGGTTCAGGCCCTCTTGATGAAGGTAAAACCCTACGTCCTACTTGATTAATATTGATGATATGGGTAGTACAAGAGTAGATCTACCACGAGATCAAGGAGGCTAAACCCTAAAAGCTAGCCTATGGTATGATTGTTGTGTATATTGTATATCTATCGACTAGCCTGGCCTCGGTTTATATAATGCACCGTAGGCCTAGGATAACAAGAGTCCTAGCCGAATACGCTGGTGGGGAGAAGTCCTTGTCTTGATCGCCAAGTCTTGTGAAATTTTCCTTGTATGCGGCAGCCGTCCGAACTGGCCCATGAGTATATGGCCACGGGGGTCCTCGGCCCAATCTAATAGATCGGGAGACGACGTGGTGAGTACCCCCTAGTCCAGGACACCGTCAATAGCCTCCACACAAAATCTAACCACTACACATAACTTTCCAAACTCGGTGAGACCGAATGGTTAAACTCGGTCTGACCGATTTAGCAAAGCTAGCGACCGTTAGGGTTTTCGGTGGGACCGACATGCAACTCGGTAGGACCGATATGATTAGGGTTAGGGCATAACGTAATCTCGGTGAGACCGATTACACAAACTTGGTGAGACCGATTTTGGTAATAAGCTAAACAAAGAGTTGGTCAGGTAAACTCGGTGGGACCGATCGCTCATTTCGGTGAGACCGAAACATTACGAAGGGAAAACAAAGAGTTTACATTGCAATCTCGGTGGGACCGATCGCTCATGTCGGCGAGACCGAAATGTTACGAAGGGAAATAGAGAGATTACAACACCACCTCGGTGAGACCGAGATCCCTATCGGCGAGACCGGTTTTCCTAGGGTTTGTGGCAGTGGCTATGACATTTGAAACTCGGTGGCGCCGGATAGAAAGAATCAGTGGGGCCGAGTTTGACTTTTGGTTTATGTCATATGTGGATGTGAGAAAGTAGTTGAGGGTTTTGGAGCATATCACTAAGCATTTTGTGCAAGAACCTCATTAAGCAACACCTCATCCCTCCTTGATAATATTGGTTTTTCTTATAGTCTCAATGTGATCTTGGATCACTAAAATAGAAAATGTAGAGTCTTGAGCTTTGAGCTTGAGCCAATTCTTTGTCCTTAGCATTTTGAGGGGTCCACTTTTCTCATCCATGCCATGCCAATCATTGATCTTTCTTGAGATATTAATCTTGAAATAGCATTATCTCAATGAGCTATATGTTGTTAAGAATTACCAAAACCACCTAGGGAAAGTTGCACTTTCAATTTGCTTCTTTGATTGAAAAGTATGATGCTAGTCTTTACAAATCTAAATTTTTTGCCATACTTAAATATTGCTATGATAATTATGCTTCTAATGCCTATGTTGAACCATATATTGAGGACTACTTCGCTGTCCAAGAAGAGACTAATATTTTGCAGGAGTCTATGGAAGAAGAAATTGATGAAACTGTGAGCTCATTGGATGAAAAAGATGACGAGGAGAGCGAAGAACAAAAGGAGGAAGAGCGGATTAGCTACCCGTGCCCACCTTCGAATGAGAGTAACTCTTCAACTCATACATTGTTTAATTTCCCTTCGTGCTTATCGAAGGATGATTGCTATGATGATTGGTATGATCCCGTTGATTCTCTTGAAATATCCCTTTTTGATGATGCTTGCTATGCTTGTGGCCAAGATGCCAATATGAATTATTCTTATGGAGATGAACTTGCTGTAGTTCCTTATGTTAAACATGAAATTGTTGCTATTGCACCCACACATGATAGTCCTATTATCTTTTTGAATTCTCCCGACTACACTATATCGGAGAAGTTTGCACTTATTAAAGATTATATTGATGGGTTACCTTTTACCGTTACACATGATGATTTTGATAGATATAATATGCATGTGCTTGCTGCTCCTACTTGCAATTATTATGAGAGAGGAACTATATCTCCACCTCTGTATGTTTCCAACACGATAAAATTGCAAGAAACTGTTTATACTATGCATTGGCCTTTACTTTGTGTGCATGAATTGTTCTTTTATGACATTCCGATGCATAGGAAGAGAGTTAGACTTCGTCATTACATGATATATGTTACCTTGTGCTCACCACTAAATTAAAAATCATAGTTAATTAAAATTGGCTTTGATATACCTTGGGATCCAGGTGGATCCATTACTTGTGCACTATATGCCTAGCTTAATGGCTTTAAACAAAGCGCTGCCAGGGAGACAACCTGGAAGTTTTAGAGAGTAATTTATTTCTGTTGAGTGCTTTTATCTAGTTTAAAAACAACAAAAATAAAGAGGGGAACCCAAAACTTTTTCAAAAAGGAAAGCGAAAGTGAGAAAGACAAGCATTGTTAAAGTGGGAGCTAGCCTTGAACTTTGTTCATGCTCACAGAAACTTTGTGAATCTTGATTACAGAAAATTTTCAATAAAAATAATTATCCCCTTGTACAATTCCTTGTATTATAAAAATAATGTGCCAAGATTTGCCTTTAGGATGTTTACATTTGCTTGATGGTTTGTACGGTGCAGGACAGAAACTTTGGCTGTAGTGCGCGATTTTACATTTTTTGCTGGAATGTCAAATGGTTCTGATTCTTTTTGCACTGTCTTCCAATACAATGTTTTTATTTTTCTTAATTTTGGTAGAATTGTTCAAGTACCAGAAGTATGGTGAATGTTCAGATTATTACAGACTGTTCTGTTTTAGACAGATTCTGTTTTTGATGCATAGTTTGCTTGTTTTTGATGAAACTATCGATTCTTATCAGTGGATTAAGCCATGAAAAAGTTATATTACAGTAGACACAATGCAAAAAAAAAATATGAATTGGTTTGCAACAGTATTTAGAGTAGTGATTTGCTTCATTATACTAACGGATCTTACCGAGTTTTCTGTTGAAGTTTTGTGTGGATGAAGTGTTCGATGATCGAGAAGGTCTTGATGTGAGAAGAAGGAAGAGAGGCAAGAGCTCAAGCTTGGAGATGTCCGAGGCACTCCAAGTAAATATTCAAGGAGACTCAAGCGTCTAAGCTGGGGGATGCCCCAGAAGGCATCCCCTCTTTCTTCAACAAGTATCGGTATGTTTTCGGATTCGTTTCGTTCATGCGATATGTGCAATCTTGGAGCGTCTTTTGCAATTACTTTTCATTTTTCTTTTATGCACCATGCTGGTATGAGATAGTCCTTGGTTGATTTATAGAATGCTCTTTGCACTTCACTTATATCTTTTGAGTATGGCTTTATAGAATGCTTCATGTGCTTCACTTATATCATTTGAAGTTTGGATTGCCTGTTTCTCTTTACATAGAAAACCGCCATTTGTAGAATGCTCTTTTGCTTCACTTAGATTTGTTAGAGCATGGGCATACCTTTTGTAGAAAGAATTAAACTCTCTTGCTTCACTTATATCTATTTAGAGAGATGACATGAATTGGTCATTCACATGGTTAGTCATAAAATCCTACATAAAACTTGTAGATCACTGAATATGATATGTTTGATTCCTTGCAATAGTTTTGCGATATAAAGATGGTGATATTAGAGTCATGCTAGTGGGTAGTTGTGGATTAGTAGAAAAACTTGTGTTGAGGTTTGTGATTCCCGTAGCATGCACATATGGTGAACCGTTATATAACAAAGTCGGAGCATGATTTATTTATCGATTGTCTTCCTTATGAGTGGCGGTCGGGGACGAGCGATGGTATTTTCCTACCAATCTATCCCCCTAGGAGCATGCGCGTAGTACTTTGTTTCGATGACTAATAGATTTTTGCAATAAGTATGTGAGTTCTTTATGACTAATGTTGAGTCCATGGATTATACGCACTCTCACCCTTCCACCATTGCTAGCCTCTCTAGTACCGCACAACTTTTGCCGGTACCATAAACCCACCATACACCTTCCTCAAAACAGCCACCATACCTACCTATTATGGCATTTTCATAGCCATTCCGAGATATTTTGCCATGCAACTTTCGTCATCATCATATACATGACTTGAGCATTCATTGTCATATTGCTTTGCATGATCGTAAGATAGCTAGCATGATGTGATGTCATTGCTACGCTAGATCATTGCACATCCCGATACACCGCCAGAAGCATCCATATAGAGTCATACTTTGTTCTAGACATTGAGTTGTAATATTGAGTTGTAAGTAAATAAAAGTGTGATGATCATCATTATTAGAGCATTGCCCCAGTGAGGAAAGGATGATGGAGACTATGATTCCCCCATAAGTCGGGATGAGACTCCGGACTTTACAAAAAAATGAAAGAGGCCAAAGAAGCCCAAATAAAAAAGAGAGGCCAAAGAAGCCCACCAAAAAAAATAAAAAAATAAAAAAATGAGAGAAAAAGAGAGAAGGGGCAGTGCTACTATCCTTTTTCCACACTTGTGCTTCAAAGTAGCACCATGTTCTTCATATAGAGAGTCTCTTGAGTTATCACTTTCATATACTAGTGGGAATTTTCATTATAGAACTTGGCTTGCATATTCCGATGATGGGCTTCCTCAAATGCCCGAGGTCTTCATGAGCAAGCAAGTTGGATGCACACCCACTTAGTATTAATTGGAGCTTTCTTACACTTATAGCTCTAGTGCATCCGTTGCATGGCAATCCCTACTCACTCACATTGATATCTATTGATGGGCATCTCCATAGCCCGTCGATACGCCTAGTTGATGTGAGACTATCTTCTCCTTTTCATCTTCTGCACCATCATATTCTATTCCACCTATAGTGCTATGTCCATGGCTCACGCTCATGTATTGCGTGAAAGTGGAAAAGGTTTGAGAACGCCAAAAGTATGAAACAATTGCTTGGCTTGTCATCAGGGTTGTGCATGATGTGAATATTTTGTGTGGTGGAGATGGAGCATAGCCAGACTATATGATTTTGTAGGGATAACTTTCTTTGGCCATGTTATTTTGAAAAGACATGATTGCTTTATTAGTAGGCTTGAAGTATTATTATTTTTATGTCAAATGATAGACTATTGCTTTGAATCACTCGTATCTTAATATTCATGCCATGATTAGATTACATGATCAAGATTATGCTAGGTAGCATTCCACATCAAAAATTATCTTTTTTATCATTTACCTACTCGAGGACGAGCAGGAATTAAGCTTGGGGATGCTGATACGTCTCTGTCGTATCTATAATTTTTGATTGTTCCATGCCAATATTCTACAACTTTCATATACTTTTGGCATCTTTTTATACTATTTTTGGGACTAACATATTGATCCAGTGCCCAGTGCCAGTTCCTGTTTGTTGCATGTTTTTTGTTTCGTAGAATATCCATATCAAACGGAGTCCAAATGGGATAAAAACTGATAGAGATTTTTTTGGAAAATTTATGATTTTTGGGAAGAAAAATCCACGCGAGACGGTGCCCGAGGTGGCCACGAGGCAGGGGGTGCCTGCCCCCCTGGGCGCGCCCCTGACCCTCGTGGGCCACCCGTAAGGCGGTTGATGCCCTTCTTTCGCTGCAAGAAAGCTAATATCCGGATAGAGATCATGTTAAAATTTCAGCCCAATCGGAGTTACGGATCTCCGGAAATATAAGAAACGGTGAAAGGGAAGAATCTGAGAACGTAGAAACAGAGAGAGACAGAGAGACAGATCCAATCTCTGAGGGGCTCTCGCCCCTCCCGTGCCACAGAGGCCATGGACCAGAGGGTAAACCCTTCTCCCATCTAGGGAGGAGGTCAAGGAAGAAGAAGAAGGAGGGGCTCTCTCCCCCCCTCGCTTCCGGTGGCACCGGAGTGCCACCGGGGGCCATCATCATCACTGCGATCTACACCAACACCTCCGCCATCTTCACCAACATCTCCATCACCTTCCCCCCTCTATCTACAGTGGTCCACTCTCCCGCAACCCGATGTACCCTCTACTTGAACATGGTGCTTTATGCTTCATATTATTATCCAATGATGTGTTGCCATCCTATGATGTCTGAGTAGATTTTCGTTGTCCTATCGGTGGTTGATGAATTGCTATGATTGATTTAATTTGCTTGTGGTTATGTTGCTGTCCTTTGGTGCCCATCATATGATTGCGCGCGTGGATCGCACCCTAGGGTTAGTTGTATGTTGATAGGACTATGTATTGGAGGGCAAGAGTGACAGAAGCTTCAACCTAGCATAGAAATTGATGCATGCGGGATTGAAGGGGGACCAATGTACCTAAATTCTATGGTTGGGTTTTACCTTAATGAACATTAGTAGTTGCATATGCTTGCTAATAGTTCCAATCATAAGTGCATAGAATTCCAAGTCAGGGATGACATGCTAGCAGTGGCCTCTCCCACATAATACTTGCTATCGGTCTAGTAAAGTAGTCAATTGCTTAGGGCAATTTCACAACTCCTACCACTACTTTTATACACTCGCTATATTTACTTTATTGCTTCTTTACTTACAACAGCCCCTACTTTTATTTACATAATCTTTATTATCTTGCAAACCTATCCAACAACACCTACAAAGTACTTCTAGCTTCATACTTGTTCTAGGTAAAGCGAACGTTTAGCATGCGTAGAGTTGTATCGGTGGTCGATAGAACTTGAGGGAATATTTGTTCTACCTTTAGCTCCTCGTTGGGTTCGACACTCTTACTTATCGGAAACTGTTGCGATCCCCTATAATTGTGGGTTATCAGGCATTGATCATGGAGGGCCTCTACATTAATTCCATGGCCCCTCCGATGATGTGTGAGAAGTTTACCTCAGACCTTCAGGTCCATAGCTAGTAGCTAGATGGCTTCTTCTCTCTCTTTGGATCTCAATACAAAGTTCTCCTCGATTCTCTTGGAGATCTATTCAATGTAATCTTCTTTTGCGGTGTGTTTGTCGAGATCCGATGAATTGTGGGTTTATGATCCAAATTATCTATGAACAATATTTGAATCTTCTCTAAATTCTTTTATGTATGATTGGTTTATCTTTGCAAGTCTCTTCAAATTATCAGTTTGGTTTGGCCTACTAGATTGATCTTTCTTGCAATGGGAGAAGTGCTTAGCTTTGAGTTCAATGTTGCGGTGCTCGATCCCGGTGACAGAAAGGGAAACGACACGTATTGTATTGTTGCCATCGAGGATAAAAAGATGGGGTTTACATCATATTGCATGAGTTTATCCCTCTACATCATGTCATCTTGCTTAAGGCGTTATCTGTTCTTATGAACTTAATACTCTAGATGCTTGCTGGATAGCGGTCGATGTGTGGAGTAATAGTAGTAGATGCAGAATCGTTTCAGTCTACTTGTCTCGGACGTGAGCCTATATACATGATCATACCTAGATATTCTCATAATTATTCGCTTTTCTATCAGTTGCTCGATAGTAATTTGTTCACCCACCGTAGTACTTATGCTATCTTGAGAGAAGCCACTAGTGGAACCTATGGCCCCCGGGTCTATTCTCCATCATACAAGTTTCCAATCTATTTTGTTTTGCAATCTTTACTTTCAATCTATATCATAAAAATACCAAAAATATTTATCTTATTATTATCATCTCTATCAGATCTCACTCTTGCAAGTGGCCATGAAGGGATTGACAACCCCTTTATCGCGTTGGTTGCGAGGTTCTTATTTGTTTGTGTAGGTACGAGGTGACTTGCGCGTGGTCTCCTACTAGATTGATACCTTGGTTCTCAAAAACTAAGGGAAATACTTACGCTACTTTACTGCATCACCCTTTCCTCTTCAAGGGAAAACCAACGCAGTGCTCAAGATGTAGCAAGAAGGATTTTTGGCCCCGTTGCCGGGGAGATCAATGCCAAGTCAAGACATACGAAGTACCCATCACAACTCTTATCCTTTGCATTACATTATTTGCCATTTGCCTCTCGTTTTCCTCTCCCCCACTTCACCCTTGCCGTTTTATTCGCCCTCTATTTTCCATTAGCCTCTTTTTCGTTTGCCTCTTTTGCCTGTTTCTTGTTTGCTTGTTTGTTGGGTTGCTTGCTTGTCATGATGGCTCAAGATAATACTAAATTGTGTGACTTTGCCAATACCAACAATAATGATTTTATTAGCACTCCGATTGCTCCTCTTACCGATGCTGAATCTTGTGAAAGTAATACTGCTTTGCTGAATCTTGTCATGAAAGATCCGTTTTCTCGCCTTCCTAGTGAAGATGCCACTACCCATCTAAACAACTTTGTTGATTTGTGTGATATGCAAAAGAAGAAAGATGTGGACAATGATATTGTTAAACTTAATCTATTTCCGTTTTCGCTTAGAGATTGTGCTAAAGCTTGGTTTTCCTGTTTGCCTAAAAATAGTATTGATTCATGGAATAAGTGCAAACATGCTTTTATCTCTAAGTATTTTCCTCCCGCTAAGATCATCTCTCTTAGAAACGATATTATGAATTTTAACCAACTTGATCATGAACATGTTGCACAATCTTGAGAGAGGATGAAATTAATGATACGTAATTGTCCTACACATGGTTTGAATTTATGGATGATTATAAAAATTTTTTACGCCGAATTGAATTTTGCTTCTAGAAATCTTTTAGATTCGGCCGTGGGAGGCACTTTTATGGAAATCACTTTAGGAGAAGTTACCAAACTCCTAGATAATATTATGGATAATTAGTCTCAATGGCACACTGAAAGATCTACTAGTAAAAAGGTGCATGCAATTGAAGAGATTAATGTTTTGAGTGGAAAGATGAATGAACTTATGAAATTGTTTGCTAATAAGAGTGCTCCTACTGATCCTAATGATATGCCTTTGTCTACTTTGATTGAGAATACTAATGAATCTATGGATGTGAATTTTGTTGGTAGGAACAATTTTGGTAATAACGAGTATAGAGGTAATTTTAATTCTAGGCCGTTTCCTAGTAATTCCTCTAATAATTATGGTAATTCCTACAACAATTCTTATGGAAATTATAATAATATTCCCTCTGATTTTGAATCTAGTATTAAATAATTTATTACTTGACAAAAGAGTTTCAATGCTTTGATTGAAGAAAAATTGCTTAAGATTGATGAGTTGGCTAGGAACGTGGATAGAATTTCTCTTCATGTTGATTATTTGAAACTTAGATCTATTCCACCTAAGCATGATATCAATGAGTCTCTCAAAGCCATGAGAATTTCCATTGATGAGTGCAAAGAAAGAACCGCTAGGATGCGTGCTAAGAAAGATTGCTTTGTGAAAGCGTGTTCTTCTAGTTTTCATGACAATAAAGATGAAGATATAAAAGTAATTTATATGTCCCCTATTAAATCCTTGTTTTGCAATATGAATCTTGATAATGATGGGACTGGAGATGAGTCAACTTTAGTTAGAAGGCGTCCCAAAAATTTGGAGTTTTTAGATCTTGATGCAAAAATTGGTAAAAGTGAGATTGAAGAGGTCAAAACTTTAGATCGCAATGAACCCACTATCTTGGATTTCAAGGAATTTAATTATTATAATTTCTCTTTGATAGATTGTATTTCCTTGTTGCAATCCGTGCTAAATTCTCCTCATGCTTATAGTCAAAATAAAGCTTTTACTAAACATATCATTGATGCTTTGATGCAATCTTACGAAGAAAAACTTGAGTTGGAAGTTTCTATCCCTAGAAAAATTTATGATGAATGGGAACGTACAATTAAGATTAAAATTAAAGAGCATGAATGCTATGCTTTGCGTGATTTGGGTGCTAGTGTTTCCATGATTCCAAAAACTTTGTGTGATTTGCTAGGTTTCCGTGAATTTGATGATTGTTCTCTAAACTTGCACCTTGCGGATTCCACAATTAAGAAACCTATGGGAAGAATTAATGATGTTCTTATTGTTGCAAATAGGAACTATGTGCCCGTAGATTTCATTGTTCTTGATATAGATTGCAATCCTTCATGTCCTATTATTCTTGGTACCTTTCCTTAGAACGATAGGTCCAATTATTGATATGAAGGAATGGAATATTAGATTCCAATCTCCGTTAAGGAAGGGCATGGAACACTTTGCTAGAAACAAAATTAAATTACCTTATGAATCTATTATGAGAGCCACTTATGGATTGCATACCAAAGATGACAATACCTAGATCTATCCTTGCTTTTATGCGTAGCTAAGGGCGTTAAACGATAGCGTTTGTTGGGAGGCAACCCAATTTTATTTTTATTCCTTGATTTTTGCTCCTGTTTAGTAATAAATAATTTATCTAGCCTCTATTTTTATTGTGTTTTTTGTGTTTAATTAGTGTTTGTGCCAAGTAGAACCGTTGGGAAGACTTGGGGAAAGTCTTTTTGATCCCGCTGTAAAAAACAGAAACTTTAGCGCTCACGAGAATTGATGCCATTTTTTATTGGAGAGTGATATTTAGTACTTATTTTTTCAGATGATTAATAGATAAATTCCTCACGTCCAGAAATTTATTTTAGAATTTTTGGGGTTCCATAAGTGGTCGAAACCTACAGATTACTACTGACTGTTCTGTTTTTGACAGATTCTGTTTTTTGTGTGTTGTTTGCTTATTTTGATGAATCTATGGGTAGTAATAGAGTTTATGTACCATATAAAAGTTGTAATACAGTTGATTTAACACCAATATAAATCAAGAATGAGTTTATTACAGTACCTTGAAGTGGTGGTTTGTTTTCTTTTACTAACGGAGCTCACGAAGATTTTCTTTTAAGTTTTGTGTTGTGAAGTTTTCAAGTTTTGGGTAAGGATTTGATGGATTATGGAACAAGGAGTGGCAAGAGCCTAAGCTTGGGGATGCCCAAGGCACCCCAAGGTAAAATCCAAGGACACCAAAAAGCCTAATCTTGGATATGCCTCGGAAGGCATCCCTCTTTCGTCTTCGTCTATCGGTAACTTTACTTGGAGCTATATTTTTATTCGCCACATGATATGTGTTTTGCTTGGAGCGTCTTGTATGATTTGAGTCTTTGCTTTCTAGTTTACCACAATCATCCTGGCTGTACACACCTTTGGGAGAGACACACATGAATTGTAATTTATTAGAATACTCTATGTGCTTCACTTATAGCTTTTGAGCTATATAGTTTTTTTGCTCCAGTGCTTCGCTTATATCTTTTAGAGCACGACGGTGGTTTTATTTTATAGAAATAATGGATCTCTCATGCTTCACTTATATCATTTTGAGAGTCCTTTAGAACAGCATGGTAATTCACTTTGGTTATAAATTTTAAATGCTAAGAGAAGTTGGATGCTTGATAGATGGTTTTGAGATATAAAGGTGGTAATATTAGAAGTGTGCTAGTTGAGTAATTGTGAAATTGATGAATACTTGTGTTGAAGTTGGCAAGTCCCATAGCATGCACGTATGGTGAACGTTATGTGACAAATTTGAAGCATGGGGTGTTCTTTTATTGCTTTCCTTATGAGTGGCGGTCGGGGACGAGCGATGGTCTTTTCCTACCAATCTATCCCCCTAGGAGCATGCGCATAGTGCTTGGTTTTGATGACTTGTAGATTTTTGCAATAAGTATGTGAGTTCTTTATGACTAATGTTGAGTCCATGGATTATACGCATTCTCACCCTTCCACCATTGCTAGCCTCTTCGGTATCGTGCATTGCCCTTTCTGACCTTGAGAGTTGGTGCAAACTTCACCGGTGCATCCAAACCTCGTGATATGATATGTTCTATCACACATAAGCCTCCTTATATCTTCCTCAAAACAGCCACCATACCTACCTATTATGGCATTTCCATAGCCATTCCGAGATATATTGCCATGCAACTTTCCACCATTCCATTTATTATGACACGCATCATCATTGTCATATTGCTTTGCATGATCATGTTGTTGACATCGTATTTGTGGCAAAACCACCGTTCATAATTTTTTCATACATGTCACTCTTGATTCTTCGCAATCCTGGTACACCGTCGGAGCATTCACATAGAGTCATATTTTGTTCTAAGTATCGAGTTGTAATTCTTGAATTGTAAGAAAATAAAAGTGTGATGATCATCATTAGAGCATTATCCCATGTGAGGAAAGGATGATGGAGACTACGATTCCCCCACAAGTCGGGATGAGACTCTGGACAAAAAAAGGAAAAAAAGAAAGAAGGCCCAAATAAAAATAAAAATAATAAATAAATGAGAGAAAAAGAGAGAAGGGACAATGTTACTATCATTTTTCCACACTTGTGCTTCAAAGTAGCACCATGATCTTCATGATAGAGAGTCTCTTATTTTGTCACTTTCATATACTAGTGGGAATTTTTCATTATAGAACTTGGCTTGTATATTCCAATGATGGGCTTCCTCAAATGCCCTAGGATTCATGAGCAAGCGAGTTGGATGCACACCCACTTAGTTTCTTTAATGAGCTTTCATATATTTATAACTCTAGTGCATCCTTTGCATGGCAATCCCTACTCCTTGCATTGACATCAATCGGTGGGCATCTCCATAGCCCATTGATTATCCGCGTCAATGTGAGACTTTCTCCCTTTTTGTCTTCTCACACAACCTCAATCATCATATTCTATTCCACCCATAGTGCTATGTCCATGGCTCGCGCTCATATATTGCGTAAAAGTTGAAAGAGTTTGAAAAGGCTAAGTATGAAACAATTGCTTGGCTTGTCATCGGGGTTGTGCATGATGAGTGCATTTTGTGTGACGAAAATGAAGCATGGCCAAACTATATGACTTTGTAGGGATAAGTTTTCTTTGGCTATGGTATTTTGATAAGACATAATTGCTTGATTAGCATACTCGGAGTATTACTATTTGTTGTCAACAATAAACTTTTATCTTGAACCTTTCGGATTTGAACATTCATGCCACAATAGAGAAAAATACATTGAAGAATATTCTAGAAAGCATTCCATATCAAAAATTCTGTTTTTATCATTTACCTACTCGAGGACGAGCAGGAATTAAGCTTGGGGATGCTGATACATCTCCAACGTATCTATAATTTTTGATTGTTCCATGCTATTATATTATCTGTTTTGGATGTTAATGGGCTTTATTTTACACTTTTATATTATTTTTGGGACTAACCTATTAACCGGAGGCCCAACCCAAATTGCTGTTTTTTTTGCCTATTTCAGTGTTTCGTAGAAAAGGAATATCAAACGGAGTCCAAACAGAATGAAACCTTCGGGAACGTGATTTTTGGAACAAACATGATCCAGAGGACTTGGAGTGGACGTCAAGCAATCAACGAGGCGGCCACGAGGCAGGGGGCGCGCCTACCCCCGTGGGCGCACCCTCCCTCTCGTGGGCCCCTCATTGCTCCACCGGCGTACTCCTTCCTTTTATATATATATCCATATACCCCGCAAACATCCAGGAGCACCACGAAACCTTATTTCCACCACCACAACCTTCTGTAGCCAAGAGATCCCATCTTGGGGCCTTTTCTGGAGCTCCGCCGGAGGGGGCATTGATCACGGAGGGCCTCTACATCAACTCCATGGCCCCTCCGATGATGTGTGAGTAGTTTACCTCAGACCTTCGGGTCCATAGCTAGTAGTTAGATGGCTTCTTCTCTCTCTTTGGATCTCAATACAAAGTTCTCCTTGATTCTCTTGGAGATCTATTCGATGTAATATTCTTTTGTGGTGTGTTTGTTGAGATCCGATGAATTGTGGGTTTATGATCTAGATTATCTACGAACAATATTTGAATCTTCTCTGAATTTTTTTAGTATGATTGGTTTATCTTCGCAAGTCTCTTTGAATTATCAGTTTGGTTTGGCCTACTAGATTGATCTTTCTTGCAATGGGAGAAGTGCTTAGCTTTGGGTTCAATCTTGCAGTGCTCGATCCTAGTGATAGAAAGGGAAACAACACGTATTGTATTGTTGCCATCGAGGATAAAAGATGGGGTTTACATCATATTGCATGAGTTTATCCCTCTACATCATGTCATCTTGCTTAAGGCATCACTCTGTTCTTATGAACTTAATACTCTAGATGCATGCTGGATAGCGGTGGATGTGTAGAGTAATAGTAGTAGATGCAGAATCGTTTCGGTCTACTTGTGTCGGACGTGATGCTTATATACATGATCATACCTAGATATTCTCATAATTATTCGCTTTTCTATCAATTGCTCGATAGTAATTTGTTCACCCACCGTAATACTTATGTTATCTTGAGAGAAGCCACTAGTGAAACCTATGGCCCCCGGGTCTATTTTCCATCATAAAAGTTTCCAATCTATTTTATTTTGCAATCTTTACTTTCAATCTATATCATAAAAATACCAAAAAATATTTATCTTATTATTATCATCTCTATCAGATCTCAGTCTTGCAAGTGGCCGTGAAGGGATTGACAACTCCTTTATCGTGTTGGTTGCGAGGTTATTATTTGTTTGTGTAGGTACGAGGTGACTCACGCGTGGTCTCCTACTGGATTGATACCTTGGTTCTCAAAAACTGAGGGAAATACTTACGCTACTTTACTGCATCACCCTTTCCTCTTTAAGGGAAAACCAACATAGTGCTCAAGAGGTAGCATTTTGCAATGGAGAAGTGGGAGAGGAGCGTGCGGCAGTGATTTAGGATTGGAGGAGAGGGACGGCGCGCTATGACTATATCAAAATCAAAATCAATTTACCCTTCAATTAAGAAAGCGACCCCACATTAACTAGTCTCCCTTTTATTCTGGGTCATAATTGACCATGATTTTCGCAAAATAAAATATATGTTATACGTTGCAAAAACAATATAATTTTAAAGTACATTCAGATACGAACCAAACGATACAATTTTTGGTGACATGCATTCACATTTTGCTTGTCAAATATAGTACATGGTCAAACTTTGACCCAAAATACGCAAAACAAAAGAAATACTTCCAAGACCAGTGCCGCTCTTCCGCTCTTCTCCTCTTAAACCACCGCCGCTCCTCTCCTATTCCAATCTAAATCCAGCGCCGCTCCTCTCCTCTTCCATTTCAAAACCACCGCCCCTCCTCTCCTGTTCCAATCCAAAACCAACGTCACTCCTCTCCCGTTCTAATCCAAACCAGCGCTGCTCCTCTCCTCTTCCATTCAAAAACCACCACTAGCAAGTGAAGGTGCTGTGGAGAAGTAGATCGATGGAGGAGTACAACCGATACATGAGGATCGCAGACGGCGACCCTATGAAGCTAGCTACGATGTTGGAGACACAGTCTTGGTTTGACAACAAGGACCAACTAGCGGCAAAGGCGACATCCATGGCCAAATATCTGCAACAGAGCGAAAAGGCGGTGATACTCCCGGAGGGAGTCGCATGGGAGTACATAGAGCTGCTCCTCTAGGCCATGGAGCAAACAGATTCACTGAATCCGATCGTGAGGGAGCAGTGGTGGGAGTATCGATCGCAGATGGAGCATCCACCAGAGATTGAAGGATCGAGCATCTACAGGGTGCCGTTTGTGAGGGTGTCATGCCAGAGCGATCCGGTGGAGTCTTCGTCGACCGAACCCAACTGCAAGAGGAGAAATACAGTTGGCCCGGCGACACTTCCCCGCCATCCTCTCCCTCGCCATTCACATCGTCTCACGGGGCGGCTGTCTGCCACCGAGGAATAGGAGGGACTGCCCCCCAGCCCAATAGTCAGGCAGGTTGTGAATTGTCAGGAGGAGCTTAGGGTTGTTAGTATTTGCAGGTTGTGAATTGTGTTTTGTGTTGTGTATTTTGAGAGTACTTTCATATATGAATGTCTTTTGAACTTCAGATTTGCAGTATTGAGCATATGAAGTATTTTATGAATTCTAGAGATCTATTTTTAGTACTTAAAAATGTAGTTTCATAGGAGTATAAAAGTGCAGACAATGTGATTTTCAGAGAAGAAACTGCAAGTTTCAGTTTCAGATAAGAAACTCCAAGTTCAGTTTCAGATAAGAAACTGCAACTTTCAGAGGCAGAGCAGTTATATTAACACGGCCTTTTTAAACAGTGTTAACATCATGTTGGAAGTTTTATTCATGGTCAAAACTGGAACTACCAGCCAGTGAACATCATGCTGATCAACATTCATGCATAGCACGTCTTCATATGATGCACAGTCAAAAAGATATGATATTTTCAAAATCCCACACAATGTTGTGTGTGAGAAAAATAGAGAAAACGACGAACGAAGTTTTGTCAAGTGTTGGACGTGGTGTGCGTAGATGACAATTGGGACCCACATGTCAATAAAGGCAGAGGCAAAAAATTTGGAGACATTTTCTCTGCACAGGTGGAATCGAATCCGGGCGAAATAGCCGTCAGGTAGTTTCACTCGGCCACTAGGCTAGTTCAGTTGTTTTGTTACTAATAAGGCACTTCCTCTGGTGGTGATCTCCTCCTGCGCCTTTGTGCGCTCGCCGCGACGCCGCTGTCTACCGTTGTGAACATGCTGAACAAATGAGAGGAATCTGGAGAGGACTGTACGTGGAGAGGCGGACAGTCGGGACCCACCAGGTCTATGGCCGTATGCAAGCAAGTGCCTCATCAAAAAAATACTTCCTCCTATTGCTATACTGACGTTGGGGCCCACGGGTTTGTCAACATAGTTACATTTTAGGTGCTTCAATGTAGTTACTATAGGAAATAAATTCACAGCGAAGCCGGGGAGCTGGCAGGTATCATTTATTGTCACTCGGGCATCAAGTCTCAGCTGGGTTTTGGGCTGCCCCGTTTAGGCTTTCTTTTTTAACATGCGCAACCCATGACTGTAACATCCCAAATTTTCAATTTGGAATGTTATACATAGATCATTCATGCATTATCATATTTTATTGCACTTCGTTTCGCGAATCCTCGAAATCCTAAGCAACTCAAGGACCCTCGGAGAGAGTTGGGGATTTCCCTGTTTTCACATTTGAGTTTTATCAAATATTGAAACGAGGATTTTTGGTTTTAATTATTTTTCTTCTCTGAAAATATTTCATATTAAAATACATGAGAGTAGATAATATGACTTCTCCAAAATAAATGAAATATAGGAGGAAAAAGATTAAAATCAAATATTTGTTTTTTTATCCAGAGTTTATTGCTATTTTATTTGAATTAGAAAAATTGCATGTTTTTCAAAGTTGCATTTTAGGGCTAAGAAAATGTTCATCTTGTTCTAAATATTTTATTTAGATGGTGAAAATTTGTTTTGGCATTTTTAGAATTTTTTAATTTTCTTGGATTTTTTATGTTTCGGCAGAATTATTTTTAAAAAATCGCGCAGTGGCCAACTGGGCCGAAGCCCAGCCGCCGGCCTGCTCCCCCGCGCCGTCGTCTCCCTCCAGGAGACTGACGCCGCCGCCGCCTCGGACCAGGAGTCCGGCCGGGACTCCTCCTCCCCGCCGCCTTGCCCCTCCTCCAAGCCGCAACCCCCCGTCCTTAAATACCCCCCAACCCCGCCGCCACCACCACCCAACCCCGCCGCCGCAGCCGCCCAACCGCAGCACCGCCGCCGCCGCTTTGCCGTCGCCGCTGCAGCGCCGCCGCCGGTGCAGCCCCGCCTCGCCGGAGGTAACGCCGCCGTTGCCGCCGCAGGGTTTTTTAAACCGATCCGGTTTTCTTTTAGAAACCCTAGTTCGTTTTTTAGACGGTTCACCGGTTTTTCGTGGTTTAGTTACTTTGCGGGCGTTCGTCCGTACATTCGTTTTAACAAACGGAGTTCACTCGTTAGTAACAGACAACGAACGCCTGTTCGTTAGCCTGTTTATCAGTTTTCTTTTTCTCGGATTTTCCGCGATTATTTTCAATCACGATTTCTTATCCGATTTTCGTTTTAGTTTATCTTTTCGCTTTTGTCAGAATCATGCGATTCAAGTGCCTAGATCTTTGTCTCGAAACCCTCTTTCCGTTTAACCAACTTGAACAAGCTTTTGCTACTGTAAAATTTGACCTAGGTCTAGATTAGTAAACGGATCTTGTTTCTTTCGAAGTTTGAGTTTCGTTGCTCCATTTGATTTGATTCTTTTCGCAAACCGGAGTTCTTAAGTTGAACTTTCTGGTTAGATCTTCTTATTTGAGATTTACTCGTGTTTCTTTGCTTGATTGCTTATGTATGCTTTTGTTTGTTTGCGATAGAACACCCAGAGTGCGAAGCGTGCTACTACGAATCCCTAGGTTTTGCGGATCATCAGCAAGGCAAGTAACACTTTGATCATACCCCTTTATCACCCAGTTTTTATGCATTAGTTCCAATCCTCAAACATTGCATGGTTAGGATGTGATTAACAAGTGGGTTGGGAAGTAGTTGATGAGGTAGAACCTATTGCCCTGTTATATTCAAACCCTTGGGAGTTACTTCTACGTATTGCTTATATTGCTATGCTATGCTCGTAGACGTGGTGGGTGAGTGAAATCCATGACAGATGTGAGATTGTTAATTAATGGTTCAACTTAAGGTGGCAACTTCAATACACATCTGGGTGGATTGTTTGTTGGGCACCTGGAGAACCCAGTGTTGTCCTAGGGTATCCCGGAGTAACCGTGTGATAATCCTATGGTCCGCCACCCAGGCTCAAAGGGAACTGAGATATTTTCATGCTAGAAACTTCCGTGTGCAGCCACAAGCTATTATGGGCTCTAGCATAGTGGAGTAAGTTGCGTGAAGCCCCCGAAGAGGTGGATTAGCAGGTAGTGGGATGTAGGTTTGGTATGGTCTTCCCGGAGTAAGGAGTTAATGCTTCTGAAAAACTGTGTCTCGGTCATCCGTTTCTCAAACACCCTGTAGTGCGAGAAATCCAACGGAGGAGATCGGGTCTTGTGGGGAAAAGTGCGCAAACCTCTGCAGAGTGTATAAACTAATCATGGTTAGCCGTGTCCCGGTTATGGACATCTTGAGTATCTAGTACTTGGAGTATCATAAGTATCTCATCACTCTAAAATAATATTGTTGGGTTGTTAATTACTTTAATTGGGATTGAGTTGGAGGAACCTTCTCAATGATGTTTCAACTACCATGATAGTTAAATAAAATTTATTCCTTTGTTGTAGGGAAAAATTGGCTTTTCGCAAAAACTATAACCATAGAGCTTTCCACCAGCCAAATATGCATGTAGTGATAGCATTATTCTGTTCTTGCTCTACTGTGTTACTTTGCCAGCATATTCCATGTGCTGACCCGTTTTCGGGCTGCAACGTTTTATGTTGCATACTTTTCAGATGAGGAGTAAGGTTCGTTAGGTCGTTGCCATGCAGCTCAGCTATGCCGTTGGAGTTGATGGACTCACTTTATCTTCCAAGCCTTCCGCTGTTATCGTATTAGATGGCCTTAAGCCATATTTATTGTAATAAGTTCTCTTTTGAGACATTCGATGTAATAAGTGTGTGATTGCTACTCTGTTATAAATCCTTGAGTACTGTGTGTGTCAGCATTACCGATCCAGGGATGACACTGAAGCATAGAGACTTGGCCGTTTGAGGTCGGGTCGCTACAAGATGGTATTAGAGCACACGCTGAGTGTAGGACACGACCACTAAGCTAAAGCCCTAGATCACTATTCTCTTCTCATTTCTGACTCCTCTCCATTTTCTACTCTTTAGGATGGTAGACGCAAGGAACAAGTTTGCACAACCGGATGAAGAAGCACCTTTTGGACGACACTTGAAGGAAGTCACTAGGTACCTGAACATTGGAATACCAAGCTTCACCTGGACTTACAACGCCACTTTACCAGAAGAGGAGCGATGGATGATTCAAGTTCAAGTTCTAGGAAGGACATTCACGCCAGTCACTAAGCCCATAGAGTTTTCCTTCGATGCACCAACATGGAGTCTAGGAAAGAGTATGGCAGCTCACATCACCATGGGACGCATTGGAGAAGTTTATCATAAGGAGCTTAAGGATACTATCTATCAGATTTGTGGGCGCCGAGATGAGCAATGGGAGATGATCAACACTAGGAAGGATAGATCAATTGCAGCTTTGATCCAGGAGTTAAACCAACACATTCGTCGCCAGGAGAACCAGATGTGCGCAAGAATGATAGACCTGAAGAAGGCGATGACAAGGATCACGGAACTGGAGGAAGAACTAAAGGCTACTCATGAAGATTATGAGGAGGAAATCGTCGTACTAGTGGAGAAGAATGACAATCTAGAAAGGAAGCTAGAAGTATTTCTGGGAGACCGCGCACCAGGAGGAGAAGACGAAGAACCCAAGGAGATTCGCTCGGAGGACTACATTATCATCGACTACACCGACTCGGACCCCGACAATAGCGATGATGACTATGAAGAAGAAGCTGGAGCAGACATCATGGAGTCTTCAACTGAAGAATATTTTTAGTAGACCACCACATCAGTAGTAGAATTCCACCATATAAATAGTATAGTCCGAGCACTTTTGTAACGATAGTTAGATCGATTGTATGCCTTTGCTTGATTGATTGAGTGAAATGTTTGTGTTTGTCTCATGTGCATACGGGTAGCGCTTTCTCATTAGACCCCATTCTATTCTAATCTCTTCCCTCTAAACCCATCAGATGCCTCCGAGACGTGACCCCGGATTTACTTTCCCACCAGAGCTCACTCAGTTAATCCAGCAGCAGAATACCCTGATGCAGTTGTTAGTTCAGAACCAAGGCAACAACAATAACAGCAACAACAACCCACCGCCACCGCCACTAGTTGATAACTTAGCCCACTTTCTAAGGTTGCAGCCGCCGGTGTTTTCCAGTAGCACCGAGCCCATAGTAGCAGATGATTGGCTCCGTAGGATTGGAAGGGAGTTAATCACTGCAGGATGTACTGATGCTGAGAAGGTGCATTTTGCCGCACATCTGTTGGATGGACCAGCAGCCTCATGGTGGGTGTCGGTGTCAAAACCAGCGGATCTCGGGTAGGGGGTCCCTAACTGTGCGTCTAAGGCGGATGGTAACAGGAGGTAGGGGACACGATGTTTACCTAGGTTCGGGCCCTCTTGATAGAGGTAACACCCTACGTCCTGCTCGATTATTCTTGATGATATGAGTATTAAAAGAGTTGATCTACCACGGGATCGAAGAGGCTAAACCCTAGAAGCTAGCCTATGGTATGATTGTATGTTGTCCTACGGACTAAAACCCTCCGGTTTATATAGACACCAGAGGGGGCTAGGGTTACACAAGGTCGGTTACAAAGGAGGAGATATACATATCCGTATTGCCTAGCTTGCCTTCCATGCCAAGTAGAGTCCCATCCGGACACGAGACGAAGTCTTCAATCTTGTATCTTCATAGTCCAACAGTCCGGCCAAAGGATATAGTCCGGCTGTTCGGAGACCCCCTAATCCAGGACTCCCTCAGTAGCCCCTGAACCAGGCTTCAATGACGACAAGTACAGTGCGCAGTGTTGTATTCGGCATTGCAAGGCGGGTTCCTCCTCCGAATACACCATGGAAGAGTTTGAATACAAAGATAGTGTCCGACCCTGCAAAATAAGTTCCACATACCACTGTAGAGAGAATAATATTTCCACAAATCTAATCTGCTGACACATTTTGGCAGCATGACATCACGCGACGGCCCGGTAATTATTTGAAACGTTTTTCTTTAACCAGCCCCGCACATAATGCGAGGCGGTTTCTTGACACGTCTTGTCAAAGCAGAGATCGTGTTCCCCTTATCGCGGGATTCTCATCAATACAAACATGGGTAACCCAACCGTGCCTGTTGGTATGACTCCTAGAGCTTAGGTAAGTCTCGAATGACCACGAGGAGGACGCCTGATATTCATCCCCTTTATAAAGGGGACAAGGCTTTTTCTTTTTCCCTCCTGTGCTCAATCGAATCCTTCCCCCGCCTCGAGTTCTAACACCCAAAGCTCAGGTCAGGTGCTTCGGACCTTCAATCATGTCTGGATCCAACCTTCAAGGCAGGTGGGTGCCTTCCTCCATCACGGAGGAGGACATCAAGAAGTTGAGGGAGGCCAGATATCTGACCGCCGAAATTTCGCATAGGATGCCCGCCCAAGGGCAGGTCGCCCTACTCCCGAACCCAACGAGAGTGTTGTGTTCGTCTCCCACTTCCTCCGAGGACTAGGCCTTGCTCTGGATCCCTTTGTTAGGGGTTTTACGTTCTATTACAGGCTGGATTTTCATGATCTGGCCCCAGATTCCCTTCTTCACATCCCGTCATTTATTGTCGTATGTGAGGCCTTCCTCCGCATTACCCCTCACTTTGTCCTGTGGCTCAAGACCTTTGATGTGAATCCGAAGATGGTCGAGGGGCGGTACGCAGCATGCGGAGGTGCTCCATGGCCAAAGGGTTCTTTTCCAGAGGTGTCCGGACTGTGGCAACGGGAGTGGTTTTACGTCACAGCTCCCCGAAGTGCCAAATGGGTAGCTGCCCCCACCTTTAGCTCGGGCCCCCACCACAACTGATGTCATGGATCAACAGGGGCTAAGCTGGGGTCCAGCCAAGGACGTGCCAATACTACAGAGCCGTATCCGAGATCTCTTCGAGGGAGATTTCAGTCTGGTTATGGTAATGCAAGTTATGCTGGTTTGTCAAGTCCATCCTTGCAAACGTCGGCCCCTTCGCATGTGGGAATTCAACCCGGAAGGACCGTGCACTATTCAACATTTCCTTGGCATGACGCACGAGGAGATGTACAAATCATTCTTCGAACCCCAAATAGAGTGTCCGGACACCACCGAGGACGTGGGCCTGAGCTGCAACCGCCCCGCTGCCCAAGTAAGTAATCCCCTAGCCGAACACACTGTCCTTTTATTTATCATGACATCATTCTGAAGAATCCCTCCTTCACCAGGACTGGATAACAAAGGCGAAGATGATCCAGTGTTCGGCCCCCCTTCCTGAAGGCTTGGACAATCCGGTGCTGGAAAAGATGCTCGAGCCAGCACCTTGTCTAGTGCCCTCAAAGGAAGATGAAGGGGGGAATAAAGAGGGCGAAAGCGGGCCTCCATCGCTACCTATTCCAATCGAGGGAATGGGCGCCTCCACGAGGGAGGATAACCAAGGGGAGGAATCTGACATTCCCTCTCCTCAGGGAAGGAAGAGGACTACCTCCGAAGATCCGGAAACTAAGGTTTCCAAACGGGAGAAGAAATCTCCGCCAGAGGGTCCTGCCCCGGAGGGCATTCTTGCCGCACGATGTCCGCGCGGGGATCAGCCCTCTACCGAGCTATAAGTAATCAAAAAGTACTTAATTGTGAAGATATCCTACCTTACTTCCGAAGACAATGACCGATGCTTGTAAATTGTAGTCCCGATCGCAGCCTTTCTCGACAGACTTCATGTTCAGGGGATCTTCTTCCGAAGATGATGGAGAGCGAAACGCCTCCCCTGGACTCCCTAGCTCAAGAAGCGGGCGACCTTGAAGTGTCGTCGCGAAGGGTACCTCCGGATCCAATATGGCCAGAGGATAACCCTTTGGCTGCCCGACATCCCTAGTATCCGGCTCCTGAGGAGAGCGAGAGCAAGGGTCCGTACTTTGTGCGGTCGAACGCGCTGAAGGATCTTCTGGGGCAAGTTGTCGTCTCAGAAGCGCATCGTACGCTAATGGGTACGGTAATTGAAAGGATTTCATCCGCCAAAAGTGGTTTGCACGAAGCTTTTATGAGTCTGCTGAAAGGCTTCGAGGTACGTGAAATAATGTATGCCTTTAGCAGTACCGCATACGTTAGGTATGCCCATGTAGATAGTAGCTCCTGAGACTCTGGTTGTCGTCAAGAACGGCGAAAAACAAAGGATCATAGTCCTAGGGAATAACCATACCGCCTTTATGTGCAGGTGTTGAAGCTCCGGTGGCTAGCCGGACTGATGGGTTTGCCGAACTAAAGCGGCAACTGGATGCGGCAGATGCCGACATCGTGCTTGTCAACAAGCGGCTTGATGAGGCACAGGGTGAGATATTTTTCTGGTGATCGTCACATAGTAAGAGCAGCATGATGCCAGTATCTTTAATATGGTGTGACTGCAGACGGAGCTGCCACCGTGGAGACCCTTCGGGCAGAGCTTGCCTGAGCCAAGGAGCAAGCGAGGAGTAGCAATGCAGCCGCTTTGAAGGCGATCGAAGAGTTAAGGGCCGAACAGGCCACGCATTGCGAGAGCAAGGAAAAAATAGCCAAGATGGCTGTAGAGTTAAAGGATGCTGCTGACCGTTACCGGCTTCTTGAAGAAGTAGACCGGGCAAAGGCGATGGACCTGGAGAAGGCCCGGGTGGCTGCCAAGGAAGTCCGCTCCAAAATTGGAGCGACGAAGGAGGAGCTGAATCAAGCTACAGATATCGTGTCTTGGAAGCCCTTCTTATTGCAGACTAAGTTCGGAGATCCGAAGTATGCCCCTCTGGGCCGACTATGGAGTTCTACGGACGAGTACATGGATTTGGCTGCAAGTGCTGCTGATTCAGCCGAGTACTTCAAGGATCAGAAAGGTCCCGAAGTGGAGAAGCTGTTCTGGTCACAATTTCATGCTCCAGTCCATCCGTTGCTACTGAATGAGCGATTGACCGGTTGGGCCGAGCTCCATAGGTTGTCCGGACTTGCCATGAGGTCCGTTGTGGATCACCTGTGGCCGGGAGGGCCAAGGCCGAGTAGCTACTTTAGCTTAGTGCAACAATTCCTTGAAGCTGTGCCACACATCGATGCTGTAAAGAGATCAGCGTGCATAGACGGTGCGCGGATGGCCCTTGCCCGTGTCAAAACATACTGGCAGAGATGGAGGCCACCACTGTTGCGGCACAGGGTTCGGCCATAGGCCGAGTGGCTGCCGAGCACTCTACTTTGAAGAAGTCCTTGAAGGCGCTCGTTCGATAGAGGCTCAGTGCTCGAAGAATATTATTTTCCAGTGACATGTAGTCCCATTGTACGAACAATGTTTGTTCTGAATTAATCAAGGTTGTATTTATACTTTTGCCCGAAAGTACTATGATGCGTCATGTGCGGCCGTTTATGTATATATGTATATAACCTGAAATTTTGCAGTCGTCGGCTTCCGCCCCCACGTATATAATGCGGGGGTGTTCGCAAAAGATGCATATCCACACTTGATCCAACGTCTTGGTCCGTTAAGGAGGTGATAGCGTAGCGAACGAGGCAATCAGACTATATTGCTTTAACACTTTCACTTAGCCATATGAGTTTGACAGTGGGGCTACTATATAGCCCCTGGTACATCTGTGCTTGTCCGAATACGGTGCACGTATGTACATGACCAGGAAACGGTCCTTCGTTAATGCAGAGGAATCGCGAAGATTCCGATTAGTCATCGAGTGGTTGACCAGTCTCTCGCTATATCATGACAGTCAGTTTTCGGCTTTCTCTGCTGAGGTGCTCATCCGGATGAACCAGGGCACAATCGCAGTAGTTCTCCCAGTGCTACCTTAGCCGATATAACGGAACGTAAGTTACCAAAACGTGGGAGCCGGGCAAACCCAACATTTGACCAAAGACATGATTCAGAGCTGATGCATATAGGGCCAAACTCGCGACGCCGAACACTCCCTAAGGTGTTTGGTCTTTATAACAGATGTCGGGCTAAACAATGTCCTTTATAAGAAACCCCATGTGTCCAGGTACGTGCAAAATCCTGGCGTGGCCACATGCCAATAACGCCGGCATCCTTCTCGGTTGTGTGGAGTATCCGGAGGATGTGAGCAACAAGAGACAGTAAAAAAGGTTTACGCAGGGCCTTAATCTAAAAAGAAACCTTTGGGCGGGTCCCTGCTGCACGTCTGTGCCTGTGTCTCTGTTGTGCCATGTCCTGGACGGGTGTAGCACGATTGTAACCTGCAAAAGGAAAGAATTTAGGTGAAAGTTGTCGTGCCGAAAAGAAGAATGAGTTAGCAGAATTCCAGAGAAGCCTAGTTGAGCAGGCTAACCCTCATTACATGCGGGAAGCCCCTGGTATCGTTTTATGAGGGTTCGAAAACCAACTCATGCATGTATGATGGAACGCCGGACTCGTCTAACCATGTCCGTGGTCTTGACGACCTACCATTTTTCTAGTTGGTGAGGCCGCCTAGTGTGCGGCTGTTAGAGCCGCCGCGTCCTCTTCCGTATGTGAAGAACGGTTGGTATTTTCGCTAACTGTAATGACGCCTCGTGGACCGGGCATCTTGAGCTTGAGAAAAGCATAATGCGGTATTGCGTTAAAACGAGCGAAAGGCGCCCTTCCGAGTAGTGCTTGAAAATCACTTCGGAATGGAGCGATGTGAAAAGTTAACGTTTCATTTCGGAAGTTATCGGGAGAACTGAATACCACCTCTAGTAGTAGAGAGCCCGTGTGGTGGGCCTCTTGGCCTGGTATTACTCCCTTGAAGGTAGTATTACTGTGGCTTATTTGTGTCGGGTCTATCCCCATTTTGCGGACTGTGTTCTGATATATCAGATTGAGATCACTACCGCCATCCATGAGGACCCTTGTGAAATGGCACCCGTTTATTATTGGGTCTAATACCAAGGCCGTCATTCCTTCACGTCGGATATGTGTATCGTGATCCCTACGATCAAAAGTGATTGGGTAGGCCAACCAGGGGTTGGACCTAGGCGTGACGGGCTCTATGGCGCGTGTGTTCCGGAGTGCGTGATTGGTTCTCCTCCTTGTCAAATGAATCACGTTTACTGTTTTAACCTCCGGTGGGAACTTTTTCTGTCCTCCGGCGCTTAGCTGGCGAGGTTCATCCTCGTCTTCGCTTGGTGTCTCTTCCCCTTTGTGTTCAGCGTTTAGCTTACCGGCCTGCTTGAAGACCCAACGTTCTCTATGGGTATGATTTGCAGGTTTGTCTGGGGTGCCGTGAATCTGACAGAGTTTGTCAAGAATTTTTTTAGGCCAGATTGTCCTTCTCTGCTGCCTTTGAAAGGCTTTTTCCGCTGACCTAGTCGGGAGCCCCTGAATCTGGCGTTTACCACTGTATTATCTGGGCTACCTTCTTTATTTCGACGCTTGTTTTTGTTGCACCGTGATTTACCATTGCCATCCCTTACTTCGGATGTGCTTGGGTCGCTGGTGCTGCTACGGGCCAACCAGCTGTCCTCGCCCGCACAAAAGTGGGTCATGAGGCTTGTTAGGGCTGCCATTGTTCTCGGTTTTTCTTGACCGAGGTGTCTGGCGAGCCATTCGTCTTGGACGCTGTGTTTAAAAGCTGCTAAGGCTTCGGCGTTCGGACAGTCGACTATTTGGTTCTTCTTGGTGAGGAACATGTTCCTAAGCTTTCGGGCAGACTCTCCAGATTGTTGGATTATATGACTTAAATCGTCTGCATCCGGAGGTCGGACATAAGTCCCGTGAAAATTGGCCCGGAAAGCGTCCTCGAGCTCCTCCCAACTTCCAATTGAGTTTTCGGGGAGGCTTTTCAGCCAGTGCCTAGCTGGCCCTTTAAGCTTGAGGGGCAAGTATTTAATGGCATGGAGATCGTCTCCACGAGCCATATGAATATGGAGGATGAAATCCTCTATCCAGACTCCAGGGTCTGTGGTTCCGTCGTACGCCTCTATGTTCACCGGTTTGAATCCTTCTGGGAATTCATGATCCAACACCTCATCAGTGAAACATAGTGGGTGTGCGGCACCCCTGTATTGGGATGCGCCATAGTGTTCGGACGGTTGTGTACCGTAGCGCGCTTCGTAGATCCATAGATGGATCTGGTCGCGCCGGATTTTTGACGCAAGTTCTCACGTAGAATGTGTGTTGACTTATGCATGACTTTGTTAGCCGCTCTATCGCGTTCACAGGGTGGTGGATCTGGCCGGTTGGCCGTGTCACTTATCGGTTGCATGGGCTCTAAGGCCTCATCGTTGAATTTCGGTAGTAGCTTGCGCTTCGGATAGCTATTTGGGTGGTAGATTCTACCATACTTTGTTACGTTGTTCCACTTGCTGTTGAGTGTATCTTGTGCGACCTTGAGCCTTTGCTTCTGTTTCTTCAGGCTTCTCGCTGTGGCAGTAAGCCTTCTGCGGAGGTTCTCTTGCTCCAAGTGTGTTTCCAGGATGATGGGTGCATCTTCATCCGAACTGTTTTCTTCCCTAGACGGGGATTGATGAGGCTTATCTTCAGCGTCATCGTGTTCGGATCTCGCATCCGTACTATATTTGCAATTTGCTTCTTGATCATTTTCTGCCCCGGGGTGGTGCAGTTGTCGTCTTTTCCAGAGTTGCGTGGACTATTATTATCATTGTTTTTGCTATGGCGGGGCTTAGGGCGGCGCCGCTGACGTTGGCGCTTGGGTTGCTTGTTGGAGGAGTCATCCTCCACTTTCTCGTCGCCATTGGCTTCGTTGGGGGTGTCCACCATGTACACGTCATGTGATGAAGTGGCGGTCCAGCGCCTGTGGGCGGTGGTTCCGGTTCGTCTCCTGCATCGTCGTCCATACCGTTGATGTCTTCGGAGAAAAAGTCGAGCATGTCGGTTAAGTCGTCGGCAGTGGCTACTAAGTGGGTGGTGGGTGGGCAGCGAATTTCTTCGTCGTCCACATCCCATTCTAACCGGACATAGTTCGGCCAGGGTTCTCCTGACAGGGAGAGAGACCTTAATGAATTTAGCACATCTCCAAAAGGTGAGTGCTGAAAGATATCCGCGGAGGTGAACTCCATGATCGGCGCCCAGTCGGACTCGACGGGCACGCATACGAGCGACTCAGAGTCTGTGGCCAAAGGCGAATCCAGTGGTTCAGCAACATGGCTCTCGTAAGGGGTGAAGTCAGTATCCGGCTCTATCGCTGCTGAGAGTGCAGCCTCCATGGCGGGGTCCATCCCTCCGCCCTCGGATGGCGCGACTTGCTCCGAATAAAAGGCCGAAGTACCTGCGGATGCGATCTCCCGAACGCTGTCCAACGATAGAGTTACGTCTTGCTCGTCGTGACTGTGCCGCGCGTCCGGCATGGGATCGAATCCGTCGAAGATCAGGTCTCCGTGGATATCGGCCGTGTAGTTCAAGTTTCCAAATCTGACCTGATGGCCAGGGGCGTAGCTCTCAATCTGCTCCAGATGGCCAAGCGAATTGGCCCGCAGTGCAAAGCCGTCGAATATGAAGATCTGTCCGGGGAGGAAAGCCTCACCCAAGACCGCATCGCTAGCGATGATCGAAGGAGCCATCGACCCTTATGGTGACGACACAGAGGAACTCTCAATGAAAGCACCAATGTCGGTGTCAAAACCGGCGGATCTCGGGTAGGGGGTCCCGAACTGTGCGTCTAAGGCGGATGGTAATAGGAGGCAGGGGACACGATGTTTACCCAGGTTCGGGCCCTCTTGATAGAGGTAATACCCTACGTCCTGCTCGATTGTTCTTGATGATATGAGTATTACAAGAGTTGATCTACCACGAGATCGGAGAGGCTAAACCGTAGAAGCTAGCCTATGGTATGATTGTATGTTGTCCTACAGACTAAAACCCTCCGGTTTATATAGACACCAGAGGGGGTTATGGTTACACAAGATCGGTAACAAAGGAGGAGATATACATATCCGTATTGCCTAGCTTGCCTTCCACGCCAAGTAGAGTCCCATCCGGACACGAGACGGAGTCTTCAATCTTGTATCTTCATAGTCCATTAGTCCGGCCAAAGGATATAGTCCGGCTGTCCAAAGACCCCCTAATCCAGGACTCCCTCAGTGGGAGAATTACATAGTCACCTACCCTATAGCCATTGTTACATGGGATCAGTTTCAGCAAGCCTTCCGTACAACCCATTTCTCAACTGGAGCTATGAGTATGAAGAAGTGTGAGTTTCGTAACTTACGCCAGGGGAACCGTACTGTGGCTCAGTACGCGGATGGGTTTAGCAAGTTATCTCGTTATGCCCCTGATGATGTGGCCACAGATGCCACAAAGCAGGAGAAGTTTATGGAAGGGCTGAATGATGAGATGAGCATGCAGTTGATGGTGGCAACATTCAACAACTACCAGGAGTTGGTAGATAAGGATCTTATGCTTGAAGGGAAGCAGCAGCAGATTGAGAGCCGTAAGAGGAAGTATGGACAAGGAAGGTATAATTCAGGAGCTCAGCAGAAGCCTCGCCTAACCCCAAACTTGGGAGGACTTGTTCATAACCATGGCGGCCACACCCACAATGGAGGAAGTAACCATAATCATATAGGCCCAAGGAATGGGAATGGGAATGGAGCAAGCAACAATCAGAACTGTTCCAATCCAGCCACACCTGCCAAGAGAGACTTAAGCCACCTTACTTGTTTCAAGTGCGGGAATACTGGACACTATGCCACGGAGTGCCTTGAAGCGAATAATGGAAACGGCAATGGGAGCGCTGGAAAGAAGCCCAATCCATTCAACAAAGGACACGTGAACCACGTCAATGTGGAGGAGGTTGAAGAGCAGCCAGACGCGGTTATTGGTAAGTTTTTGGTTAAGTCTTTTACCGCCCATGTTCTTTTTGATACTGGTGCATCACATTCTGTAGGATCGAAAGTATGTCTAGAGGGGGGTGATTAGACTACTTGACCAAATAAAAATCTATCATTTTCCCAATTTTAGTTCTTGGCAGATTTTAGCTACTTTGGACAAGTCAAGCAATCTTAACACAATTCAAGCAAGAATGCAAAGAGTATATGAGTAGCGGAAAGTAAAGCATGCAACTTGCAAGAATGTAAAGGGAAGGGTTTGGAGCATTCAAACGCAATTGGAGACACAGATGTTTTTGTCATGGTTCCGATAGGTGGTGCTATCGTACATCCACGTTGATGGAGACTTCAACCCACGAAGGGTAACAGTTGCGCGAGTCCACGGAGGGCTCCACCCACGAAGGGTCCACGAAGAAGCAACCTTGTCTATCCCACCATGGCCATCGCCCACGAAGGACTTGCCTCACTAGCGGTAGATCTTCACAAAGTAGGCGATCTCCTTGCCCTTACAAACTCTTTGGTTCAACTCCACAATCTTGTCGGAGGCTCCCAAGTGACACCTAGCCAATCTAGGAGACACCACTCTCCAAGAAGTAACAAATGGTGTGTTGATGATGAACTCCTTGCTCTTGTGCTTCAAATGATAGTCTCCCCAACACTCAACTCTCTCTCACAGGATTTGGATTTGGTGGAAAGAAGATTTGAGTGGAAAGTAACTTGGGGAAGGCTAGAGATCAAGATTCATATGGTAGGAATGGAATATCTTGGTCCCAACACAAGTGTAGGTGGTTCTCTCTCAGAAAAATAGGTTGGAAGTGTAGGTTTGTTCTGATGGCTCTCTCCATGAATGAAGAGGAGGTGGAGGGGTATTTATAGCCTCCACACAAAATCTATCCATTACACATAAATTTCCAAACTCAGTGGGACCGAATGGTTAAACTCGGTCTGACCAATTTAGCAAAGCTAGCGACCGTTAGGGTTTTCGGTGGGACCGACATGCAACTTGGTAGGACCGATATGATTAGGGTTAGGGCATAACATAATCACGGTGAGACTGATTACACAAACTCAGTGAGACCGATTTTGGTAATAAGCTAACCAGAGAGTTGGTCAGGGAAAACAGAGAGTTTACATTGCAATCTCGGTGAGACCGAGATCCCTATCAGTGAAACCGATTTGCGTAGGGTTTGTGGCAGTCGCTGTGACATTTGAAACTCGGTGGCGCCGGATAGGAAAAATCGGTGGGGCCGAGTTTGACTTTTGGTTTAGGTCATATGTGGATGTGAGAAAGTAGTTGAGGGTTTTGGAGCATATCACTAAGCATTTTGAGCAAGAACCTCATTAAGCAACACCTCATCCCTCCTTGATAGTATTGGCTTTTCCTATAGACTCAATGTGATATTGGATCACTAAAATGGAAAATGTAGAGTCTTGAGCTTTGAGCTTGATCCAATCATTTGTCCTTAGCATTTTGAGGGGTCCACTTTTCTCATCCATGCCATGCCAATCATTGAGCTTTCTTGAGATATTAATCTTGAAATAGCATTAGCTCAATGAGCTATATGTTGTTAGGAATTACCAAAACCACCTAGGGATAGTTGCACTTTCAATCTCCCCCTTTTTGGTAATTGATGACAACATACAGATCAAAGCTTCAATAAATGATAATAAGAGTGAAAAACATTGTGGCTTTGAGAAGTATGTGAAAAGCAAGAGCTCCCCCTAAATTTGTGCATAGTTTAAGATTTGCTTTGGACTGCAAATGCACAAAGAGTTAGGATCATGGGTTACTCTTCCATGTCACATACATCTTGGTGGAGCACTCAAAATGATAATAATTAAAATATATGCACTCATCACCAAGCAAAGTGAATGATCATATGGAATATAAAAAGGATAATGTCATCCAACAAGCATTAAGGTAGCATATGATCAAACACATGATCATCCAAGCAAGCACAAAGTATAAAGTATCTCAACCAAGCAAATAAACGAAGTTTAACCACCAAACAAAAAGAGAGAATAAAAAGCAACGCTCTCTCTCGAAGCCTATGATCTATACATTTTCTCCCCCTTTGGCAACAAGTTACCAAAAAGTTCATAAAAATGCGTAGTGCTAGATCGACTCTCAGGCTTGGTCTTCAGGTGGTGGTGTAGACAGAACTCCAAGAAAGAAGGCATCAATCGATGTAGATGGAGCTGGTGGAGTAGGTGCTGGAGCCGGTGGCACTGAAGCTGTAGCTGGTGTAGATGAAGTAGCTCTGGTGTCTGGAATAAGCACTACAGCAGACCTCTGACCTCTGGGCACTCTAGCAAAAGCATCAGTGGTTGTCTTGCTCTTCTTCTCCTACACTTCATCCTGAAGTTTCTCAACGACTGACTAGATCTCAGTGACCTTCACATCTAGGTCATAGAACTTCTGCTCCACGATCCGCTCCAAGCTCTCCTGGTTTTGAGTCAGGGTAGCCAGTCCCTTCTCAATCCTCAGAGTGGAGGCAATCAAGTAGCCAAGCTGATCTTGCTTGCTCTTCAGAAGATACTGAGATGCTTCTTCAGTAGTTGGCATCCTTCCAGCATTTGCCTTCTCCTTCTTGGCTTGTGCGTGCACAGAAGATGGTTCATTTTCGTCCATCACCACAGTGTTGTCCTCAAATTCTGGGTAGATGGGCAGGTGCTCCTTGTCCAGCAGATATGTGCTGGTGCCCATCTTGGAGTTAATCAGCTCCTGGATCTGTGGGGCATATCCACAACTCCTCTTCTGATCTGCAGCTGTCCTCTTTATGGTTTCCACAATTAGGCCCATTACTTTGAACTTCTGTGGGACATCAAAGATGTGAAGCAAGTTAATTGCATGGCCTCTGATCATCTTGTGATCACCTGACTTTGGCAAGAGAGTGTGCCTGAGGATCCAGTTGATAGTTGGCAAGCCTGATAGAAGGTAATGTACAGATCCAAACTTGTGTGTCTCAAGAGCAGCATCTGGGATCTCCTTGTACATGTGTGCCATCCTGTTGTGATCCGTCATCTTCTTGGCATAGACATCCAAGTCATCTTCACTCTCTTCTGGGGCATTGATCAACTTAGCCCATTCTGCAACCGTGGACTGGTACCTAGTACCTTCAGACATGTAGACAATCCTTCCATCTGGGTAGAAGTGAGCTGTGGAGTAGAACTGCATGATGAGCTCATCATTCCATTTTGTGAGCTTCTGAGCCACAAACTCATCAACTCCACAAGCCTTGAAGCTGTCATATACACCAAGGAAGTGATCCTCGTTTTCCTTAATGAATGTCCAATCGACCCATCTCATGTCACACACTATGGGTTTCTTGTCAAGCAAGATAGTCTTATAGAAGTCATGTTGTTCCTTTGTATGGAACCTGTAGTCCACAGCAGTCCTTCTCCTGGTGGCATATGGATCAGACTCTCTCCATAGCCTTAGACTAGAGTCCTTCCTGACTTTCATGTTCTCTGCAACTGGATGAGCATCATTGTGGTCTGGAATTTTTGGCTTCAACTTCCTTAACACGACAGAATCATCTTCTTCAGTTGCAGCTTCATGCACTGGGCCTTGTTCTTCTCTGCTGCTGGGATGTTCCTGGTGTTCCTCTTGGGTATAGTTTTGGGTTTTGGAGCAGCTGGCTTAGAAGATCCTTTGGGCTTAGATGGAGCAGCCCCTGATCTTATGGCATCTCCCATAAGCTTCTGAGCTTTGGGTGCTGGGGCTGCATCCTCTTCCTCTTCCTCTTCTTCAGAGTCATTCATGATTGAGGATTTTCCAAGCACTCTGGCAGTGGTCTTCTTGACCCTTTCCTTTCTTTTCTTTTCTGCCACAACCTGCTCTTTGGGTGCAGATCCCAAAGTCTCTTGAGTAGATGTTCTGACTTTTGACATTTGAGCTCTCTTGGCAGGAACCTTTTGCTTCATCCCTGGCTTAGTGGCAGCAGCTGTGCCATATTCCTTTTTCAGGACTTTCCTCTTTGAGGTGGTTTCCTCTTCCTCAGCCACATAGTCCTCATCCTCTGACTCCGAGGTTCTTTTCTTGCTGGTCCCGGTGGCAGTCTTTGGCAGATTGCTGGGTGTGCTCCTGCTTCCATCATCTGAGCTGCTAGAGGGACTAGTGCCCTCACTCATCTGAACCTGCTCCTCGGATTTGTTCTGACTGTCACTCTGATATGACATGATGCAAACACTGACATCAGACCCTGTGAATAGATTATAGATGAGGTAGAGTGGATGAGCATCACAAAGTACAGAGGTTTTTGCAAAAGAATGAATTAAAAACTTAGTTTTAGTTTTCCATAGAAAGCATTTCGGATCTACCGATTTGCAAACTCAGTGATACCGAGGCAGCTTTTGGAACCTAAACTAGTGAACTCGGTCAGACCGAGTCACAGTTCGGTGGCACCGAGACTGCTAGGGTTTCACAAAGTGCTGAACTCGATCACACCGATTTGCAATTCTTGGTCAGACCGAGAATCACATGTGCAATGGCCTGAGCCAAATTGGTGGAACCGATTTCATCAACTTGGTCGGTCCGAGATGGTTTCGACGGAAATCTAACCCTAAATTTTCAATTCAACACTAAACTACGGAGTGTTTTCGATGGATAGATTGATCTCAATCGTGGCAAGATACACGTCAAATCAATGTGCTGGGGAATTGGAGTTAGAATAGCACAAAGTTCAAGTCCATACCCTAGTTTGGTGATGAACTTGCTACGGCGGCAACGGCGGAGACGATACCGTTGACGGCGGCAGAGACCAGCGATAGGAGGCGGCTGGCGACGAGGAGGATGATCCGGAGACCCAGGGAGGCAGAGCAGGCTAAGCGCGGGCGAGGAGGTTCGGAAAGTTTTCCAAATTTTGATCCGTGGATATATATAGCCTGACCCTGTCGGTGTGACCGAGTGGAACAACTCGATGGCACCGAGATTCATAACTGCAAGCAATTACTGAAACTCGGTGGCACCGAGATTCATAACTGCAAGCAGTTACTAAAACTTGGTGTGACCAAAAAGTTCAAATCGGTTGCGCCGAGATTGAAAACCTAGATCGACTTAGTGATCTTGGTATGACCGAAATGGATGAATCGGTCAGACCGAAACACACAAAGAAGTTTTGGAAGTTTTAAGTCTATGACGAATCGGGGACTCCGAGTGCTCCTCACACAGAGTGGTTCGAATCTGACTTGATCAAACTTTGTGATGCAGCATGAATAGAGTTTGAGATGAGAAAATCATAAATAGCTAGAGAAAGTTCTTAGGCATTCTTGTCCATCCACTTGGCAATAGAAAAAGAAACCAACCAGTCAAAACAACAAGTGGATGTCCTCGAATGAGTAAATTATGCAACCAACACGCTCACACAATAAAATGACAAATGAAATATCTGGCAAAGAATGCACAAACAATTCTAGCATCTATCAAGCAATTGGCGATGACTAGGTCATCTATATATGAGTATATTGACTTAGGAGTCAGATGAGAACATTTGATCGTAGGTCATACTCATCATTTAAGCACAAGTGGGGTTACCACTTTTACATAAAGTGTTGTTGTGTTCACACCATTAGAGTTGCTTTAGCTCAATTCTTAGAGTAAAGCTCATCCTAGATATGAGATCCCCCCTAAGAGGGATGAACTAACCTTGGGTTTTGTCGATGATGACTTCATGTAGGTGTTGAAGATGTGGATGCTCTAAGTTGATGTAGATCATTTGGAGCTATCCTTTGGAGTGAATTGCACTTTCAATACCTATAGGGGTTAGTCCCACAAGGAACAAACAAGGATATCCATAGACATAGAGTGATGCACACACAAGATGATGTCTATGAGAGCATTAGGTTACCTTGTCCCTTGTCTTACCAACAAGAGGGTTGACTCCTTGAACTAGTTCAAGATGTGGAAGTTGATTGCACTTGTTCTTGCCAAAATGATAAGAGTGAAGTATGTTGGCGGAGTCACCCTCAAGAACTCTCTAGTTCTTCTTCTTCGGGATCCACACCATCTTGATGGGAATCCTCGGAGTTGTAGTTGTACTTGATGAAGTGGAACTTGATATAGTCTTGGGAACCCACTTGACCAAGGCCTTAGGAGCTTCTTCAAATGCATCAATTTCCTCTTGAAGCTTCTCCTTGCCTTTTTGCTTGTGGTCTTGTGGCGGAAGATCATCTTGAGCTTGTGTCCCTTTGAAAGAAGTAGGATCATACTTCTCTTGTTGAGGAACAAACTTCATCTTGGGGTATTGATCTTCTTACCACTCAACTCCATTGGCATTGAACTTTCGTTCAAAACCAATACCTTGATTCTTCCAGTGCCTTCCTTGCTTGCATACAATTTCCTTGAATTGCTTACTTCCGGCAAGGCTCTTGTAAACACATTTCTCTACGATTCCCTTCAATAAGCTATTTTCTTGCTAAAGTGTAACTTGGCTAAGAGAATCATTAGTGGAATCAAGAGAACTACTAGAAGCAATAATATTGGATTTAGCATGATTATTGTTACTACTAGAAGAAGAATCCTTCTTGTTCTTGTTACTAGACTTGACTTGAGGCATGTAAGTGGATAAGAGTAAATGCTTGGCAATGTAATAAGAACTTTTCTTGCGAAGATCATCATTGATTGCCTTTAAAAACTCATGCTCTTGCTCAAGATTGAGCTTCTCAAAACGTAATTTCTCATGAGTCCTTAAAAGTTCTCGATGATCTCCTGAGATAGTTTCATGAGATAACTTAAGAGTGTTTAGTTCTTCAGTTAGAGACTCAATCTTCTCCTTATCATTGTCATTCGTTTCATCTTGACTAGCATGATTAATTGAAGTTTCATCATAGTATTCATCACTAGAGTTGTCAACAAGTAAATCATCATCACCTAACAAGTCATCTTCATCACTATTGAAATCAACATACTCGGGGTGTGATACCTTTGGGCCTTTAGCCATGAAGCATCTTCCAATTCCTTCATTTGGTGAATCAAATATGTCGTAGGAGTTGGTTGACACAAGTGCTAGACCGGCAACACCTTCATCTTGAGTATATTCGGAGTCGAAGTGATAGCTTCTCTCGGAGTGACTTTCGGAGTCGGAGCCGGATACCCATTCACCAACATGAGCTTGATGTCTTCGTTTTGTGTAGCTCCTTGATGACTTGTCCTTCCTTTCCGAATCCTTACTTCTCCAGGAAGGTCTTCGTTCATAACGATCATCCCTACTCCTTCTCTCCCTTGATGGTGATTCTTCTCTTCTACTTATTCTTTTGGGAGAATCTTCTCTTCTCTTATGGGGAGCCGTACACTCATTTGAGTAGTGTCCGGGTCTTCCACAATTGTAGCAGTTTCGCTCTCGACTAGAAGATCTTTTGTCATTGTAGGACCTTGACTTGGAACTTCTCTCTTTGCTTCTATTCTTGTAGAACTTGTTGAAGTTCTTCACCATTAGGCTCAATTCTTCATTGAAGGTTTGTTTCTCACTTGATGATGTGGGAGCTTCACATGAGGCTTTGTAAGCACCACTTGACTTGTTATGGAGCTCCTCCTTATCTTTGAGTGACATCTCATGAGCAACAATTCTTCCAATGACTTCCGTTGGCTTGAGATCTTTGTAATTTGGCATCATTTGGATTAATGTGCATACGGTATCGTATTTTCCATCCAAGGCTCTTAGGATCTTCTTGATGATGAATTTGTCGGTCATCTCTTCACTTCCTAAGCCGGCAATCTCATTTGTGATAAGAGCAAGCCTAGAGTACATTTCAGCGACACCTTCACCATCCTTCATTTTGAACTTGTCAAGTTGACTTTGAAGCAAATCCAACTTGGATTCCTTGAAGGACTCAGTACCTTCGTGCATATCAATCAAAGTATCCCAAATTTCCTTTGCATTCTCAAGACGGCTGATTTTGTTGAATTCTTCGAGGCACAATCCGTTGAAGAGGATATCACAAGCTTGAGCATTGTATTGTAGCATCTTCAACTCATCCGCGGTAGCTTAATGATTCAGTTCTCTCCCATCAAAGAATTCACCTTGCAAGCCAACACACACAATAGCCCAAACAGCGGGGTTATGTCCAAGAATATGCATTTTCATCTTATACTTCCAACTAGCAAAATTAGTGCCATCAAAGTAAGGACCTCTACGGTGGTAATTTCCCTCGCTAGACGCCATACTCTCCTAGGTTGTGAAACCAAGGCTATGACTTCCAAAAGCTATGAAAATCAAAGCAAATGGAAACCTGGCTCTGATACCACTTGTAGGATCGAAAGTATATCTAGAGGGGGGTGATTAGACTACTTGACCAAATAAAAATCTAGCCTTTTCCCAATTTTAGTTCTTGGTAGATTTTAGCTACTTTGGACAAGTCAAGCAATCTTAACACAAGTCAAGCAAGCATGCAAAGAGTATATGAGCAGCGGAAAGTAAAGCATGCAACTTGCATGAATGTAAAGGGAAGGGTTTGGAGGATTCAAACGCAATTGGAGACACGGATGTTTTTGTCGTGGTTCCGATAGGTGATGCTATCGTACATCCACGTTGATGGAGACTTCAACCCACGAAGGGTAACGGTTGCGCGAGTCCACGGATGGCTCCACCCACGAAGGGTCCACAAAGAAGCAACCTTGTCTATCCCACCATGGCCATCGCCCACGAAGGACTTGGCTCACTAGCGGTATATCTTCACGAAGTAGGCGATCTCCTTGCCCTTACAAACTCCTTGGTTCAACTCCACAATCTTGTCGAAGGCTCCCAAGTGACACCTAGCCAATCTAGGAGACACCACTCTCCAAGAAGTAACAAATGGTGTGTTGATGATGAACTCCTTGCTCTTGTGCTTCAAATGATAGTCTCCCCAACACTCAACTCTCTCTCACCGGATTTGGATTTGGTGGAAAGAAGATTTGAGTGGAAAGCATCTTGGGGAAGGCTAGAGATTAAGATTCATATGGTAGGAATGGAATATCTTGGTCTCAACACAAGTGTAGGTGGTTCTCTCTCAGAAAAATAGGTTGGAAGTGTAGGTTTGTTCTGATGGCTCTCTCCATGAATGAAGAGGAGGTGGAGGGGTATTTATAGCCTCCACACAAAATCTAACCATTACACATAACTTCCCAAACTCGGTGGGACCGAATGGTTAAACTCGGTGTGACCGATTTAGCAAACCTAGTGACCATTAGGGTTTTCGGTGGGTGATACGTCTCCATCGTATCAATAATTTTTGATTGTTCCATGCCAATATTCTACAACTTTCATATACTTTTGGTGACTTTTTATACTATTTTTGGGACTAACATATTGATCTAGTGCCTAGTGCCAGTTCCTGTTTGTTGCATGTTTTTTGTTTCGCAGAATATCCATATCAAACGGAGTCCAAACGGGATAAAAACTGACAGAGATTTTTTTTGGAATATATATGATTTTTGGGAAGAAAAATCCACGCGAGACGGTGCCCGAGGTGGCCACGAGGCAGGGGGCGCGCCTGCCCCCTGGGCGCGCCCCTGACCCTCGTGGGCCACCCGTAAGGCGGTTGATGCCCTTGTTTCGCCACAAGAAAGCTAATATCCGGATAGAGATCGTGTCAAAATTTCAGCCCAATCGGAGTTACGGATCTCCGGGAATATAAGAAACGGTGAAAGGGAAGAATCTGAGAAGGCAGAAACGGAGAGAGACAGAGAGACAGATCCAATCTCGGAGGGGCTCTCGCCCCTCCCATGCCATGGAGGCCATGGACCAGAGGGGAAACCCTTCTCCCATCTAGGGAGGAGGTCAAGGAAGAAGAATAAGGAGGGGGATCTCTCCCCCTCGCTTCCGGTGGCACCGGAGTGCCACCGGGGGCCATCATCATCACTGTGATCTACACCAACACCTCCGCCATCTTCACCAACATCTCCATCACCTTCCCCCCTCTATCTGCGGCGGTCCACTCTCCCTCAACCCGCTGTACCCTCTACTTGAACATGGTGCTTTATGCTTCATATTATTATCCAATGATGTGTTGCCATCCTATGATGTCTGAGTAGATTTTTGTTGTCCTATCGGTGGTTGATGAATTGCTATGATTGATTTAATTTGCTTGTGGTTATGTTGCTGTCCTTTGGTGCCCATTATATGATTGCGCGCGTGGATCACACCCTAGGGTTAGTTGTTTGTTGATAGGACTATGTATTGGAGGGCAAGAGTGACAGAAATTTCAACCTAGCATAGAAATTGATGCATACGGGATTGAAGGGGGACCAATATATCTTAATGCTATGGTTGGGTTTTACCTTAATGAACATTAGTAGTTGCAGATGCTTGCTAATAGTTCCAATCATAAGTGCATAGAATTCCATGTCAGGGATGACATGCTAGCAGTGGCCTCTCCCAGATAATACTTGCTATCGGTCTAGTAAAGTAGTCAATTGCTTAGGGGCAATTTCGCAACTCCTACCACCTCTTTTCCACACTCGCTATGTTTACTTTATTGCTTCTTTACTTACAACAGCCCCTACCTTTTATTTATTTGCTCTTTATTATCTTGCAAACCTATCCAACAACACCTACAAAGTACTTCTAGCTTCACACTTGTTCTAGGTAAAGCGAACGTCAAGCGTGCGTAGAGTTCTATCGGTGGTCGATAGAACTTGAGGGAATATTTGTTCTACCTTTAGCTCCTCCTTGGGTTCGACACTCTTACTTATCGAAAACTGTTGCGATCCCCTATACTTGTGGGTTATCAAGACCTTTTTCTGGCGCTGTTGCCGGGGATCAATAGCGTGGGGTGAATATTCTCGTGTGTGCTTGTTTGCTTTATCACTAAGTAATTTTTATTTGTTGTTCTTAGTTGTTCTCTATCTTTAGTTATGGATATGGAACATGAAATACCAAAAAAATTAGGTGTACTTGCTACTCATGGAGATGGGGAACCTCCTCAAACCCTCGATGCTTAATATGTGAAAAATATTATGTACCACCTTGATAATCCTGAGAAAACCTCATTCAATCTGGTAATGGGAGTAACGTTGGATCAACGTGAATACTTTAGGGATTATAGCTTGACACAAAAAGGGAAACTATTATGGGATCAAATTTATATATTTTATTGGTATGCTAGGCAACTATGCTTGAGATATGATTATACTTGTTGCTCTAGGATGAAGGCTCCACACCTTCCCTTTTCATGTGAATTTAATGATAATGAAACCTTAGCTTCCTATGCTAATGGCATATATGATTACTATGACGTGCAACAAATAGAAGAATTTGTTGCTTTTAAGGGTGCTTATGAAATTGAATCTTTGTTTGAAAAGTATGAAGCTTTTGATGATGATGTTTGTAGGCCTGAAAATTAAGCTATTCTAAAATATTGCTATGATAATTATGAATATAATGCCTATATTAATGCGCTTATCAAGAAAGCCTCCACTGTGCAAGAAGAGACTAATATTTTGCAGGAATCTATGGAAGAAGGAATTGATGAAACTGTGAGCTCATTGGATGAAAAAGATGAGGAGGAGAGCGAAGAACAAAAGGAGGAAGAATGGATTGATCACCCGTGCCCACCTTCTAATGAGAGTAACTCTTCAACTCATACATTGTTTAATTTCCCTTCGTGCTTACCGAAGGATGATTGCTATGATGATTGTTATGATTCCGTTGATTCTCTTGAAATATCCCTTTTTGATGATGCTTGCTATGCTTGTGGCCAAGATGCCAATATGAATTATGCTTATGGAGATGAACTTGCTATAGTTCCTTATGTTAAACATGAAATTGTTACTATTACACCCACACACGATAGTCCTATTATCTTTTTGAATTCTCCCGACTACACTATATTGGAGAAGTTTGCACTTATTAAGGATTATATTGATGGGTTGCCTTTTACCGTTGCACATGATGATTCTGATAAATATAATATGCATGTGCTTGCTGCTCCTACTTGCAATTATTATGAGAGGAACTATATCTCCACCTCTCTATGTTTCCAATATGATAAAATTGCAAGGAACTGTTTATACTATGCATTGGCCTTCACTGTGTGTCGTGGAATTGTCACGGCAGATATCCTAGTGTAAGGACTTAGTCGCGAGGCCAACACATCTATGTGGTAGCTTAAGAGGCATTGGTTGGGACGAGAGACGCGAGACGGATCATCACACAAGATGAGGATTTAGACAGCTTCGAGCCCCGAAAAACATCATCTGGAATAGCCCTACATGCTGTTTGTGGCTAGGTCTCATTATGCTCACGAGGGAGTCGCCGCATAAGCCGGCTCCCCTTTGTGTCTAGCCCTAGATATTGTTTCTTGTTGCTTGTCCCTCTTTGGGGAGCCCTGCCCCTCCTTATATATGTTGAAGGGGTGGGTTACATGACTAGTCCTAGCAGGATTAGGATTATTCTATTACAAGTGGAGTCCTAGTCTTGCTTCCTTTGTAAGAGAATATTCCTTATGCTTTCCCCTTAAACTGGTCCACCATTAACATGAGCCGGCCTTCTGGGCCTTGGGCCTAGTCCTCCATCTGACCCGCTGTCGGGGCCATCCATGAGTCGCTAGGCTCGTGAGTCGTCAGACCAGTGAGCCGCCAGACGCGTAATTCGCCAAACCTCTGGCGGGTTACCAGTAACGCCAAGTCCTAGCCGGGTCATCCATCCGGCCAGGTCATACCGTGGGGTATATCCCCGACATTAGCCTCCAGTTTAATTTGGATTTATCCATGTTAAACTGATCCTGCAAAATAACTCAAGAGCAAATTTGACAGGTTGTGCTCCGGATTAAATATTCTTGAAAGCCGGCACCTGAACATCTTTAAGTCCTTGTCATTTCCTTGTTGATATAAATATGTCTATAATCTCATAGCAAATCTTTTTTAGCAGATATGTTTCAACTTTGTCAATGCAAAAAATCCAGATACTTCTTTTGAAAAGTCCGCGTCAATAGGCCAGCTTTAGAATCAATTTGCTGACATTGGTCTTCTTGTAGAGAAATATAGTAAGAGATAATCCACTTGAGTCGGCCTCCAAAATGCCGGCTTAAAAAATATTGGTCTTGAAATACTCATCTGGCTTTCAACCGGCTTGAAGATGTAACACTTGCCGGTTTATCATTACCAAAACTGCCGGATTATAAAATAGACGATGCCAGATCATATAATTGTTGCTGATGCCGGGTCATAACTGAGAATTTTGAAGATTTCTCTCCCTTGTATCCATATTACCTGTAGCCCCCAAGTCTTGAGTAGAGCAAAGTGATGACTTAAGACTTGCTTCAATATAAATATTACCACTTTGAAGAAATCCATGTTGTTCATCTCAATCACTAGTTAGAACTAAGTATTCCACATATGTAGCCCCCAAGTGCCGGGTTGTCATGCTTGCAGCAACCTAGAACTTGCAATTGCCTTATGCTCACAAAACTTCAACCAGTGTAGCTCCCAAGGGTCGGGTCATTATGCAATAATGAGCAGGGACTTTATAAATATGATCATGTAGATTTGAATAGCAACGGGTAGCCCCCAAGGGCCGGCTCAGTAAGATAATATTGAGCTGGGACTTTATATATACATGTTGGAAAAGAACATCATATGATGTAACCCCCATCATGGGGCTTGAACCCACGTGAACAAGGTTAAGAGCTTTGTGCTTTACCAACTGATTAGTGGACCCTTCAATATAATGGATTAATACTTGTGTACCTTGAATTGTTGATATGAGCAATTGGTAGCCCCTAAGGGCCGGCTCATTATAATGTGATGAGCTGGGTCTTCAATAAGTTGAGCAAAAAATAACTTTTACATTAGCCCCCAAGTGTCATGGTGCATGCTGGCAGTGACATGGGACTTGCATATTTGATGTAATCTCAATTAGAATAATGTAGCCCCCAAGTGCCGGGTCATAAGCCTGCAGCGACTCGGGACTATTCCTTTTATTGTAGAATAAATCATATCCATTGATGAAATAATAGCCATTGCACTGAAGCGACTTTGGAAACCTCAGTAATATTAGTTACTGATAACCATAATAAAAATCCAGCCATGTTGGCTATTAAATATTTGAATAACCTGGTTTATAAATCTCAATCATTCAATATCATAATGAAAATCCAGTCAAGTTTGGCTATTTAAAGATTTAAATACCTTATCTGTTGAGAAGTAAATCCGGAGTTTTAAATACCCGGCGGCTCTTGGCCGATGGCGATTTAATACGCCTCCATTGTAAGCTGGAATTTTCGTAACCCGGCGGCTTATAGCCTTTGAGAAAATCAAGAATTTATAACCCTTCTGAGACACCAATTTCAATCTTTGATGATGGGCTGGAACTTAATCATTTATGTAAGTCATAGCTCTGTAAATCCTGCACAGAGTTTAAACAACATATGCACTGGAGACTTAACGTCAAAAGCCAGGGCGGATAACCACCCAAATGTAGTCTTTATCCTGCACACAAGTAAATTACAAGATCCCTTGGCGGTTTACCGCAGGGCGGGTCATAATATCCCACATATAACCATTGTGATATTGAATTTGTACTGCTGGTTTACATGACCTGTGCAGTAAGGGTGATAACCCAATCCTTAGAAGCCAATACTTCCAAATATATGATGATTGTCACATACTGGCGACTTATCGTCCAAAGTCAAGCCGGGTTTAAACGAAACCACACTTATATGCTTCAGATATGAGCAAAAAGTATCAAAACCCAAAAGATTGTTTGCAAAAAGTTAAACCAAATAAAAATCGAGGTTTCTGATTCGAATACGATCAATAAACCGTTCCAAAGGGGTTAAGTTAGGATTCGAATAAGATCATGTAGCCCCCGGTGGCTTTGGCGTTGCGCCGATCAAGAGGGTACCGACAACTATGTTCTCTTTGGTTCGAATACGACCTATGTTTGAACAGGAAGCCCCAAATGACCTTGAGAGGTTTTTAACGACCCTGATTCGAATACGATCCAAGTCAGACCCAGAAGGGGTTAAGCTATGATTCGGATACGATCAAGAAGCCCCCTAGTGAGTTTGGCTTTGCACCGATCAAAAGGGTTACGACAGCTATGTTCTCTTTGCTTCGAATACGACCTATGTTTGAACAGGAAGCCCCCAAGTGACCATATAAGTTTTGGCATTGCGTAGATCAAGAGGGTACCGACAGCTATGCTCGATGAGCAGGAAGCCCCCAAGTGACTATAATAAGATAAGCCGTAAGGCAGGATACCCATGTTTGAACCGCGCATCGTGGCAGCAAGTTCTCTCTGGCAACCTTTAATTTTTCTGAGAACTCGAATCTTGCGAGAGATTAATTCTTTTGGAACCAGAACTTTAAACCGGATTTGAAAGCTTCAAAACTTTATAGGATACAGATTGTCCTTGAGCCGGATGTTTGAACCGGATTTGAGAGCTTAAAAGCTTTGTAAGAGACAAATTTACCTTGAGCCGGATGTTTGAACCGGATTTGAGAGCTTCAAATCTTTGCGGGAGAGAGATGTTTCTTAAACCGGATTTTAAACCGGAATCTTTATTTTGATCCGACAATTTTCTGACGGCCTTTAAATTTTCATCAATATGGCGGTGTCCTCCGGAACCGAGTTATCATTCCCTCCAATGACCCGGAGTTCCCGAGTCATGTCATTGTAGCTCCCGAGTCTTAAGACTACTCGAGAAGTTGGCTTGAGACTCTCCATATTTGACCGTGATATAAACTGGTATGAGTCATTCAACATCTCAGTGATATAACTTGTCCTGCATTGGAGAACTTGCAAGCCAGAGTAATTGCTCTTTTAAAGAAAGCAATATATAATATAAAATATACTGGATGGATTTCACCTGATGCGTCAGGTCAGTAATTATCACCGCGGAGTTGACGATCACCATGGTGAAGCTGAAATCAATCACAGCCGAGTCGGCTGCGGGAGCAGACAGATGAGTCGATCGCGGTGTTGTAAGCCCATGCAGACAAGCAAGTTGTCCTCCTTGTTGTAAGCTGGTGCGGACGCGTGAACCGGCCATGAGAGCGGACTGGCGAGTCGTCTGTGGCGTTATAAGGTGGCGTGGACGGGCAAGTCGACCGACGTGTTGGTGCAAAATGGACCGCAACACACATGTCCGTGAAGCTGTGCGCACAGCCGAACGTGCATCTGCGGTATAATGGCATAAACAATTGTCATGTATAAAAATGTTACAGGGCAGAGTAATTGTTCTTAAAGAATTTAATATGTGCAATTAAAATAAACTGAACGAATATCACCTGGCATATTTGTACAGTAGATGGTCTGTACGCAACGTCCATAGATAAACTTGTAATAGTATAGCCCATCCAGTGTAAACATATCACTTTGAAGATCAATGGTCTCTTCATATGAGGGCATCACTTTTCAATATTGTTTGTTGAATGCCTTTTGATCATTATACCAGGAATATCTGTGTTGACCCCCTCCAAGGCCTTGCTGGAGTTTGCGGCAACTCCTTTGCAGACCACCTGAGAATTGCTTTTTAGAGAGAACGAATAATCTTCAGAACGTACTTTTACAACAGAAATAGCTTTATATAATTTTTGCCCATCCTCATCATAATCATCTCCACATTTTTTCCTGTAGCAGCGGCTTGAGGGGTCAAGGCGGTTCGCGCGTGACGGGTCACAACGACAGGCCACACGGCGGCTCGGAGCAGAAGCAGCCCAAGGACTGCCCTGTCGTGGCGAGGCGGCTGTTGTGGGCGGCTCTCGGCAAAGGAGGCAGGCGGGTCTCAGACGCCACGGGGATAGGCACAAGTCCGGGAGGCTCAAGTGGCCCATTGATAAGGTCACGGCGGAGGCGACCCTGTGAAGCCGCGGAGGTGAGCTTGTGCGAAAGAGGAAACATCTTGGAGCGCCGCAACAGCTGAGGCACGGCCGGTTCAGACTTCAGAGGGACGGCGTTGACTCGGGGCGAGACCGTGGGCGTGGCCGCAGCGGGACGAGATGACCCAGCGAGGCAAACCACGGCAACCGGCTGGTCCGCAGGTCAGCAGAACAGGGGCCGGCCCTCGAGGTGACGCCGGCAGCTCACAGAATGAGACGGCTTGCAACTGTGCGTACATGCGCGGGCGGAACAGCAGAAAATTGCTTGGGGCGGGTCATCTGTTGTTCGCAAACGTATAGGGTGCATGCAGAGGCGTCGCATGTGGAAAATAATGGTGGCTCGGTGATGAAGAAACAGGGCGGAGGCGTACCGGCTGCTGCTCGACGTGCAGGCCACAGCGGTTTGAAGGTCAGCGGAGGCGACCACAGCGGGTTGTTGATGAGCTGACTTGGTTACGGCAGCTCTGTACTGAATCCATTGAGCCAAAAAATCTATCGAGCCTTGGTTTTCAAATGATAGCTTTGTAGATCTTTAATTCATGTGTGTGTGATGCCTCACACAGCCGCAAACATCTGTCCTGATTGCTGAGATGTGATGCATGGGCGTGCAGCGGTACGGGGCGGACAGCGACTCTCCTATGGTGGCTTGACTCGGGATGGCCTGGCGGCGAAAAGCCAGCCGGGACTCATGAGCGACCTGGCGGGCACCCGGGCGGCTCAGGCGACTTCAGCGACTCTCCGGCGGCTTGCCGGGGTGGCTCGGCGTGATGGAAACAAGCCAGCAAGAACAAGGACGGCTTGCGGCAGTAGTAGCTCAGAGGCGGCCCAATGAAAATCGGCCGAGCAAGGCCGTCCATTCGTCGACAGATTCACACGAGGCAGGTCAAGGCCGAGACCGAGTTCGTGGGAAACTCTGCTTTCCGAGCCATGAACTGTTTTTCTCTTTTCTTTTCATGAACCAGCTTTGACTTTGCATCTTCCAATTAACATGGACGTGAAAGCAACACTTCCGACTAGGAGGTGAATCCGTAAACCTTTTGGATCCAAAAGCAATCATCATTTACCAAACAGCATAATACTGTAGCTTTTACTCCTGCTGCGAATTTGCTCACAAAACATCTCTAAATAATCTAGATTTGACGAGTCGCTGGGGCAGCTTGACCCGGTCATGGCAGAGGGGCGCTGATGTCTCCGAGGTAGAACAGACCAGGAGAGGTGACTCGCTGGCAACGGAGACTGGCAACCGAGGTGGAGAATAGCGGCGTTGGAGGCGTCCGGATTTTATGCTCATAACCACCTCAACTCGACAGCAGAAAACACAGATCGGATCAACAAAATAGATGGTCCATGGCGGTCAACAATAATATTTCCTTGATCTCAACTGACGAGGATTAGATTTGATGCAAATACTTCCGTGATGGCTCGTGCGAAAAATTGCAAACTTCTCGATCCCTGGGATAAATCCCTTCAAGAACTCAACACCACAGTGCGCAGGCCCCACAGTGGGCGCCAACTGTCGTGGAATTGTCACGGCAGATATCCTAGTGTAAGGACTTAGTCGCGAGGCCAACACATCTATGTGGTAGCTTAAGAGGCGTTGATCGGGACGAGAGACGCGAGACGGATCATCACACAAGATGAGGATTTAGACAGCTTCGGGCCCCGAAAAACATCATCTGGAATAGCCCTACATGCTATTTGTGGCTAGGTCTCATTATGCTCACGAGGGAGTCGCCGCATAAGCCGGCTCCCCTTTGTGTCTAGCCCTAGATATTGTTTCTTGTTGCTTGTCCCTCTTTGGGGAGCCCTGCCCCTCCTTATATATGTTGAAGGGGTGGGTTACATGACTAGTCCTAGTAGGATTAGGATTATTCTATTACAAGTGGAGTCCTAGTCTTGCTTCCTTTGTAAGAGAATATTCCTTAAGCTTTCCCCTTAAACCGGTCCACCATTAACATGAGCCGGCCTTCTGGGCCTTGGGCCTAGTCCTCCATCTGACCCGCTGTCGGGGCCATCCGTGAGTCGCCAGGCTCGTGAGTCGTCAGACCAGTGAGCCGCCAGACGCGTAAGTTGCCAAACCTCTGGCGGGTTACCAGTAACGCCAAGTCCTAGCCGGGTCATCCATCCGGCCGGGTCATACCGCGGGGTATATCCCCGACATTAGCCTCCAGTTTAATTTGGATTTATCCATGTTAAACTGATCCTGCAAAATAACTCAAGAGCAAATTTGACAGGTTGTGCTCCGGATTAAATATTCTTGTAAGCCGACACCTGAACATCTTTAAGTCCTTGTCATTTCCTTGTTGATATAAATATGTCTATAATCTCATAGCAAATCTTTTTTAGCAGATATGTTTCAACTTTGTCAATGCAAAAAATCCAGATACTTCTTTTGAAAAGTCTGGGTCAATAGGCCAGCTTTAGAATCAATTTGCTGACATTGGTCTTCTTGTAGAGAAATATAGTAAGAGATAATCCACTTGAGTCGGCCTCCAAAACGCCGGCTTAAAAAATATTGGTCTTGAAATACTCATCTGGCTTTCAACCGGCTTGAAGATGTAACACTTGCCGGTTTATCATTACCAAAACTGCCGGATTATAAAATAGACGATGCCAGATCATATAATTGTTGCTGATGCCGGGTTGATCTTATGATGATGCCGGTTCATAACTGAGAATTTTGAAGATTTCTCTCCCTTGTATCCATATTACCTGTAGCCCCCAAGTCTTGAGTAGAGCAAAGTGATGACTTAAGACTTGCTTCAATATAAATATTACCACTTTGAAGAAATCCATGTTGCTCATCTCAATCACTAGTTAGAACTGAGTATTCCACATATGTAGCCCCCAAGTGCCGGGTTGTCATGCTTGCAGCAACCTAGAACTTGCAATTGCCTTATGCTCATAAAACTTCAACCAGTGTAGCTCCCAAGGGTCGGGTCATTATGCAATAATGAGCAGGGACTTTATAAATATGATCATGTAGATTTGAACAGCAACGTGTAGCCCCCAAGGGCCGGCTCAGTAAGATAATATTGAGCTGGGACTTTATATATACCTGTTGGAAAAGAACATCATATGATGTAACCCCCATCATGGGGCTTGAACCGACGTCAACAAGGTTAAGAGCTTTCTGCTTTACCAACTGATTAGTGGACCCTTCAATATAATGGATTAATACCTGTGTACCTTGAATTGTTGATATGAGCAATTGGTAGCCCCTAAGGCTGGCTCATTATAATGTGATGAGCCGGGTCTTCAATAAGTTGAGCAAAAAATAACTTTTACATTAGCCCCCAAGTGTCATGGTGCATGCTGGCAGTGACATGGGACTTGCATATTCGATGTAATCTCAATTTGAATAATGTAGCCCCCAAGTGTCGGGTCGTAAGCCTGCAACGACTCGGGACTATTCCTTTTATTGTAGAATAAATCATATCCATTGATGAAATAATAGCCATTGCACTGAAGCGACTTTGGAAACCTCAGTGATATTAGTTACTGATAACCATAATAAAAATCCAGCCATGTTGGCTATTAAAGATTTGAATAACCCGGTTTATAAATCTCAATCATTCAATATCATAATGAAAATCCAGTCAAGTTTGGCTATTTAAAGATTCAAATACCTTATCTGTTGACAAGTAAATCCGGAGTTTTAAATACCCAGCGGCTCTTGGCCGATGGCGATTTAATACGCCTCCATTGTAAGCTGGAATTTTTGTAACCCGGCGGCTTATAGCCTTTGAGAAAATCAAGAATTTATAACCCTTTTGAGACACCAATTTCAATCTTTGATGATGGGCTGGAACTTAATCATTTATGTAAGTCATAGCTCTGTAAATCCTGCACAGAGTTTAAACAACATATGCACTGGCGACTTAACGTCAAAAGCCAGGGCGGATAACCACCCAAATGTAGTCTTTATCCTGCACACAAGTAAAATACAAGATCCCTTGGCGGTTTACCGCAGGGCGGGTCATAATATCCCACATATAACCATTGTGATATTGAATTTGTACTGCCGGTTTACATGACCTGTGCAGTAAGGGTGATAACCCAATCCTTAGAAGCCAATACTTCCAAATATATGATGATTGTCACATATTGGCGACTTATCGTCCAAAGTCAAGCCGGGTTTAAACGAAACCACACTTATATGCTTCAGATATGAGCAAAAAGTATCAAAACCCAAAAGATTGTTTGCAAAAAGTTAAACCAAATAAAAATCGAGGTTTCTGATTCGAATACGATCAATAAACCGTTCCAAGGGGGTTAAGCTAGGATTCGAATATGATCATGTAGCCCCCGGTGGCTTTGGCGTTGCGCCGATCAAGAGGGTACCGAAAACTATGTTCTCTTTGGTTCGAATACGACCTATGTTTGAATAGGAAGCCCCCAAATAACCTTGAGAGGTTTTTAACGACCCTGATTCGAATACGATCCAAGTCGGACCTAGAAGGGGTTAAGCTATGATTCGGATACGATCAAGAAGCCCCCTAGTGAGTTTGGCTTTGCACCGATCAAAAGGGTTACGACAGCTATGTTCTCTTTGGTTCGAATACGACCTATGTTTGAACAAGAAGCCCCCAACTGACCATATAAGTTTTGGCATTGCGCAGATCAAGAGGGTACCGACAGCTATGCTCGATGAGCAGGAAGCCCCCAAGTGACCATAATAAGATAAGCCGTAAGGCAGGATACCCATGTTTGAACTGCGCATCATGGCAGCAAGTTCTCTCTGGCAACCTTTAATTTTGTGAGAACTCGAATCTTGCGAGAGATTAATTCTTTTTGAACCAGAACTTTAAACCGGATTTGAAAGCTTCAAAACTTTATGGGATACAGATTGTCCTTGAGCCGGATGTTTGAACCGGATTTGAGAGCTTAAAAGCTTTGTAAGAGACAAATTTACCTTGAGCCGGATGTTTGAACCGGATTTGAGAGCTTCAAAGCTTTGCGGGAGAGAGATGTTTCTTAAACCGGATTTTAAACCGGAATCTTTATTTTGATCCGACAATTTTCTGACGGCCTTTAAATTTTCATCAATATGGTTGTGTCCTCCGGAACCGGGTTATCATTCCCTCCAATGACCCGGAGTTCCCGAGTCATGTCATTGTAGCTCCCGAGTCTTAAGACTACTCGAGAAGTTGGCTTGAGACTCTCCATATTTGACCGTGATATAAACTGGTATGAGTCATTCAACATCTCAGTGATATAACTTGTCCTGCATTGGAGAACTTGCAAGCTAGAGTAATTGCTCTTTTAAAGAAAGCAATATATAATATAAAATATACTGGATGGATTTCACCTGATGCGTCAGGTCAGTAATTATCACCACGGAGTTGACGATCACCATGGTGAAGCTGAAATCAATCACAGCCGAGTCAGCCGCGGGAGCAGACAGATGAGTCGATCGCGGTGTTGTAAGCCGGTGCAGACAAGCAAGTTGTCATCCTTGTTGTAAGCTGGTGCGGACGTGGGAACCGGCCGCGAGAGCGGACTGGCGAGTCGTCTGTGGCGTTATAAGGCGGCGCGGACGGGCAAGTCGACCGACGTGTTGGTGCAAAATGGACCGCAACACACATGTCCGTGAAGCTGTGCGCACAGCCGAACGTGCATCCGCTGTATAATGGCATAAACAATTGTCCTGTATAAAAATGTTACAGGGCAGACTAATTGTTCTTAAAGAATTTAATATGTGCAATTAAAATAAACTGAACGAATATCACCTGGCATATTTGTACAGTAGATGGTCTGTACGCAACGTCCATAGATAAACTTGTAATAGTATAGCCCATCCAGTGTAAACATATCACTTTGACGATCAATGGTCTCTTCATATGAGGGCGTCACTTTTCAATATTGTTTGTTGAATGCCTTTTGATCATTATACCAGGAATATCTGTGTTGACCCCCTCCAGGGCCTTGCTGGAGTTTGCGGCAACTCCTTTGCAGACCACCTGAGAATTGCTTTTTAGAGAGAACGAATAATCTTCAGAACGTACTTTTACAACAGAAATAGCTTTATATAATTTCTGCCCATCCTCATCATAATCATCTCCACATTTTTCCTGTAGCAGCGGCTTGAGGGGTCAAGGCAGTTCGCGCGTGACGGGTCACAACGACAGGCCACACGGCGGCTCAGAGCAGAAGCAGCCCAAGGACTGCCCTGTCGTGGCGAGGCGGCTGTTGTGGGCGGCTCTCGGCAAAGGAGGCAGGCGGGTCTCAGACGCCATGGGGATAGGCACAAGCCCGGGAGGCTCAAATGGCCCATTGATAAGGTCACGGCGGAGGCGACCCTGTGAAGCCGCGGGGGTGAGCTTGTAGTAGAAAACGGCGAAAGCGGAAACATCTTGGAGCTCCACAACAGCTGAGGCACGGCCGGTTCAGACTTCAGAGGGACGGCGTTGACTCGGGGCGAGACCGTGGGTGTGGCCGCAGCGGGACGAGATGACCCAGCGAGGCAAACCACGGCAACCGGCTGGTCCGCAGGTCAGCGGAACAGGGGCCGGCCCTCGAGATGACGCAGCGGCTCACAGAATGAGACGGCTTGCAACTGTGCGTACATGCGCGGGCGGAACAGCAGAAAATTTCTTGGGGCGGGTCATCTGCTGTTCGCAAACGTAGAGGGTGCATGCAGAGGCGTCGCATGTGGAAAACAACGGTGGCTCGGTGATGAAGAAACAGGGCGGAGGCGTACCGGCTGCTGCTCGACGTGCGGGCCACAGCGGTTTGAAGGTCAGCGGAGGCGACCACAGTGCGTTGTTGATGAGCTGACTTGGTTACGGCAGCTCTGTACTGAATCCATTGAGCCAAAAAATCTATCGAGCCTTGGTTTTCAAATGATAGCTTTGTAGATCTTTAATTCATGTGTGTGTGATGCCTCACACAGCTGCAAACATCTGTCGTGATTGCTGAGATGTGATGCGTGGGCGTGCAGCGGTATGGGGCGGACGACGACTCTCCTATGGTGGCTTGACTCGGGACGGCCTGGCGGCGAAAAGCCAGCCGCGACTCATGAGCGACCTGGCAGGCACCCGGGCGGCTCAGGCGACTTTAGCGACTCTCCGGCGGCTTGCCGGGGTGGCTTGGCGTGATAGAAACAAGCCAGCAAGAACAAGGACGGCTTGCGGCAGTAGTAGCTCAGAGGCGGCCCAATGAAAATCGGCCGAGCAAGGCCGTCCATTCGTCGACAGATTCACACGAGGCAGGTCAAGGCCGAGACCGAGTTCGTGGGAAACTCTGCTTTCCGAGCCATGAACTGTTTTTCTCTTTTCTTTTCATGAACCAGCTTTGACTTTGCATCTTCCAATTAACATGGACGTGAAAGCAACACTTCCGACTAGGAGGTGAATCCGTAAACCTTTTGGATCCAAAATCAATCATCATTTACCAAACAACATAATACTGTAGCTTTTAATCCTGCTGCGAATTTGCTCACGAAATGTCTCTAAATAATCTAGATTTGACGAGTCGCTGGGGCAGCTTGACCCGGTCATGGCAGAGGGGCGCCGATGTCTCGGAGGTAGAAGAGACCAGGAGAGGTGACTCGCTGGCAACGGAGACTGGTGACCGAGGCGGAGAACAGCGGCGTTGGAGGCGTCCGGATTTTATGCTCATAACCACCTCAACTTGATAGCAGAAAACACAGATCAGATCAAAAAAATAGATCGTCCATGGCGGTCAACAATAATATTTCCTTGATCTCAACTGACGAGGATTAGATTTGATGCAAATACTTCCGTGATGGCTCGTGCGAAAAATTGCAAACTTCTCGATCCCTGGGATAAATCCCTTCAAGAACTCAACACCACCGTGCGCAGGCCCCACAGTGGGCGCCAACTGTCATGGAATTGTCACGGCAGATATCCTAGTGTAAGGACTTAGTCGCGAGGCCAACACATCTATGTGGTAGCTTAAGAGGCGTTGGTCGGGACGAGAGACGCGAGACGGATCATCACACAAGATGAGGATTTAGACAGCTTCGGGCCCCGAAAAACATCATCTGGAATAGCCCTACATGCTGTTTGTGGCTAGGTATCATTATGCTCACGAGGGAGTCGCCGCATAAGCAGTCTCCCCTTTGTGTCTAGCCCTAGATATTGTTTCTTGTTGCTTGTCCCTCTTTGGGGATCCCTGCCCCTCCTTATATATGTTGAAGGGGTGGGTTACATGACTAGTCCTAATAGGATTAGGATTATTCTATTACAAGTGGAGTCCTAGTCTTGCTTCCTTTGTAAGAGAATATTCCTTATGCTTCCCCTTAAACCGGTCCACCATTACCATGAGCCGGCCTTCTGGGCCTTGGGCCTAGTCCTCCATCTGACCCGCCGTCGGGGCCATCCGTGAGTCGCCAGGCTCGTAAGTCGCCAAACCTCTGGCGGGTTACCAGTAACGCCAAGTCCCAACCGGGTCATCCATCCGGCCGGGTCATACCGTGGGGTATATCCCCGACATTATGTGTGCATGAATTGTTCTTTTATAACATGCCGATGCATAGGAAGAGAGTTAGACTTCGTTGCTACATGATATATGTTACTTTGCGCTCACTACTAAATTACAAATCATTGTTAATTAAAATTGACTTTGATATACCTTGGGATTCGGGTGGATTCATTACTTGAGCATTATATGCCTAGCTTAATGGCTTTAAAGAAAGCGCTACCAGGGAGACAACCTGGAAGTTTTAGAGAGTCATTTATTTCTGTTGAGTGCTTTTATATAGTTTAAAAACAAAATAAAATAAAGAGAGGAACCCAAAACTTTTTCAAAAAGAAATGTGAAAGTGAGAAAGACAAGCATTGTTGAAGTGGGAGAGCTCCTTGAACTTTGTTCATGCTCACAGCAACTTTGTGAATCTTGATTACAGAAAATTTTCAACAAAAATAATTATCCCCTTTTACAATTCCATTGTATTATACAAATAATGTGCCAAGGTTTGCCTTTAGGATGTTTTAGATGCTTGTTGGTTTGTACGGTGCAGGACAGAAACTTTGTCTGTAGTGCACGATTTTACATTTTTAGATGGAACCTCAAATGGTTCTGATTCTTTTTGCACTGTCTTTGTATAAAAATTGTTTATTTTTCTAATTTCGCAGAATTTTTCAAGTAACAGAAGTATGGTAAATGTTCAGATTATTACATACTGTTCTATTTTAGACAGATTCTGTTTTTGATGCATAGTTTGCTTGTTTTGATGAAACTACCGATTTATATCAGTGGATTAAGCCATGGAAAAGTTATATTACAGTAGACACAATGCAAAAACAAAATATGAATTGGTTTGCAACAGTACTTAGAGTAGTGATTTGCTTTATTATACTAACGGATCTTATCGAGTTTTCTGTTGAAGTTTTGTGTGGATGAAGTGTTCGATGATCGAGAAGGTCTCGATGTGAGAATAAGGAAGAGAGGCAAGAGCAAGCTTGGGGATTCCCGAGGCACCCCAAGTAAATATTCAAGGAGACTCGAGCGTCTAAGCTTGGGGATGCCCCGGAAGGCATCCCCTCTCTCTTCAACAAGTATCGGTATGTTTTTGGATTCGTTTCGTTCATGCGATATGTGCAATCTTGGAGCGTCTTTTACATTTAGTTTTCATTTTTTTTATGCACCATGCTGTTATGAGGTAGTCCTTGGTTTATTTATAGAATGCTCTATGCACTTCACTTATATCTTTTGAGTATGGCTTTATAGAATGCTTCATGCACTTCACTTATATCATTTGAAGTTTGGATTGTCTGTTTCTCTTTACATAGAAAACCGCCATTTGCAGAATGCTCTTTTGCTTCACTTATATTTGTTAGAGCGTGGGCATATCTTTTGTAGAAAGAATTAAACTCTCTTGCTTCACTTATATCTATTTAGAGAGATGACAGGAACTGGTCATTCACATGGTTAGTCATAAAATCCTACATAAAACTTGTAGATCACTGAATATGATGTGTTTGATTCCTTGCAATAGTTTTGCGATATAAAGATGGTGATATTAGAGTCATGCTAGTGGGTAGTTGTGGATTGTAGAAATACTAGTGTTGAGGTTTGTGATTCCCGTAGCATGCACGTATGGTGAACCGTTATGTAACGAAGTTGGAGCATGAGGTATTTATTGATTGTCTTCCTTACGAGTGGCGGTCGGGGACGAGTGATGGTCTTTTCCTACCAATCTATCCCCCTAGGGGCATGCGTAGTAGTACTTTGCTTCGAGGGCTAATAAACTTTTCCAATAAGTATGTGAGTTCTTTATGACTAATGTTGAGTCCATGGATTATACGCACTCTCACCCTTCCACCATTTCTAGCCTCTCTAGTACCGCGCAACTTTCGCCGGTACCATAAACCCACCATATACCTTCCTCAAAACAGCCACTATACCTACCTATCATGGCATTTCCATAGCCATTCCGAGATATATTGCCATGAAACTTCCATCATCATCATATACATGACTTGAGCATCATTGTCATATTGCTTTGCATGATCGTAAGATAGCTAGCATGATGTTTTCATGGCTTGTCCGTTTTTTGATGTCATTGCTACGCTAGATCATTGCACATCCCGGTACACCGCCGGAGGCATTCATATAGAGTCATACCTTTGTTCTAGTATCGAGTTGTAATATTGAGTTGTAAGTAAATAAAAGTCTGATGATCATCACTAATAGAGCATTGTCCCAAAAAAAGGCCAAAAGAAGGAAAGGCCAAATAAAAAAAGAAAGACAAAAAAGGCCAAATAAAAAATAAAAAAGGGGCAATGTTACTATTCTTTTACCACACTTGTGCTTCAAAGTAGCACCATGTTCTTCATATAGAGAGTCTCTTAAGTTATCACTTTCATACACTAGTGGGAATTTTCATTATAGAACTTGGCTTGTATATTCCAACGATGGGCTTCCTCAAATGCCTAGGTCTTCATGAGCAAGCAAGTTGGATGCACACCCACTTAGTTTTAGTTTGAGCTTTCATATGCTTATAGCTCTAGTGCATCTGTTGCATGGCAATCCCTACTCACTCACATTGATATCTATTGATGGGCATCTCCATAGCCCGTTGGTACGCCTAGTTGATGTGAGACTATCTTCTCCTTTTTGTCTTCTCCACCACCACCATTCTATTCCACCTATAGTGCTATGTCCATGGCTCACACTCATGTATTGCGTGAAGGTTGAAAATGCTGAAGCGCATTAAAAAGTATGAACCAATTGCTCGGCTTGTCATAGGGTTTGTGCATGAAGTGAGTATTTTGTGTGGTGAAGATGGAGCATAGCCAGACTATATGATTTTGTAGGGATAACTTTCTTTGGCCTTGGTGTTTTGAAAAGACATGATTGCTTTATTAGTGGGCTTGAAGTATTATTGTTTTTATGTCAAATGATAGACTATTGCTTTGAATCACTCGTATCTTAATATTCATGCCATGATTAGACATATGATCAAGATTATGCTAGGTAGCATTCCACATCAAAAATTATTTTTTATCATTTACCTACTCGAGGACGAGCAGGAATTAAGCTTGGGGATGCTGATACGTCTCCGTCGTATCTATAATTTTTGATTGTTCCATGCCAATATTATACAACTTTCATATACTTTTGGCAACTTTTTATACTATTTTTGGGACTAACATATTGATCCAGTGCCCAGTGCTAGTTCATGTTTGTTGCATGTTTTTTGTTTTGCAGAATATCCATATCAAACGGAGTCCAAACGGGATAAAAACTGACAGAGATTTTTTTTGGAATATATATGATTTTTGGAAGAAAAATCCACGCGAGACGGTGCCCGAGGTGGCCACAAGGCAGAGGGGTGCGCCTGCCCCCCTGGGCGCTCCCCTGACCCTCATGGGCCACCCGTAAGGCGGTTGATGCCCTTCTTTCGCCACAAGAAAGCTAATATCCGAATAGAGATCGTGTCAAAATTTCAGTCCAATCGGAGTTACAGATCTCCGGGAATATAAGAAACGGTGAAAGGGAAGAATCTAAGAAGGCAGAAACAGAGAGAGACAGAGAGACAGATCCAATCTCGGAGGGGCTCTCACCTCTCCCACGCCATGGAGGCCATGGACCAAAGGGGAAACCCTTCTCCCATCTAGGGAGGAGGTCAAGGAAGAAGAAGAAGGAGGGGGGCTCTCTCCTCCTCGCTTTCGGTGGCACCGGAGTGCCACCGGGGGCCATCATCATCACCGCGATCTACACCAACACCTCCGCCATCTTCATCAACATCTCCATCACCTTCCCCCCTCTATCTACAGCGGTCCACTCTCCCGCAACCCGCTGTACCCTCTACTTGAAAATGGTGCTTTATGCTTCATATTATTATCCAATGATGTGTTGCCATCCTATGATGTCTGAGTAGATTTTCGTTATCCTATCGGTGGTTGATGAATTGCTATGATTGATTTAATTTGCTTGTGGTTATGTTGCTGTCCTTTGGTGCCCATCATATGATTGCGCGCGTGGATCACACCCTAGGGTTAGTTGTATGTTGATAGGACTATGTATTGGAGGGCAAGAGTGACAGAAGCTTCAACCTAGCATAGAAACTGATGCATACGGGATTGAAGGGGGACCAATATATCTTAATGCTATGGTTGGGTTTTACCTTAATGAACGTTAGTAGTTGCGGATGCTTGCTAATAGTTCCAATCATAAGTGCATAGAATTCCAAGTCTGGGATGACATGCTAACAGTGGCCTCTCCCACATAATACTTTCTATCGGTCTAGTAAAGTAGTCAATTGCTTAGGGGCAATTTCGCAACTCCCGCCACCACTTTTCCACACTCGCTATATTTACTTTATTGCTTCTTTACTTACAACAGCCCCTACCTTTTATTTACTTGCTCTTTATTATCTTGCAAACCTATCCAACAACACCTACAAAGTACTTCTAGCTTCATACTTGTTCTAGGTAAAGCGAACGTCAAGCGTGCGTAGAGTTGTATCGGTGGTCGATAGAACTTGAGGGAATATTTGTTCTACCTTTAGCTCCTCGTTGGGTTCGACACTCTTACTTATCGAAAACTGTTGTGATCCCCTATACTTGTGGGTTATCAGTTTGACCGGCATGCAACTCGGTAGGACCGATATGATTAGGGTTAGGGCATAACGTAATCTTGGTGAGACCGATTACACAAACTCGGTGAGACCGATTTTGGTAATAAGCTAACCAGAGAGTTGGTCAGGTAAACTTGGTGGGACCGATCGCTCATTTCGGTGAGACCGAAACGTTACGAGGGGAAAACAGAGAGTTTACATTGCAATCTCGGTGAGACCGATTTGCCTAGGGTTTGTGGAAGTGGCTGTGACATTTGAAACTCGGTGGCGCCGGATAGGAAAAATTGGTGGGGCCGAGTTTGACTTTTGGTTTAGGTCATATGTGGATGTGAGAAAGTAGTTGAGGGTTTTGGAGCATATCACTAAGCATTTTGAGCAAGAACCTCATTAAGCAACACCTCATCCCTCCTTGATAGTATTGGCTTTTCCTATAGACTCAATGTGATCTTGGAACACTAAAATGGAAAATGTAGAGTCTTCAGCTTTGAGCTTAAGCCAATCCTTTGTCCTTAGCATTTTGAGGGGTCCACTTTTCTCATCCATGCCATGCCAATCATTGAGCTTTCCTGAGATATCAATCTTGAAATAGCATTAGCTCAATGAGCTATATGTTGTTAGGAATTACCGAAACTACCCAGGGATAGTTGCACTCTCACATTCATACATATCAAGGGAATTCGTGGATAAGTTTAAACTACCGACCCAAACCCTTAGGACCCATCTGTTAGTGAGTTCACCTGGAGCAGCGTATATGGCTAGTCGATGGTGGGACCAGATACCCTTAACCATTGGTAGCCATGTTTTTTCGTCCGACCTAATAATTTTGGAGTCACAAGGATTGGATGTGATATTCGGCATGGACTGGATGTCGAAGTATGGAGGAAGCATTGACTGTGTTAGTAAGTCAATTTGTCTCACCACCCCTGAGGGAAAAAGGATCAAGTATGTATCTAGGCATGCGCCAAGAAGTAGCCAAGTGAATACCCTCACGGGAGTTGTTCAGGAGGAAGTGCCTGTAGTGAAGGATTACCTGGATGTTTTTCCAGAAGAGTTACTAGGCATGCCACCGGATCGAGACATCGAGTTCTTGATAGAGCTATTGCCAGGCACCGGGCCTATATCGAAGAGACCATACCGGATGCCCGCAGATGATCTAGAGGAGATTAAGAAACAGATCAAGGAGTTATTGGAGAAAGGTTACATTCGACGAAGATCATCACCATGGGGAGCCCCAGTGCTTTTGGTCGAGAAGAGGGATAAGTCTCTAAGAATGGTTGTTGATTATCGTGCGTTAAATGAGGTGACGATCAAGAACAAATACCCACTGCCGATGATTAATGATTTGTTCGACCAGCTGCAAGGAGCTAAGGTGTTTTCAAAGATCGACCTGCTATCTGGATATCACCAGCTGAAGATACGAGAGAATGACATACCAAAGACAACATTCACCACACGGTATGGGTTGTATGAATATACGGTCATGTCATTTGGACTGACTAACGCCCCTGCCTACTTCATGAGCATGATGAACAAAGTGTTCATGGAATATTTGGATAAGTTTGTTGTGGTGTTTCATTGATGATATAATGGTATACTCGAAGAACGAGGAGGAGCTCGAAGAGCATTTGCGTTTAGTTCTTGAGAAACTCAGGGAACATCAGTTGTATGCCAAGTTCAGCAAATGCGAGTTTTGGCTGAAGGAAGTTGGATTCCTTGGACATGTTATATCAGGAGAAGGTGTAGCAGTAGATCCTACCAAGGTTCAATCAGTCACTGAATGGTTGGCACCCACTTCAGTTAGCGAGATCCATAGTTTTCTTGGACTCACAGGATACTATCGGAGATTCATTGAGAAATTTTCCAAAATTGCGAAGCCAATGACGGAGTTATTGAAGAAGGATACCAAATTTAAATGGAGGAAAGAATGTGAAGCAAGTTTTCAGGAGTTAAAGAAACGTTTGACTACAGCCCTAATGCTGATTCTGCCGGATATACGTAAGGAGTTGCAAGTGTATTACGATGCCTCTCACCAAGGACTTGGAAGTGTGCTTATGCAGGACGGAAGAGTTGTTTTGTATGCCTCGGGACAACTGAAACCGCAGGAGTTGAATTATGCCATGCATGATTTGGAGTTGGTTGTCGTAGTGCATGCGTTGAAGACCTGGAGGCATTACCTTATTGGAAATCGTTGTGATGTGTACATGGATCATAAGAGTTTGAAGTACATTTTCACACAGAAGGAGCTGAACCTTAGGCCGAGGAGATGGTTGGAGCTTATAAAGGATTATGACATGAAGCTTCACTATCATCCAGGCAATGCCAATGTCATAGCTGACGCTTTGAGTCAGAAGAGCTATGCTAATACCCTAGTGAGCACGGGATTGCCAAAGGAGTTAGCAGAGGATCCCAGGGAACTTCGATTGGAGATTGTTCCTAGAGGTTTTGTTGCAACCATGGAGGTTCAGTCTACATTGTTAGGAAATATTCGAGAAGCTCAGAAGGAGGACAAAGAGATTGCCGAGATAAAAGAGAGAATGAGCGAAGGAAAGGCCAAAGGTTTCGTGAGGATGAGCACGACCCCTTATGGTTTGAAGACCGTGTTTATGTGCCCAATAACATAGAGATCAGGAAGTTAATACTTCAGGAGGCTTATGACTCACCATACTCGATACACCCCAGAAACACCAAGATGTATTTGGATTTGAAGGAACGTTTCTAGTGGACTGGTATGAAGAAGGATATTGCCGAGTATGTAGCCGTATGTGATGTATGTCAGAGAGTGAAGACTGAGCATCAGAAGCCAGCAGGATTGTTACAGCCTATGCCGATACCCGAATGGAAGTGGGATAAACTTGCCATGGATTTTATCACCGGATTACCCAGGACCAAATCAGGATACGATTCTATATGGGTAGTAGTTGATCGCTTGACCAAAGTAGCTCACTTTATCCCAGTGAAAACCACATATACAAGTGCGAAGTTGGCCAAGATATATATGACCAGGATCGTATGTCTGCATGGAGTTCCAGGACCATTGTATCAGATAGAGGGACACAATTTACTTCAAAGTTTTGGCATCAGTGGCACCAAACTTTGGTAACAAGGCTGGAATTCAGTACAGCTTTTCACCCACAGACAGATGGACAGACCGAGAGAGTCAACCAGATTCTAGAGGATATGTTGAGGGCCTGTGCGCTAGATTATGGGTCTAGTTGGGATGACAATTTGCCCTACGCGGAGTTCTCAAACAACAACAGCTACCAAGCCAGTTTGAAGATGGCACCATTCGAAGCCCTGTACGGAAGAAGGTGCAGAACACCATTGATGTGGGATGAAGTCGGAGACCGACAATTGTTTGGACCAGATTTGATCAAAGAGTCTGAAGAGAAGGTTAAGTTGATTCGAGATAGACTGAAGATAGCTCAGTCCAGGCAGAAGAGTTATGCAGATTCGAAACGCAAGGAAATAACCCATGAAATGGGAGGCAGAGCATATCTGCGAGTGTCACCCCTGCGAGGAGTGAAACGTTTTGGAGTTAAGGGAAAGTTAGCCCCGAGATTTGTAGGGCCGTATTGAATTTTGGAACGTATGGGAGAAGTTGCCAACAAGTTGGAGTTACCTGAAGGACTGTCAGGAGTTCATGATGTATTTCATGTTTCACAGCTGAAGAAGTGTCATGCCGAGATGGCTGATATACCGTTAAGAGATACAATACCCTTGGATGCGATTCAGTTGGACAGTGATTTGACCTATGAGGAGAAGCCAGTCAGGATTCTCGAATTTGCCAGCCAAGTCACCCGTAGCAAGGTTATCAAGTTTTGCAAAGTTCAGTGGAGCCACCATACCGAGGATGAAGCCACCTGGGAACGAGAGGATGATTTTCTTAAAGACCACGCACACCTATTCTCTAGCCAACCCGAATCTCGAGGGCGAGATTCATCTTAAAGGGGTAGGTTTGTAACATCCAAAATTTTCAATTTGGAATGTTATACATAGATCATTCATGCATTATCATATTTTATTGCACTTCGTTTCGCGAATCCTCGAAATCCTAAGCAACTCAAGGACCCTCGGAGAGAGTTGGGGATTTCCCTATTTTCATATTTGAGTTTTATCAAATATTGAAACAAGGATTTTTGGTTTTAAATATTTTTCTTCTCCGAAAATATTTCATATTAAAATACATGAGAGGAGATAATATGACTTCTCCAAAATAAATGAAATATAGGAGGAAAAAGATTGAAATCAAATATTTGATTTTTTATCTGGAGTTTATTGCTATTTTATTTGTATTAGAAAAATTGCATGTTTTTCAAAGTTGCATTTTAGGGCCAAGAAAATGTTCATCTTGTTCTAAATATTTTATTTAGATGATGAAATTTTGTTTTGGCATTTTTAGAATTACTTTTTATTTTCTAGGATTTTTTTTTGTTTTGGCGGAATTATTTAAAAAAATCGCGCAGTGGCCAACTGGGACGAAGCCCAGCCGCCGGCCCGCTCCCCCGCGCCGCCGTCTCCCTCCAGGAGACCGACGCCGCCGCCGCCTCGGACGAGGAGTCCGGCCGGGACTCCTCCTCCCCGCCGCCTTGCCCCTCCTCCAAGCCGCAACCCCCCCC
>NC_041390.1:416314036-416358324 GCF_002162155.2 Triticum dicoccoides | reverse complement strand
CTCGCCGCCGCCGCTGCAGCGCCATCGCCTCCCCGTCGTCGCGCCACCGCCATCGCCCCGCCACCGCAGCCCGCCTCCCCGCCGCCGCAGCCCTGCCTCGCCGGAGCCTCGCCGGAGGTAACGCCGCCGTTGCCGCCGCCGGTTTTTTTTAACGATCCGGTTTTCTTTTAGAAACCCTAGTTCATTTTTTAGATCGGTTCACCGGTTTTTCGTGGTTTAGTTACTTTGCGGACGTTCATCCGTACGTTCATTTTAACGAACAGAGTTCACTCGTTAGTAACAGACAACGAACGCTCGTTCGTTAGCCTGTTCGTCAATTTTCTTTTTCTTGGATTTTCCGCGATTATTTTCAATCGCGATTTCTGATCCGATTTTCGTTTTAGTTTATCTTTTCGCTCGTTTGTCGGAATCAGGCGATTCAAGCGCCTAGATCTTCGTCTCGAAACCCTCTTTCCGTTTAACCAACTTGAACAAGCTTTTGCTACAGTAAAATTTGACTGAGGTCTAGATTAGTAAATGGATCTTGTTTCTTTCGCAGTTTGAGTTTCGTTGCTCCGTTTGATTTGATTCTTTTCGCAAACCGGAGTTCTTAAGTTGACCTTTCTGGTTAGATCTTCTTATTTGAGATTTACTCGTGTTTCTTTGCTTGATTGCTTATGTATGCTTTTGTTTGTTTGCGATAGAACACCCGGAGTGCGAAGCGTGCTACTATGAATCCCTAGGTTTTGCGGATCATCAGCAAGGCAAGTAACACTTTGATCATACCCCTTTATCACCTAGTTTTTATGCATTAGTTCCAATCCTCAAACATTGCATGGTTAGGATGTGATTAACATATGGGTTAGGAAGTAGTTGATGAGGTAGAACCTATTGCCCTATTATATTCAAACCCTTGGGAGTTACTTCTACGTATTGCTTATATTGCTATGCTATGCTCGTAGACATGGTGGGTGAGTGAAATCCATGACAGATGTGAGATTGTTAATTAATGGTTCAACTTAAGGTGGCAACTTCAATACACATCTAGGTGGATTGTTTGTTGGGCACCTGGAGAACCCAGTGTTGTCCTAGGATATCCCGGAGTACCCATGTGATAATCCTATGGTCCGCCACCCAGGCTCAAAGGGAACTGAGATATTTTCATGCTAGAAACTTCCGTGTGCAGCCACCAGCTATTATGGGCTCTAGGATAGTGGAGTAAGTTGTGTGAAGCCCCCGAAGAGGTGGATCAGCAGGTAGTGGGATGTAGTTTTGGTATGATCTGCCCGGAGTAAGGAGTTAATGCTTCTGAAAAACTGTGTCTCGGTAATCCGTTTCTCAAACACCCTGTAGTGCGAGAAATCCATCTTCAATCCGTCTGAAAAAATGGATTGAATACATGCCACATTTTTGGAGGCTGAAATGTGGGCCAATAGGTCGAAGCCAATGCAAGTCGTTGTCAACTTAGTCAACAAATGATGCTGACATAGTTAGCCGTTGGATTTACATCCAACGATCGGCATCCATCTTCAATCTCTCGTCTTCTTCCTCCAGCACCACCGGGACCACCTGTTCTCGCCTCCTACTGCTAGCAGCTTTGCTTAGCACGCTTTGCTATGGAGCGCTACTCCACCGTTGGCCAGGCCATCCCTCCACCCCTACACCCCTCCACACCTCCTGTTCTTCTCCACCGACTGCCGAACCACACCGCACCAGAACCAGTTAACCCTCATACACCTCTCCGTCTGTGAATCTACTCTCGCGTCTTCCCATATCCGGCTCGTTGCTGTCCGGGGCCTCGCCGTCGTTCACCACCTTGGATGCGCTCGGCGCGGACTTGTCAACGTGGTCAACTAATGACACCATCAAAAGTAGACTGTGCGTGGAGAGGCTGACAGCTGGGTCCACGGACGCAGGCAAGGAAATGCCTCGTTATTACGCGCTAAATAATGATTCCTCCACCTAACAGCTGGGACCCACCGGAAGGGTCTCTGTATTCCATGAAAAAAATGTTCCCACCGCTGACAGGTCGGACCCACCAGCTATATCTTCGCGCGCAAGGAAGTGCCTCCTTATTACGCACAAAAAATGAATACCCCCTGCTAGCTGGGACCCACAATAGTGGGAGGCTGACTTGTGGGCCAACTAAGTTGACGGGGACGGAGGGCTTTGTCAACTTAGTCAATATGAACGATTCTAGATCCAGTGACGTACGATCTCCATCCAACGGTCGTAGTGCTTCTTCAACCTCTGGTCTTCTTGCTCCAGCCGCCCAAACCAGCGCCGGTCGTGCCTCGTGCTCCTGCCTCCCGTGGCCGACTGCGATGCCGCGGAGGCCTCACCGCCCCCTACTACTCCCACTGCTGGCCAGGCCATCCCTCTACTCACCCACACCCCATGTTATTCTGCGACGACGGCAGCCTCACACCGCAGCGAACCAGTGAACCCTCATACTCCTCTACCCGTGGGCATCCACTGCCGCGTATTCCCCGGCTCCGTGTTGTCCCCTTCCTAGGCCTCACCGTCGTCCACCGCCCTGGTGCTCTCGGCGCGGCGTGGTCAACATGGTCAAGGAACGGCTTCCATCGGACGTGGACTGTACATGGAGAGGCTGACAGATGGGTCCACGGCCACAGCAAGGAAGTGCCTCCTTATTACGCGGAAAATAATGATTCCTCCACCTGACAACAGGGACCCACCGGACGGGCAACCATATTTCACGAAAAAACATTTCCCCCCTGACTGCTGGGACCTACCAGTGACATCTTCGCACGCAAGGAAGTGCGTCCGGACAAAAAAATGATTCGCCCCCTAACTGCTGGGACCCACCAACTCCATCTTCGCACGCAAGGAAGTGCGTGACAGTCGGGACCCACCTGGTCGAAGCGTACGTAGCGTTGTCATTCTGGTCGCGAATGTGTAAGTACGTACTGGTCCACGTAGAGACGCGCACGTGTCATAGTAGAGGCGCGCACGTAGCATGTACACGTACGCACAACGGCTAGTGAGCAAGAAAGAAAATACGGCCACGCACGTACATACGGGCGGGTCCCGAACGCCTACTCACGCATATGTACGGCCAGGGCTCATGTACATGGCTGGGTCAGAATGGAGAAACAACGTCGTCATCGTGTTCATGGGGAGCCAACCGGCTGGGTCGGAACGGAATGCGTCATCTTGTTCATCGGGAGGGCTTGGACAGAACAGTGATACGTCTCCATCGTTTCTACTTTTCCAAACACTTTTGCCCTTGTTTTGGACTCTAACTTGCATGATTTGAATGGAACTAACCCGGACTGACGCTGTTTTCAACAGAATTGCTATGGTGTTATTTATGTGCAGAAATAAAAAGTTCTCGGAATAACCGCAAACTTCACGGAAGATCTATTCGGAAAATATAAAAAATCCTTGCAAAAGATGAAGACCAGGGGGCCCATGTGACGCCCCCGATTTGACCGTACACTAATCATGCACGCAAATGTGTACGACCAAGATCAGGAACTCACGGGAAGATATCACAACACAACTCTAGACACAAATTAAAATAATACAAGCTTTATATTACAAGCCAGGGGCCTCGAGGGCTCGAATACAAGAGCTCAATCATAGACGAGTCAGCGGAAGCAACAATATCTGAGTACAGACATAAGTTAAACAAGTTTGCCTTAAGAAGGCTAGCACAAACTGGGATACAGATCGAAAGAGGCGCAGGCCTCCTGCCTGGGATCCTCCTAAACTATTCCTGGTCGTTGTCAGCGGGCAGCACGTAGTAGTAGGCACCTCCGGTGTAGTAGGAGTCGTCGTCGAAGGTGGCGTCTGGCTCCTGGGCTCCAACATCTGGTTGCGACAACCAGCTAGAAGGGATACGGGGAAAAGAGGGAGAAAGCAACCGTGAGTACTCATCCAAAGTACTCGCAAGCAAGGAGCTACACTACATATGCATGCATTGGTATCAACTGGAATAAGGCTATCATATGTGGACTGAACTGCAGAATGCCGGAATAAGAGGGGGATAGCTAGTCATTTCGAAGACTACGCTTCTGGCAGCCTCCGTCTTGCAGCATGTAGAAGAGAATAGACTGAAGTCCTCCAAGTATCATCACGTAGCATAATCCTAACCGATGATCCTCCCCTCGTCGCCCTGTGAGAGAGCGATCACCGGTTGTATCTGGCACTTGGAAGGGTGTGTTTTATTAAGTATCCGGTTCTAGTTGTCATAAGGTCAAGGTACAACTCCAAGTCGTCCTGTTACCGAAGATCACGGCTATTCGAATAGATTAACTTCCTTGCAGGGGTGCACCACATAACCCAACACGCTCGATCCCATTTGGCCGGACACACTTTTCTGGGTCATGCCCGGCCTCGGAAGATCAACACGTCGCAGCCCCACCTAGACCAACAGAGAGGTCAGCACGCCGGTCTAAACCTAAGCGCCCAGGGGTCTGGGCCCATCGCCCTTAGCACACCTGCACGTTGCGTGGGCGGCCGGAAGCAGACCTAGCCTAGTAAGCGTTCCAGTCCAATCCAGCGTGCGCCGCTCCGTTGCTGACGTCACGAAGGCTTCGGCTGATACCACGACGTCGAGTGCCCATAACTGTCCCCGCGTAGATAGTTAGTGCGTATAGGCCAGTAGCCAGACTCGGATCAAATACCAAGATCTCGTTAAACGTGTTAAGTATCTGTGAATGCCGACCAGGGCCAGGCCCACCTCTCTCCTAGGTGGTCTCAACCTGCCCTGTCGCTCCGCCTCAAAGTAACAGTCGGGGGCCATCGGGAACCCACGCCCACCTCTACCGGGATGGAGCCACCTGCCCCTTCAGCCTCCAACTCCGAACGGTACCACAGGTAATGTAACTGTGTAAAGTATATAGTATATGCCCGTGATCACCTCCCAAAGTGATCATGGCCCAGTAGTATAGCATGGCAGATGGACAAGAGTGTAGGGCCACTGATGGAACACTAGCATCCTATACTAAGCAGTAGGATAGCAGGTAATGGTAACAACAGTAGTAGCAAGGACAGGCTATGCATCAGGATAGGAATAACGGAAAGCAGTAACATGCTACACTACTCTAATGCAAGCAGTATAGAGAAGCGTAGGCGATATCTGGTGATCAAAGGGGGGGCTTGCCTGATTGCTCTGGCAAGAGAGAGGGGTCGTCAACTCCGTAGTCGTACTGGGTAGCAGCAGCGTCGGTCTCGATGTCTAGCGAGAGAGGAGGGGGGAAGAAACAATAAATATTAAGCAAACATATGCATGACGATGCATGAAGGGACAAAGCGTGATGCTAGGCGTGCCCTAACGCGGTATGAGGTGGTACCGGTGAAAGGGGAAAACATCCGGGAAAGTATTCCCGGCGTTTCGCGTTTTCGGACAGATGAACCGGAGAGGGAAAGTTGCATGTTCGCTATGCTAGGGATGCGTGGCGGACGAACGGGCTGCGTATTCGAGTTCGTCTCGTCGTTCTGAGCAACTTTCAGGTACAAAGTTTTTCCAACGGAGTTACAGATTATTTTCTATGATTTTTCAAGGTTTTAACAATATTCCAAAATTATTATTAATTCGAAATAAAAGGGGAAATTGCTATGTGCACCCAGCAGAGTGCACACAGCAGGGCCACCGAAGGCTGACAGTGGGGTCAACAGTGCAGTCAACAGTCAACTGTTGACTGTTGACTGGTCAAAACTGTAGATAGGGCCCAGGTGTCATTCACACATATCTTGCATTTTCTTTTTAGGTGGATATTTAGTGGGGGGTCCACCTGTCATTTGCACTATACCTAACCACTGATTAGACTAACTAGTAGGAATACTAGTTAGCTAACGGAGAGAGCCGGCCGGCCACCACACACAGAACACACACGCACACACAATGTCAGGGTTAAGAAAAGATAGCATTTTGTGATTTTTGTAGGATTTAAACCATGCATCAAATGAATTTGGTCCAGTGGAGTATTATGAAGTTTGTCAAGTGTACATTCTACTTATATTTATTTTTGGCCTGTTAATAGTTGTTTAACCGGAGTTTAGGGGCTGCCGAGGGGGTTACTTGATGTAATATTTGTAAAGCTAACCATAGTAGCAGCTACAGTAGTTAGTAGTAATAGTAGGTTCAGTATAGCAGCAAACAACCGCAGTAGCAAGTAGCAGAGGCAAGGGCAGCAGCTAGCAGCATCAACAGCAGTCAGCGAGCAGTGGCAGCGAGCGGCGCGAGGCCAGGGCGCGCGGGCGCACACGCGGAGGCGCGCGCAGCGCACGCAGGGAGGGCGAGCAGGGTGTGGCCCGGATGCAGGCAGCGCGCGGCAAGGGTCATGGGAGCACAGGCTCCGGCCATGGCAGCCACGAACGAGCATGGGGATGGCCGCCAACGAATGGATCAAAGTGAAAAACGGGGGAATCGGGGGAGGGCCTCACAGCGGGGTGCTTGGCGTGCTCGTTGTAGTCGGAGAGGACCGGAGGCGAGCGGATCGATGACGGCGTTTCAACGGCCGAAGGTAGAAGAAGATGAGGATGGCGAGCTTCCGGTGCGGGCGTCGTTGGAGGAGCCTCCCGGCTCCGCTCCGCGCCGAAGGAGAGCGAGGGCGAGGCGGCAGGAGCCTCTCGACACAGAGAGGCGGCAAGGGGTGGCCGACGGCCACGCCGGCCGTGATGACGGGGTGACGACGGTAGCAATCGGGTGCGGGGCGGCTCTGGGCGAGAGTGAGGGCGACGAGGGAGAGAGGGGGCTAGTGAGTGATTAGGGTTCGCCGGGGAAGGGGGTGCCGGCCTTATAGGCGGGGGGAGTCGGCGGATGGCCTCCACGGCGATGGCCGCGGCCGTGGCACGCATCGGCTCTGTCCACGATCCCCCGTGAACAGAGCGGAGGGGGCAGCGGGAGCAAGTGGGCCGGCCCGCTAGGTAGATGGGCCGGGTGTCCCAATGGAGGGGAGGCTTTGTTTTATCTTTTTATTCTTTGATTCTTTTCTTTTATTTAATTCTCCATTTTTTATTTAAATGCTATAGTAAAAGAACTTAGTTAAACTTGAAATCTGGCTCATAATTCAAGAACAACATTGTGGTGTTGCATAAAAAGTTTTTGAGCCAAAGGAATTGTTCGGGCATTTTTAGAAATTTAATAAGTCATTTAATATGCTATTGGACCACTATATAATTTGGTGAGGGCAGTTTTAATAATTCAAATGAGGTTGGTTAACTCATCACATTTTAATACTGAATAAATGCAACACCGCGAACATTTTTGTTTTACAGTTTGAAGAAATAATATTTTGACATGGAATTTAAATTTGAATTCGAACACTGTTTGAATTAACGCGAGTTTAGCAACAGTAATCGTGGTGACGTGGCAACATTAGTGGAGGGTTAAAATAGCTTAAATATCTGGGCGTCACAATTCTCCACCACTACAAGAAATCTCGTCCCGAGATTTAAGAGGTAGTGAAAGGGGGGAGGTTTGGTTACGAATCTAGCGGGTCTTCTCATCCCGGCTTGCTCTTCTCGAAGAGGCCGGTCCAATACATTGATGTCTTCATTTCTCTGCTTCAGGTCATCATGATGAAGTCGGCGTCCTTTCTTCAGAAACTCCATTGTACTTACGAAAGAATAAAGGGGGTAGTCCGGGAGAACGGACCTCTGCAAGGTCGACTATCTGGTCGATAACATCGAGGAAGGTGGCGGAACTCTTGAACTGAAACTTAAGAAAATACCGAGAGCCCAGTAAGAAGGTACATCATAGAAGTTTCAAGCGCATAGGCAATCGTTCGATGCCTGATACGAAATGTGAAAGGGGTTCAGAGCAATGGGAATAAGTATTGCGTCTGATACCAGAATAGATTACTAGGCAGGTGGCCCGTGATTTACATACGAAGTCAAGCTCAAGGAATATCTTTGACAACAAGGGGTACAGGAGAGTCAGGTTCCGATCCTGGGACCTGTGGGTTATGGGCCCACCATGTGGGTTAAAAGTAGGAAGGGGGATGACGTCTTGCATGATCATGTAAGCAAGGCATGTCAAAGGATAGACTATCGATTATGTCGGCAACAACCATTGGTACCAAGGGCGAGGGACGAAGAGAACCATTTTCCTGCTCGTTGAATGAGGCGGGCCAATAGGCAAGGTTCTTGTACATCGGTGGTTACCGGAATGTCATCAACAAAAGTAACAGGGTCTTTCTGACAGAATTGTACATCGAGAAGTTTACATAAGCAGGAGAATATTACTGCTTAGATCATATAGAACACCAGAAAGGTCAAACAAACCAATGGAAAGGAAAATGTGATCATCAGGTTAAACAGAACAATGGAAAGGAAAAATGTGTTTAAACACATATTTCAGGGGTATATCCTTCCCAAGGACAAGCAAAGCATGATATCCATGATAGGATATAACGTAGAAAACCCTTTAGGAAAGGGGAGAGAAATATCATGACATTACCCATACAACGGTGTTTGGGGTAATTGAGCAAGAAACATTTAGCATTGGGCTTCAAGTGTTCTTGTTGAAAATCGGAGTACCACAGACATGCTTCGAGATAGCATTGACATGGTCTTCAAGCAAAGGTCAGACTTTGGATACACAAAGGATCCATCGGGATAAACTTATTAAACAAGGCATTTAATTTCCTCATGGAAAAATGGTTAACCTTGTTAAAAATAAAACTATAACACTTGGTCCTCCGGTCAGGTGTGCATGACATCGCCTTACCGGTCATATGAGGATCAATGTTATAACTCTTGAAAATATGTTCCAACCATCATATCTGACCGAGATTCAGATCTGATTGGTATCAAAATAACATCAGACACGGGATTCCTGAAAAGAAAAGGTGCAACACAAATTGACGAGATGACATTGTAAGATTCTCGGGAAATGGACTATGGAAGCAAGTTCCGAAACAAGAGCCCATCATTAAAACCGAGAAGAGGATGAGGAGGTGGTTGATGGACTTGGTGACAATTCATTGATATTTCCAAAAAGATGGGTGCCCTCAATTATGTGAACAAGGAGATAACATTTGTCCGATCAAATGATATAATGATGTATGCTCGAGGAAAACATACACAATTTAAACATTGGTTGAACGGTGCACCCGAATTATGGGCTTAGGTAGCAAGATCAACGATAGAAGGGTGATTCGATATCCAATACACAAAGAATGTATCTATCGTTCATTAACTTACAAGCAATAGGGTTGCTAGAAGTTTGGAATTTTTTCACATCACAATCCATTTGTCGGTATTCCGTTGGAACACGGGGTCCATGAAAAGAATGGTGATGGTGAGAAGCATCACTTGCATCAATAATTCATAAGAGGTGGTGAAATTCTCACAACATACTTGACATAAAAGATGGTAATATTCCAAGGTAAAGAAGAACAAATGTTGGATAGCAAGGAACTCAAGGTATAACACAAAACACGATCATGTTTGTGTTGGGGGTAAGGCAATAAAGTGGCTGATGATAAGACAAATCATCGAGGGCAAGGATGGTATTTCTCATCATGAATTCGATCGATATCCTGGAAGGAGTCAAGATATTGATAAGGTTCATGAAAAATTTTGTCGAGAGGCTCCTCGAAGAAGCAATCAAACAACGACTACATCAAGCAACATGACTGATGAAGCGAAAGATTATTGGAACCACATATATGACACAAACTCAAAATCAAGATTGTTGTCCAAGGCAAAATGATATGATGAGGAAAATCGACGTAAGCTTAGCTCATCATCAAAAATTGTGCTCCGGGAAGAAGGACTAGGTAGCACAGTTAAAATCGGCACGACAAGGATATAGCCAACCAAGCTAGGAATGATGTGATCGAGTTCAAACTCATAAGTAATGAAGGTTATCAAGAGTTGTTTAATCGTGGTGCGGACTTGAGTCAGTTATCGGTGTCTTTAAGTGTTTAGTAACTCAGAGCCCATGAAAAACTTGAATCAGTGAGAAGGTAGCACCTGATGAAGAACTCATAAGAGGTTATGAAGTTCCATGATAATCTTGAGATATCGTAGTGTAATACTCGACGGTAGATCAAAGTAAAGGTTGGACAGGTGCAATGATCTGCAGAAGACAAGTGCTTCAACTTGTCCTAGAAATGGTATTAAGGAGAAAATATGGTCGAAACCATGATTGCAAAGGACCAAACATAGATACATGACGAACTTATAACAAGGGGATTATTATCATTTACAAGAAGATTCGATGATAAGTTCCACATCGGGTCCATGGGCATGAACGCAAAGGCTCAAGGTCGACTCCCACTTCTTCAATGCATAACCTTTCATTTTACTTCTCGCTTTTGATGAAGCTGTAGTGTAGAAATTTTATCTGGCGAAACAACAGAAGAGTATGACTCGCGAAAACTTTCGGGTTCATACGGTTTGCGAAAGGCATAGGTTCAACCCGTCAGGGTATCGTGGAAACATATACCACAAGCTTCAATCGTAAATAACACTAGCTCAGAAACAAAGCATGGTTGAGAAAATAGAGGATACAATTTACCAAAAGCATTATGTATCCGAGGAAAGGCTCACAAGGTTATTGAATAAGGAGGATACTGTCGAATAATAATCCAATAAAGGATCTGACGGTCCATAACGGAGCTGATGTGAGCATCGACACACAACCAGTTGAAGAAAGGATGCAAGGGCATCAGATTTTAGAACATCTGAATGATTCGATGCTTAGATATCAAAGGAATTATGATTTCCAAAAAGAATGATCAGAAGTAGATGCTCTGATCAAGGGTGGATAAGTTCAATAGACCTAAGGGTACAATTGACGGCAAACAGATTGGTCGAGAACAAGCTCATGTTCACAAATGACGTCTGAGCCAGAAAGATAATTGAAAAGGATCAACTGATGATTGCGTGCATTCGCACTCATGTTGAATCAATAGGATCAAAATGACGGTGTCTAAGGATACTAACGAATATTGCCAGACATATGGAAATCATTCATAATGCAAGCAGACAAGTATTGCAGAGCAATAAGCTACCGAGGAATTTTGGAGGATCAAATAGTATTTCGAAGACCATTGTGAAACACACAAACAACTGGGGATGAGTGGATAGTCGATAAGGGCAAGAAATTATCCGTAGGGGTATTTAGGTGGAAAGGAACTGTAAGGCAGTAGGCACAAAGTATTCTCGGATCAATAGAGAGAATTTCAGGATATCTTGTAGTGACAAGATCAACTGGGAACAACGGTAAGAATGACAGATATATGTATTTATCCATAGGGATATTTCGGTGGTAGGGAATTGAAAAAGCAACGGACACCAAGTCTCGAGTGAACATCGGAGAGTATCTTCGGATTCCTTCGGTGCAGCACGCGATCATTTGTGCTAAGGGCTCTCCGGGACGAAGTGGTTACAAGATCCTAGAGTTGGAGTTAGTAAATTCATTTTAAACCGAATAGAAGAGAGGGCAGAGTCCCAGAGTATAGGTCGAGGAATAAAAGATCCTAATACCACCCAATGGCGACGTGAGCCCGTAAGGCGCACAGCCATGTTAGTAAAAGTTTTGTAATATCTAGACTCGACTTCGGCCAAGGAGGGTGGAAGGGGGATTCCGACAGGCAGTCGGCTCTAATACCAACTTGTGACGCCCCCGATTTGACCGTACACTAATCATGCACGCAAATGTGTACGACCAAGATCAGGAACTCACGGGAAGATATCACAACACAACTCTAGACACAAATTAAAATAATACAAGCTTTATATTACAAGCCAGGGGCCTCGAGGGCTCGAATACAAGAGCTCAATCATAGACGAGTCAGCGGAAGCAACAATATCTGAGTACAGACATAAGTTAAACAAGTTTGCCTTAAGAAGGCTAGCACAAACTGGGATACAGATCGAAAGAGACGCAGGCCTCCTGCCTGGGATCCTCCTAAACTATTCCTGGTCGTCGTCAGCGGGCAGCACGTAGTAGTAGGCACCTCCGGTGTAGTAGGAGTCGTTGTCGAAGGTGGCGTCTGGCTCCTGGGCTCCAACATCTGGTTGCGACAACCAGCTAGAAGGGATAGGGGGAAAAGAGGGAGAAAGCAACCATGAGTACTCATCCAAAGTACTCGCAAGCAAGGAGCTACACTACATATGCATGCATTGGTATCAACTGGAATAAGGCTATCATATGTGGACTGAACTGCAGAATGCCGAAATAAGAGGGGGATAGCTAGTCCTTTCGAAGACTACGCTTCTGGCAGCCTCCGTCTTGCAGCATGTAGAAGAGAATAGATTGAAGTCCTCCAAGTATCATCACGTAGCATAATCCTAACCGATGATCCTCCCCTTGTCGCCCTGTGAGAGAGCGATCACCGGTTGTATCTGGCACTTGGAAGGGTGTGTTTTATTAAGTATCCGGTTCTAGTTGTCATAAGGTCAAGGTACAACTCCAAGTCGTCCTGTTACCGAAGATCACGGCTATTCTAATAGATTAACTTCCTTGCAGGGGTGCACCACATAACCCAACACGCTCGATCCCATTTGGCCGGACACACTTTTCTAGGTCATGCCCGGCCTTGGAAGATCAACATGTCGCAGCCCCACCTAGACCAACAGAGAGGTCAGCACGCCGGTCTAAACCTAAGCACCCAGGGGTCTGGGCCCATCGCCCTTAGCACACCTGCATGTTGCGTGGGCGGCCGGAAGCAGACCTAGCCTAGTAGGCGTTCTAGTCCAATCCAGCGCCCGCTCCGTTGCTGACGTCACGAAGGCTTCGGCTGATACCACGACGTCGAGTGCCCATAACTGTCCCCGCGTAGATGGTTAGTGCGTATAGGCCAGTAGCCAGACTCAGATCAAATACCAAGATCTCGTTAAACATGTTAAGTATCTGCGAATGCCGACCAGGGCCAGGCCCACCTCTCTCCTAGGTGGTCTCAACCTGCCCTGTCGCTCCGCCTCAAAGTAACAGTCGGGGGCCATTGGGAACCCAGGCCCACCTCTACCGGGATGGAGCCACCTGCCCCTTCAGCCCCCAACTCCGAACAGTACCACAGGTAATGTAACTGTGTAAAGTATATAGTATATGCCCGTGATCACCTCCCGAAGTGATCATGGCCCAGTAGTATAGCATGGCAGATGGACAAGAGTGTAGGGCCACTGATGGAACACTAGCATCCTATACTAAGCATTAGGATAGCAGGTAATGGTAACAACAGTAGTAGCAAGGACAGGCTATGCATCAGGATAGGAATAACGGAAAGCAGTAACATGCTACACTACTCTAATGCAAGCATTATAGAGAAGAGTAGGCGATATCTGGTGATCAAAGGGGGGGCTTGCCTGATTGTTCTGGCAAGAGAGAGGGGTCGTCAACTCCGTAGTCGTACTGGGTAGCAGCAGCGTCGGTCTCGATGTCTAGCGAGAGAGGAGGGGGGAAGAAACAATAAATATTAAGCAAACATATGCATGACGATGCATGACAAGACAAAGCGTGATGCTAGGCGTGCCCTAACGCGGTATGAGGTGGTACCGATGAAAGGGGAAAACATCCGGGAAAGTATTCCCGGCGTTTCGCGTTTTCGGACAGATGAACCGGAGGGGGAAAGTTGTGTGTTCGCTATGCTAGGGATGCCTGGCGGACGAACGGGCTGCGTATTCGAGTTCGTCTCGTCGTTCTGAGCAACTTTCAGGTACAAAGTTTTTCCATCAGAGTTACGGATTATTTTCTATGATTTTTCAAGGTTTTAACAATATTCCAAAATTATTACTAATTCGAAATAAAAGGGGAAATTGCTATGTGCACCCAGCAGAGTGCACACAGCAGGGCCACCAGAGGCTGACAGTGGGGTCAACAGTGCAGTCAACAGTCAACTGTTGACTGTTGACTGGTCAAAACTGTAGATGGGGCCCAGGTGTCATTCACACATATCTTGCATTTTCTTTTTAGGTGGATATTTAGTGGGGGGTCCACCTGTCATTTGCACTATACCTAACCACTGATTAGACTAACTAGTAGGAATACTAGTTAGCTAACGGAGAGAGCCGGCCGGCCACCACACACAGAACACACACGCACACACAATGCCAGGGTTAAGAAAAGATAGCATTTTGTGATTTTTGTAGGATTTAAACCATGCATCAAATGAATTTGGTCCAGTGGAGTATTATGAAGTTTGTCAAGTGTACATTCTACTTATATTTATTTTTGGCCTGTTAGTAGTTGTTTAACCGGAGTTTAGGGGCTGCCGAGGGGGTTACTTGATGTAATATTTGTAAAGCTAACCATAGTAGCAGCTACAGTAGTTAGTAGTAATAGTAGGTTCAGTATAGCAGCAAACAACCGCAGTAGCAAGTAGCAGAGGCAAGGGCAGCAGCTAGCAGCATCAACAGCAGTCAGCGAGCAGTGGCAGCGAGCGGCGCGAGGCCAGGGCGCGCGGGCGCACACGCGGAGGCGCGCGCAGCGCACGCAGGGAGGGCGAGCAGGGTGTGGCCCGGATGCAGGCAGCGCGCGGCAAGGGTCATGGGAGCACAGGCTCCGGCCATGGCAGCCACGAACGAGCATGGGGATGGCCGCCAACGAATGGATCAAAGAGAAAAACGGGGGAATCGGGGGAGGGCCTCACAGCGGGGTGCTTGGCGTGCTCGTTGTAGTCGGAGAGGACCGGAGGCGAGCGGATCGACGACGGCGTTTCAACGGCCGAAGGTAGAAGAAGATGAGGATGGCGAGCTTCCGGTGCGGGCGTCGTTGGAGGAGCCTCCCGGCTCCGCTCCGCGCCGAAGGAGAACGAGGGCGAGGCGGCAGGAGCCTCTCGACACAGAGAGGCGGCGAGGGGTGGCCAGCGGCCATGCCGGCCGTGATGACGGGGTGACGACGGTAGCGATCGGGTGCAGGGCGGCTCTGGGCGAGAGTGAGGGCGACGAGGGAGAGAGGGGGCTAGTGGGCGATTAGGGTTCGCCGGGGAAGGGGGCGCCGGCCTTATAGGCGGGGGGAGTCGGCGGATGGCCTCCACAGCGATGGTCGCGGCCGTGGCACGCATCGGCTTTGTCCACGATCCCCCGTGAACAGAGCGGAGGGGGCAGCGGGAGCAGGTGGGCCGGCCCGCTAGGTAGATGGGCCGGGTGTCCCAATGGAGGGGAGGCTTTGTTTTATCTTTTTATTCTCTGATTCTTTTCTTTTATTTAATTCTCCATTTTTTATTTAAATGCTATAGTAAAAGAACTTAGTTAAACTTGAAAATGTGGCTCATAATTCATGAACAACATTGTGGTGTTGCATAAAAAAAATTTGAGCCAAAGGAATTGTTCGGGCATTTTTAGAAATTTAATAAGTCATTTAATATGCTATTGGACCACTATATAATTTGGTGAGGGCATTTTTAATAATTCAAATGAGGTTGGTTAACTCATCACATTTTAATACTGAATAAATGCAACACCGCGAACATTTTTGTTTTACAGTTTGAAGAAATAATATTTTGACATGGAATTTAAATTTGAATTCGAACGCTGTTTGAATTAATGCGAGTTTAGCAACAGTAATCGTGGTGACGTGGCAACATTAGTGGAGGGTTAAAGTAGCTTAAATATCTGGGTGTCTAAGCCCACCACCTGTCCACGAGGGTGGGGGGCGCGCCTGCCCCCCTAGGGTGCGCCCCCCTACCTTGTGGGCCCCCTGGAGCTCCTCCGACCTCAAGTCCAACTCTATATATTTGCTTTAAGGGAGAAAAATTCAGAGAAAAGGATTCATCACGTTTTACGATACGGAGCCGCCGCCAAGCCCTAAAACCTCTCGGGAGGGCTGATCTGCAGTCTGTTCGAGGCTTCGGAGAGGGGAATCCATCGCCATCGTCATCATCAACCATCCTCCATCACCAATTTCATGATGCTCACCGCCGTGCGTGAGTAATTTCATCGTAGGCTTGCTGGACGGTGATGGGTTGGATGGGATCTATCATGTAATCGAGTTAGTTTTGTTAGGATTTGATCCCTAGTATCCACTATGTTCTGAGATTGATGTTGCTATGACTTTGCTATGCTTAATGCTTGTCACTAGGGCCTGAGTGCCATGATTTCAGATCTGAACCTATTATGTTTTCATCAATATATGAGAGTTTTTGATCCTATCTTGCAAGTCTATAGTCACCTATTATGTGTTATGATCGGTTAACCCCGAAGTGACAATAATCGGGATACTTACCAGTGATGACCATAGTTTGAGGGGTTCATGTATTCACTATGTGCCAATGCTTTGTTCCAGTACTCTATTAAAAGGAGACCTTAATATCCCTTAGTTTCCATTAGGACCCCGCTGCCACGGGAGGGTAGGACAAAAGATGTCATGCAAGTTCTTTTCCATAAGCATGTATGACTATATTCGGAATACATGCCTACATTACATTGATGAACTGGAGCTAGTTCTGTGTCACCCTAGGTTATGACTGTTACATGATGAATCGCATCCGGCGTAATTCTCCATCACTGAACCATTGCCTACGATCTTTCCATATATTGTTCTCCGCTTATTTACTTTTCCGTTGCTATTGCTATCATCACTACAAAATACCAAAAACACTACTTTTGTTACCGTTACCTTTTGCTATCGCTACCACTACTATCATATTTCTTTGCTACTAAATACTTTGCTACAGATATTAAGTTTCCAGGTGTGGTTGAATTGACAACTCAGCTGCTAATACTTGAGAATATTCTTTGGCTCCCCTTGTGTCGAATCAATAAATTTGGGTTGAATACTCTACCCTCGAAAACTGTTGCGATCCCCTATACTTGTGGGTTATCAAGACTATTTTCTGGCGCCGTTGCCGGGGAGCATAGCTCTATTCTTTGAGTCACTTGGGATTTATATCTGCTTATCATTATGAAGAACTTGAGAGATCCAAAAACCAAGATTTATCCCTCAACTACGAGGGGAGGTAAGGAACTGCCATCTAGGTCTGCACTTGATTCACCTTCTGTTTTGAGTAAGATTGCGACACCTAGACATGCTTCTATTATTCGTTCTGATATGTCGCATGTTATTGATGATGCCACTTCTGCTATGCATGATACTTATGATGAAACTACTTCTATGCTTGATACCACTATGCCACTTGGTGAATTTCTTGATGAACAACTTGCTAGGGTTAGAGAGAGTGAAAATATTGAATCTGATAATACTGATGAAAGTGATGATGAAGACTTGCCTGTTATTCCTAAGGGTTATGTTTTTGATAAAGAAGCTTCCTTAGCTATTTTAGCTTGCAAAGATAGATACAAACTCAAGAGGTTATTAGCTAAATGGAAGCAGCAATCTCTTAATGCTAGAATGAAACCTAACCCTGCTTTTTCTACTTCACCTATCTGTGTTACCGATAAGGATTATGAATTCTCTGTTGATCTTGATATAATTACGTTGGTTGAATCTGATCATTTTCATGGCTATGAATCTGAAACTGTTGTGGCACATCTTACTAAATTAAATGATATAGCTACCCTGTTCACTAATGATGAGAGAACTCGTTACTTTTATATCCTTAAAATATTTCCATTCTCATTAAAAGGTGAATCTAAGATATGGTTTAATTCTCTTGATCCTAGTTGTGTGTGTAGTCCCCAGGATATGATTTATTACTTCTCTGCTAAATATTTCCTGCTCAGAAGAAACAAACTGCTTTAAGGGATATATATAATTTTGTGCAAATTGAAGAAGAGAGTATCCCACAAGCTTGGGGGAGGCTTCTCAAATTACTTAATGCTTTGCCTGATCATCCTCTTAAGAAAAATGAAATACTTGTGATAGAGGCGAGGGTGTCCCGATCTTTCGATGAGATGATAACTATCGATTTGGTGGAGACGACTTTGACGATCCGACTACAAACGTGCACGACGTTGTGCCTTAGCAATCGCTAAACCAATCTCCTGAGGTTATTGACCACGCCGGAGCACGATCAACCTGACCACGAAGGTCTATTCCTGCAAGCAATCGAAGAACGAGCAAGAATATGATAAAAGCAATCTGAATATTGCAAATATATATGAGGTATTGATAATGGTGGGGATCCGGAAGCGGTCTTGGTCTGGTCGTTGGACACAAACGAAGTACACGAAGTTGCAATGGCTAACTTTTAACTAAACAAATCCCAAGGAAAAGCTACTAGATGGATCTACTTATATAGGAGCAAGGGGTGGAGGCCAAGGAGGTGGGAGGACGTCCCAAGGCAGCCTAAAACTAAATCTAGGTCGTACAAGGCCAATGGGCCCAAGTGGAGGTGATGTAACACCTTTGGACTTGTAGTTCGACTCGGATTCTGCTGCAGCATCAGATTGTTTCGTCCACAACTCAACGCTCCGGACGAATTTGAAGGTGATTCCAATTGGGTTGGAAAGTGCACGAAATCTAGTTTCCAACAAAAAAAGAATCACCCAATTCGGAGTCCGTATGAAAAACTTGTGTGCGTTTTGAGTTAGGTGTGTCTGTGCAGTCCGAATCTGAATCCAGAACGTGAGAGACTTGGACTCTATCTTCTCTTGGACCAAAAGTGACGTGAGAGAACTTTTTGGACAGCAAATAAACATCTCTTTCTTCCTTATCTTCATATTTGGATTGTACAAATGTCCCATACACCTGCAATTAGACAAAACACAAAAGTGTGTGAAGTATTTTTGTTCTGTATAACATAAATAGATTATTGAATAGTTTGCACTAGAAATCACCTGACAAATATGCATATATGCAATATTTTTGGTCATATCCAAGGTAGTCATGTCCTCATCATCCTCCCCTTCTTGAAAATAAAGCCGTCCTCGGCGTTGCTTATTCTGAAATGTGGCTAACAAAAAAGACAAGGTGTACATGTTGTATATGTATATGTCATCCATTTTTACTTCCCTTGATTTTTGCATATATGACACATGAATAGATGAGTAACTTGCATAGTTCATAAAATCTAAGGCCAAAAAATTAGCACAAGAAGTAGAAGGCATGAAAATATTGCAACTCAGTTTGCACATATAAGTGAAGCTCTTATTCATTTCAAAAGATTGACAATGTTCATCATTAAACCATCCCAACATTGGTGAATAAACCTTACTTGCATCAAATTTACATGCTACAACATGCTTAAATAAGCAAACATGCAATAAGTCATTCAACACAGAATCATCACCAAGATTAGAGGTCATATCGAAATGATTAAACATTGATTCTTTTGCATCAATAGTTAATTCAATGGGTGCACTCAAAATTGTTGGTATTTCAGTTGTTTGATCACATGGCAAAGTCAAATTATCAACGTAGTCCTCTAAAATAGGTGGTGTGATCAAAGTAGTGGGTAGCTCATCAGATGGTGCATTCAAATTGACAAGGCATTCATCATTCTCATGTAGAGATGGAAGATCAGTACCTTTGTCATTACCTCTTATGATCAACTCAGATGATGTAGCCACTCTCGGGGGCGATGTGTCACATGGTGGAGGTGATGTAGTCCTGACAACAACGGATGTGGTTGTCATAGTATGCCTAGTAGTTGAAGGAACAATCATATCAACTCTTGGAATGTGCACCGTGCGCTTGTTCTCCTCGTGGCCAACACGTCGTTTTATTTCCTGTTCAGCTTTTCAAGCAAGATGAAACAAATGGTCCATAGGATAACACTCTTCATGAATTAGTATCTCTTGAATATCACGGTTTAATCCTCCCCAAAATCTATCCATAAAATCATCTTCACTTTCTTCTAAAGAGGAATGCAACAAGGTAGTTTGTAAATCATCATAATATTTTGTTACAGTTTCACTACCTTGTTTTAAGTGTTGCAACTTCTTAATCATGTCACGAGTATAATAAGCAGGGACGAAAGTATGTCGCATGGCAAGTTTCAAATCATCCCAAGTAGTAGGTATATAATCAGGATGTAACCGACAATATTCACTCCACCAAACCAAAGCATAACCAGTGAAAGAACCAACCGCAACCTTAACCTTTTTATGTTCATCGAAATTATGGGAAGCAAATATATTTTTTATGTCGAACTCCCATTCAATATATAAAGCAGGTTTAAAACGGCCATTAAATGGTGGTATAGATACATTAACCTGATCATGTGCATTTGGATGTTTGTGCACCTCTCGTGACGGTTGTGGTATTTGCAAAGGTGGTGGCACGCCTCCCGCGATCGACAAAGCCCATGAATTGACTCTGGATCCTGTCATGATTAGTAGAACAAGAAACAAAACCCAAAAATAATGTTCCTATAACTACTAGGATGTGGTGGTAAAACGCTCACAGTAAAGCAAATATCAATGTCTTACAAGTTCTTACCATGCAGCAGGCGGTGATCGGCAACCAGCGGTGTCAAGTAACTCTGAATATTGAGTAAAGCGATTGCCAGGGGAGCGTACGTATACACGGTGTAGAAATATGTGGAGCTGGGTTGGCTATATATGGTAGCAAAAGATTAGCAATAATCAATTCAAAGATGCAATGTTGAATAAACGCTCAACGACGGTACTGTGCTGGTCCTAGGCTAGACCGAACTAGAGACGCGAGCCTAGAACACTAATGAGGTCACGTCGTAGCACAACTAGCATCAATGAAGGACACTAAGTAGCTCTGGACAGCAAGATATAAGTGAAGATCACAACGGCAGAAAAGATAATGAGGTGAAACAACAGCCAAGCAGGATATATCAACAACTTTGTCTCCAACTTTCCTCTGAAAAAGTTTGTGCCGATTTTTTTGTTTTTTTTCTTCTCTCTTTTTTTTCCTCACACTTTTTTTTCTTTCTCTCCTTTTTTTTTCTCTGACTTTTTTTTCTCCTTTTTTTTCTCTCATTTTTTTCTCTCTTTTTTTCTCCCTTTTTCCAAAACAAACTAGATAAGATGCAGATTGGATCAAGTGAAGATGTGAACGATCTCAACTATTATTATGACAATGAATGATGGGTAGCTGATAAGGACATGACTACCTTGGATATGACCAAAAATATTGCATATATGCATATTTGTAAGGTGATTTCTAGTGCAAACTATTAAATAATCTATTTATGTTATCCAGAACAAAAATACTTCACACACTTTTGTGTTTTGTCTAATTGCAGGTGTATGTGACATTTGTACAATTCACATATGAAGATAAGGAAGAAAGAGATGTTTATTTGCTGTCCAAAAAGTTCTCTCACGTCACTTTTGGCCCAAGAGAAGATAGAGTCCAAGTCTCTCACGTTCTGGATTCAGATTCGGACTGCACAGACACACCTGACTCAAAACGCACACAAGTTTTTCATACGGACTCCGAATTGGGTGATTCTTTTTTTGTTGGAAACTAGATTTCGTGCACTTTCCAACCCAATTGGAATCACCTTCAAATTCGTCCGGAGCGTTGAATTGTGGACGAAACAATCTGATGCTGCAGCAGAATCCGAGTCAAACTACAAGTCCAAAGGTGTTACATCACCTCCACTTGGGCCCATTGGCCTTGTACGACCTAGATTTAGTTTTAGGCTGCCTTTGGACGTCCTCCCACCTCCTTGGCCGCCACCCCTTGCTCCTATATAAGTAGATCCATCTAGTAGCTTTTCCTGGGGATTTGTTTAGTTAAAAGTTAGCCATTGCAACTTCGTGTACTTCGTTTGTGTCCAACGACCAGACCAAGACCGCTTCCGGATCCCCACCATTATCAATACCTCATATATATTTGCAATATTCAGATTGCTTTATCATATTCTTGCTCGTTCTTCGATTGCTTGCAGGAATAGACCTTCGTGGTCAGGCTGACCGTGCTTCCGGCCTCGTCAGTAACCTCAGGAGATTGGTTTAGCGATTGCTAAGGCGCAACGTCGTGCACGTTTGTAGTCGGATCGTCAAAGTCGTCTCCACCAAATCGATAGTTATCATCTCATCGAAAGATCGGGACACCCCCGCCTCTATCATTTGCAAGCAAGATGAAACAAATGGTCCATAGGATAACACTCTTCATGAATTAGTATCTCTTGAATATCACGGTTTAATCCTCCCCAAAATCTATCCATAAAATCATCTTCACTTTCTTCTAAAGAGGAATGCAACAAGGTAGTTTGTAAATCATCATAATATTTTGTTACAGTTTCACTACCTTGTTTTAAGTGTTGCAACTTCTTAATCAAGTCACGAGTATAATAAGCAGGGACGAAAGTATGTCGCATGGCAAGTTTCAAATCATCCCAAGTAGTAGGTATATAATCAGGGTGTAACCGACAATATTCACTCCACCAAACCAAAGCATAACCAGTGAAAGAACCAACCGCAACCTTAACCTTTTTATGTTCATTGAAATTATGGGAAGCAAATATATTTTTTATGTCGAACTCCCATTCAATATATAAAGCAGGTTTAAAACGGCCATTAAATGGTGGTATAGATACATTAACCTGATCATGTGCATTTGGATGTTTGTGCACCTCTCGTGACGGTTGTGGTATTTGCAAAGGTGGTGGCACGTCTCCCGCGATCGACAAAGCCCATGAATTGACTCTGGATCCTGTCATGATTAGTAGAACAAGAAACAAAACCCAAAAATAATGTTCCTATAACTACTAGGATGTGGTGGTAAAACGCTCACAGTAAAGCAAATATCAATGTCTTACAAGTTCTTACCATGCAGCAGGCGGTGATCGGCAACCAGCGGTGTTAAGTAACTCCGAATATTGAGTAAAGCGATTGCCAGGGGAGCGTACATATACACGGTGTAGAAATATGTGGAGCTGGGTTGGCTATATATGGTAGCAAAAGATTAGCAATAATCAATTCAAAGATGCAATGTTGAATAAACGCTCAATGACGGTACTGTGCTGGTCCTAGGCTAGACCGAACTAGAGACGCGAGCCTAGAACACTAATGAGGTCACGTCATAGCACAACTAGCATCAATGAAGGACACTAAGTAGCTCTGGACAGCAAGATATAAATGAAGATCACAACGGCAGTAAAGATAATGAGGTGAAACAACAGCCAAGCAGGATATATCAACAACTTTGTCTCCAACTTTCCTCTGAAAAAGTTTGTGCCGATTTTTTTGTTTTTTTTTCTTCTCTCTTTTTTTTCTCACACTTTTTTTTCTTTCTCTCCTTTTTTTTCTCTGACTTTTTTTTCTCCTTTTTTTCTCTTGTTTTTTCTCTCTTTTTTTCTCCCTCTTTCCAAAACAAACTAGATAAGATCCAGATTGGATCAAGTGAAGATGTGAACGATCTCAACTATTATTATGACAATGAATGATGGGTAGCACGTGGTGGAAATTGATGGATGGGTGGTGGACAGCGGAAGAGATAATGATGCAGCGGTGGCGTGACTAATGTGAACAGAACTCGAAACTCTAAACGAACTAGACACTAAGACCAGCAACTCGACACGATGATGCAACCGATAATTCAACTATGCAAGCAATGAAAAGAAAATTGCAAAGGCTCAGACTGGCTTGGACCAAGGATGAATAGATCTAACTCTTTTTTGTGGCTTTTTCTTGGACAATAGGTAAGAAAATAAATCTAATCTAGGAAAACTGGAAATTCTCACCGAGCAACCTGAAAACTGATACCACTTGATAGAGGCGAGGGTGTCCCGATCTTTCAATGAGATGATAACTATCGATTTGGTGGAGACGACTTTGACGATCCGACTACAAACGTGCACGACGTTGCGCCTTAGCAATCGCTAAACCAATCTCCTGAGGTTATTGACCACGCCGGAGCACGATCAACCTGACCACGAAGGTCTATTCCTGCAAGCAATCGAAGAACGAGCAAGAATATGATAAAAGCAATCTGAATATTGCAAATATATATGAGGTATTGATAATGGTGGGGATCCGGAAGCGGTCTTGGTCTGGTCGTTGGACACAAACGAAGTACACGAAGTTGCAATGGCTAACTTTTAACTAAACAAATCCCAAGGAAAAGCTACTAGATGGATCTACTTATATAGGAGCAAGGGGTGGCGGCCAAGGAGGTGGGAGGACGTCCCAAGGCAGCCTAAAACTAAATCTAGGTCGTACAAGGCCAATGGGCCCAAGTGGAGGTGATGTAACACCTTTGGACTTGTAGTTCGACTCGGATTCTGCTGCAGCATCAGATTGTTTCGTCCACAACTCAACGCTCCGGACGAATTTGAAGGTGATTCCAATTGGGTTGGAAAGTGCACGAAATCTAGTTTCCAACAAAAAAAGAATCACCCAATTCGGAGTCCGTATGAAAAACTTGTGTGCGTTTTGAGTTAGGTGTGTCTGTGCAGTCCGAATCTGAATCCAGAACGTGAGAGACTTGGACTCTATCTTCTCTTGGACCAAAAGTGACGTGAGAGAACTTTTTGGACAGCAAATAAACATCTCTTTCTTCCTTATCTTCATATTTGGATTGTACAAATGTCCCATACACCTGCAATTAGACAAAACACAAAAGTGTGTGAAGTATTTTTGTTCTGTATAACATAAATAGATTATTGAATAGTTTGCACTAGAAATCACCTGACAAATATGCATATATGCAATATTTTTGGTCATATCCAAGGTAGTCATGTCCTCATCATCCTCCCCTTCTTGAAAATAAAGCCGTCCTCGGCGTTGCTTATTCTGAAATGTGGCTAACAAAAAAGACAAGGTGTACATGTTGTATATGTATATGTCATCCATTTTTACTTCCCTTGATTTTTGCATATATGACACATGAATAGATGAGTAACTTGCATAGTTCATAAAATCTAAGGCCAAAAAATTAGCACAAGAAGTAGAAGGCATGAAAATATTGCAACTCAGTTTGCACATATAAGTGAAGCTCTTATTCATTTCAAAAGATTGACAATGTTCATCATTAAACCATCCCAACATTGGTGAATAAACCTTACTTGCATCAAATTTACATGCTACAACATGCTTAAATAAGCAAACATGCAATAAGTCATTCAACACAGAATCATCACCAAGATTAGAGGTCATATCGAAATGATTAAACATTGATTCTTTTGCATCAATAGTTAATTCAATGGGTGCACTCAAAATTGTTGGTATTTCAGTTGTTTGATCACATGGCAAAGTCAAATTATCAACGTAGTCCTCTAAAATAGGTGGTGTGATCAAAGTAGTGGGTAGCTCATCAGATGGTGCATTCAAATTGACAAGGCATTCATCATTCTCATGTAGAGATGGAAGATCAGTACCTTTGTCATTACCTCTTATGATCAACTCAGATGATGTAGCCACTCTCGGGGGCGATGTGTCACATGGTGGAGGTGATGTAGTCCTGACAACAACGGATGTGGTTGTCATAGTATGCCTAGTAGTTGAAGGAACAATCATATCAACTCTTGGAATGTGCACCGTGCGCTTGTTCTCCTCGTGGCCAACACGTCGTTTTATTTCCTGTTCAGCTTTGCAAGCAAGATGAAACAAATGGTCCATAGGATAACACTCTTCATGAATTAGTATCTCTTGAATATCACGGTTTAATCCTCCCCAAAATCTATCCATAAAATCATCTTCAGTTTCTTCTAAAGAGGAATGCAACAAGGTATGATAGAGGCGAGGGTGTCCCGATCTTTCGATGAGATGATAACTATCGATTTGGTGGAGACGACTTTGACGATCCGACTACAAACGTGCACGACGTTGCGCCTTAGCAATCGCTAAACCAATCTCCTGAGGTTACTGAAGATGCCGGAAGCACGGTCAGCCTGACCACGAAGGTCTATTCCTGCAAGCAATCGAAGAACGAGCAAGAATATGATAAAGCAATCTGAATATTGCAAATATATATGAGGTATTGATAATGGTGGGGATCCGTAAGCGGTCTTGGTCTGGTCGTTGGACACAAACGAAGTACACGAAGTTGCAATGGCTAACTTTTAACTAAACAAATCCCAAGGAAAAGCTACTAGATGGATCTACTTATATAGGAGCAAGGGGTGGCGGCCAAGGAGGTGGGAGGACGTCCCAAGGCAGCCTAAAACTAAATCTAGGTCGTACAAGGCCAATGGGCCCAAGTGGAGGTGATGTAACACCTTTGGACTTGTAGTTTGACTCGGATTCTGCTGCAACATCAGATTGTTTCGTCCACAACTCAACGCTCCGGACGAATTTGAAGGTGATTCCAATTGGGTTGGAAAGTGCACGAAATCTAGTTTCCAACAAAAAAAGAATCACCCAATTCGGAGTCCGTATGAAAAACTTGTGTGCGTTTTGAGTTAGGTGTGTCTGTGCAGTCCGAATCTGAATCCAGAACGTGAGAGACTTGGACTCTATCTTCTCTTGGGCCAAAAGTGACGTGAGAGAACTTTTTGGACAGCAAATAAACATCTCTTTCTTCCTTATCTTCATATTTGGATTGTACAAATGTCCCATACACCTGCAATTAGACAAAACACAAAAGTGTGTGAAGTATTTTTGTTCTGGATAACATAAATAGATTATTGAATAGTTTGCACTAGAAATCACCTGACAAATATGCATATATGCAATATTTTTGGTCATATCCAAGGTAGTCATGTCCTCATCAACTTGATATCTTTTATAATGGACTAACCGATGCCTCCAGAGATTACCTGGATAGTTGTGTTGGCTCTATTTTCAGGGAAAGAACACCGGATGAAACTAAAATTCTATTGAATAATATGTTGACAAATGAAAATAATTGGACACTTCCTGAACCAGTTCCTGAACCAACTCCTGAGCCTATTCCTAAACCAACTCTGAAGAAAAGGGGTATTCTATTTCTCAGTCCTGAAGATATGCAAGAGGCAAAGAAATCTATGAAAGAAAAAGGTATTAAAGCCGAAGATGTTAAGAATTTACCTCCTATTGAGGAAATACATGGTCTTAATTTACCGCCTGTTGAAGAAACATATGATCTTGATCCATCACCTATTGAAGAAACTCATGGTCTTGATAACCCGACACAGGTAGTAAAGGTAAATTCTCTCTATAGAGATGATAAAGCTGAAATCCCATTTACTAAGTTTGCTAGCCCATGCTTAGATGAGTTTGATAAATTTATGGCTAAGCAAGAAGACTTTAATGCTTATTTTGGTAGACAATTGAAATACAATTCAAATATGCTTGAACACTTGGGTGATTATATGGCTAATGTTAAAGGTGAACTTAAACTTATTAGTAAACATGCTTCTATGGTTACCACTCAAGTAGAACAAGTACTTAAAGCTCAAAATGATCTCAATGAATTGAATAGTAAGAATAATGATAACGCTGTCAGAGTTATGACTAGAGGTGGTAAAATGACTCAGGAACCTTTGTATCCTAAAGGCCATCCTAAGAGAATTGAGCAAGATTCTCAGAGAAATAATGTAGATGCACCTAGTCCTTCTAATAGGAAGAAAAAGAAAAATGATAGGACTTTGCATGCTTCTAGTAAACCTATCACTGAAACACCTGAGAATCCAAATGATATTTCTATCTCTGATGCTGAAACACAATCTGGTAATGAACCTGAAACTAATGATAATGTTCATGATGATGCTCATCCTAGTAATGATAATGATATAGACATTGAACCTGTTGTTGATCTTGATAACCCACAATCAAAGAATCAACGTTATGATAAGAAAGACTTTGTTGCTAGGAAACATGGTAAAGAAAGAGAACCATGGGTTCAGAAACCCATGCCTTTTCCTCCCAAACCATCCAAGAAGAAGGATGATGAGGATTTTGAGCGCTTTGCTGAAATGATTAGACCTATCTTTTTGCGTATGCGATTAACTGATATGCTTAAAATGAATCCTTATGCTAAGTATATGAAAGATATTTTTACTAATAAAATAAAGATACCGGAAGCTGAAATTTCCACCATGCTTGCTAATTATACTTTTAAGGGTGGAATACCAAAGAAACTTGGAGATCCAGGAGTACCCACTATACCATGCTCTATTAAAAGAAACTATGTTAAAACTGCTTTTTGTGATCTTGGAGCCGGTGTTAGTGTTATGCCTCTCTCTTTATATCGTAGACTTGATTTGAATAAGTTGACACCTACTGAAATATCTTTGCAAATGGCTAATAAATCAATTGCTATACATGTCGGTATTTGTGAGGATGTGCCTATTGTAGTTGCAAACGTTACTATTTTAACAGACTTTGTTATTCTTGATATTCCCGAGGACGATAGTATGTCTATTATTCATGGAACACCCTTTTTGAATACTGCAGGGGTTGTTATTGATTGCACTAAGGGAAATGTCACGTTTCATGTTAATGGTAATGAGCATACGGTACACTTTCCGAGGAAATAACCTCAAGTTCATAGTATCAACTCTATTGGAAAAATTCCATCGATTATAACTGGAGGTTTTGAATTTCCTCTTCCTACTGTCAAGAAGAAATATGATATTCTAATTATTGGGGATGTGCATATCCACATTGAGGTAACGTAGTGTTATTCGAAATTTCTCCAGTTCCATGTTATTCAGAATGAGTTCGTTAACAAGACTTGATCAACCTTGTTAGTGGATCCCTTTTAATGAGCATGAGATGGATGAAACTAGAAGGCACAACCTTCTATACCCCACTTTTACTTTCTGTTATTTATATTAAATAAAATAAAAAGAAGTATTTTCCGTCTGTTATCTGAATTATCCTTGCAATATAAAAATACCCTGAAAATAAAAGTTCACCAAATGCCCTGAAATTTAAATATGATTTTTTTTGGAATATTTGAGAATATTTGGCACTAAGAACACAACAGGAGGAGCTGGCACCTGGCCACGAGGGTCAGGGGCACGCCCCCTGCCTCATGGGCCCACGGTGGCCCTCCTCCACTTATCCTTTCACCCACACACTCCTTCTTCCTCCCACAAACACGAATATCCAGCTCAAACCCGAGTCCAAGCTCGTTTTGCTGCCATTTTCGATCTCCTTGCTCAATGCACCTCTCACAAAACTGCTTGGGGAGATTGTTCCTTAGTATGTGAATCCTCCACTGGTCCAATTAGTTTTTGTTCTAGTGCTTTATTCATTGCAAATTTGTGCTGCCTAGGTGACCATGTTATTGAGCTTGCATGTCAAATTTATATGGTTCCAAGTAGTTTTGATGCATGATATAGGCTCTAGGCACTTGTATGAGTAGTTGCTATCAATATTATTAAGTTTGGCTTACTTTTATTTTTGAAGTTACTAAAAAATTCAGAATTTTTCAGAAAATGATAAAGAGATTTTTGAGGGGCTCATCGAGCCGAAGCTCAAGGGAAAAGCAAAATGAAGAGGCACAGAAGCCCAAATATAATTTGCCTCGCACCACGGAGGTTAGGCCGTGTGAATGGCCCTCCGATGAATTCTTGAGAGCAATCGGGATTTATGAGGATTTTTATGAATTGGCTAAGAATGCAGGCCTCACCGACTTCCTCCACGACCAACATGAACAGTATCTCTTACTCACCAACACTTTTGTGCAAAACTTCTACTATTATCCTAGGGAATCACCTCCTTCAGTAGAGTTTCATTTATATGATGTGGTTAAGAAGATGTCACTTTATGACTTTTGTCGGGTTTGTTTGATCCCTTTCGAGGGCAAAATAGAGGAACCACATCATGACGATGTGGATGGGTTTATTGATACCATCACCATAGGGGAAACGAGGAAGGTTTCCGATGCACGAATCACTAGCATACATTTTCTTGTTTTACACTACTTTGCAATATTTGCTAGTCGTTGCTTAATTGGTCGCGGAAACTATGGAAACCTTAGTGTTCCTGATATTATTATTTTGTTCCATGGGTTATTCTGTGATAACTCTATGAGTATGGGCGGTGTTATTGCTAAGCGGTTGAGTCTGAACCGTACAAAGGGCCCCATCTTTGATGGTATCTATGCTTCACGCCTAGCCGCACATTTTAACATACCTATTAGGCATTATGAGAAGGAAGAAAAATTGCTGCCTCGTGTTTATTTAGATTATAAGAGTATGGTAGCACATGATTTCATTATAAAGAATAGAGAAGGGGAGCTTAAATACAAATTGTTCTTTGATAAACATCATCCGAAGACTATTACCTTGCATGTTCCTTCCTTGTTTGATTTATCTGCAGGCCAGTACCTTGTCTCGCCAAAGGACATTCACGCCTACCGGAACCCTGCACCAGCCACAGAGCCAGAGTCGGAACCACCAGTTGATCCTCCACGACAGTCTAATTACCAGTGGGATCTGGAGATGATTGCCAACCAGTGGCAATCAGAGTCTTCTTCATCGCAGTACGACCCCAACTACTATTATGGATATCCGCCAGGCCAGCCGTGGCCATAGACCAACTTAGGCCAAAAGCCTAAGCTTGGGGGAGTACGTATTTCTCACCGACATTACATTTATGTCCACACACTCATTGCTAGATGTCGATGCTCATACTTTTTTATTGTATCATCCATGCTAGTTTACTTCCTTTTTATGCTTTCTTCTTGTGTGTTTAATAAACCTTAAGAAAAACCAAAAAAATAGTTGTAGTTTCTAATTAGTTTACTTTCCATGCTTGTAATAGTAATTAAAAAAGGAAAACCCAAAAAGATTTCATGTTCTTCTTTTGCTTGTTGGGAGCTTTCCCGTGTAAATAGTTTTATTTCTTTTCTTTGGGGATCGATAGGAGAAGACCATGATTAAATTGTTGAAGTGGCTCTTATATGCATTATTGTTGATCTGACAAAAGAGCCCATATTGCCTTGTCTTCTCGTGTTTATTGAATGCTTGCAGATTCCAGCTTAGTCCAATGGATGCGCAGTATTATTATTATTCACATCATTCGGTCGTGCAAGTGAAAGGCAATTATGACGATATATGATGGACTGACTGAGATGAGAAAAGCTGGTATGAACTCGACCTCTTTTGTTTTTGTAAATATGATTAGTTCATCGTTCCTGATTCAGCCCATTATGAATAAACATGTCTGCAATGACAACTAGAGATCATAGTTTCTTGTGCCATGCTTGATTAGCTGGGAGCTTATAATGGTTTACCTTGCGTGCCAACATGCTATTAAAATGGTTGTGATGTGGTATGATAGGGTGGTATCCTCCTCTGAATGATTTAAGTGACTTGACTTGGCACATGTTCATGCATGTAGTTGAAACAAAATCAACATAGCCTTCACGATATTTATGTTCATGGTGGATTATATCCTACTCAGGCTTGCATTCAGTGTTGATTAATTTTAATGCATGTTCATGACTATTGTCGCTCTCTGGCTGGTCACTTCCCAGTCTTTTGCTAACCTTCACTTGTACTAAGCGGGAATACTGCTTGTGCATCCAATCCCTTAAACCCCAAAGTTATTCCATATGAGTCCACCATACCTACCTATATACGGTATCTACCTGCCGTTCCAAGTAAATTTGTATGTGCCAAACTCTAAACCTTCAAATAAATATCATGTTTTGTATGCTCGAATAGCTCATGTATCAACTAGGGTTGTCCATATCTTCCATGTTAGGCGGGTTATTCTCAAGAGGAGTGGACTCCGCTCCTCACTCACGAGAAAGTGGCTGGTCACTGGGATGCCCAGTCACATGCTTTATGCATATCAAATCAAAATAATTGCAAACAAAACTCCCCCTGGGACTCTTGTTAGTTGGAGGCACTCGTTGTTTCGAGCAAGCCATGGATTGATGCTTGTTGGTGGAGGGGGAGTATAAACTTTACCATTCGGTTTGGGAACCTCCTATAATGTGTGTAGCATGGAAGATATCGCCATCTCTTGGTTGTTATGTTGACAATGAAAGTATACCGCTCAAAATATTATTCACCTCTATTTCAAAACCGAGCTCTGGCACCTCTACAAATCCATGCTTCCCTCTGTGAAGGGCCTATCTATTTACTTCTATGCTGAGTCATCATCCTCTTATTAAAAAGCACCAGTTGAAGAGCACTGCTGTCATTTGCATTCATTACTGTTAGTTTACATTGAGTATGACTTGACTGGATCTCTTTTACCATGAATTACAATGTCTAGTCAGTCCTTGATCTTTAAAGGTGCTCTGCATTTATGTTTTGCGGTCTCAGAAAGGGCTAGCGAGATACCATCTTGTTATATCATATTATGATTGTTTTGAGAAAGTGTTGTCATCTGAGATTTATTATTATTGCTCGCTAGTTGATTATGCCATTGATATGAGTGAACTTGAGACCTAAGCGTTATTGTGAATGTGGTTAGTCATAATCTTTGCTGAAAACTTGAATGCTGGCTTTACATATTTACAACAACAAGAGCAAACAGAGTTTGTAAAAAAATTTCTTTATCACTTTCAGTTTATCAACTGAATTGCTTGAGGACAAGCAAATGTTTAAGCTTGGGGGAGTTCATACGTCTCTGTCGTATCTACTTTTCCAAACACTTTTGCCCTTGTTTTGGACTCTAACTTGCATGATTTGAATGGAACTAACCCGGACTGACGTTGTTTTCAGCAGAATTGCTATGGTGTTATTTATGTGCAGAAACAAAAGTTCTCGGAATGACCTGAAACTTCACGGAACATCTATTAGGAAAATATAAAAAAAAATCCTTGCAAAAGATGAAGACCAGGGGGCCCACCACCTGTCCATGAGGGTGGGGGCGCCCCTGCCCCCCTAGGGCGCGCCCCCCTACCTCATGGGCCCCCTGGAGGTCCTCCGACCTCAAGTCCAACTCTATATATTTGCTTTCGGGAAGGAAAAAACCAGGGAGAAGGATGCATCGCGTTTTACGATACGGAGCCGCCGCCAAGCCCTAAAACCTCTCGGGAGGGCTGATCTAGAGTCCGTTCGGGGCTCCGGAGAGGGGAATCCGTCGCCATCATCATCATCAATCATCCTCCATCACCAATTTCATGATGCTCACCGTCGTACGTGAGTAATTCCATCATAGGCTTGCTGGATGGTGATGGTTTGGATGGGATCTATCATGTAATCGAGTTAGTTTTGTTAGGGTTTGATCCCTAGTATCCACTATGTTCTGAGATTGATGTTGCTATGACTTTGCTATGCTTAATGCTTGTCACTAGGGCCCGAGTGCCATGATTTCAGATATGAACCTATTATGTTTTCATCAATATATGAGAGTTCTTGATCCTATCTTGCAAGTCTATAGTCACCTATTATGTGTTATGATTCGTTAACCCTAAAGTGACAATAATCGGGATACTTACCAGTGATGACCATAGTTTGAGGGGTTCATGTATTCACTATGTGCTAATGCTTTGTTCCGGTACTCTATTAAAAGGAGGCCTTAATATACCTTAGTTCCCATTAGGACCCCGCTGCCACGGGAGGGTAGGACAAAAGATGTCATGCAAGTTCTTTTCCATAAGCATGTATGACTATATTCGGAATACATGCCTACATTACATTGATGAACTGGAGCTAGTTCTATGTCACCCTAGGTTATGACTGTTACATGATGAATCACATCCGGGATAATTCTCCATCACTGATTCATTGCCTATGAGCTTTCCATATATTGTTCTCCGCTTATTTACTTTTCCGCTGCTATTGCTATCATCACTACAAAATACCAAAAACACTACTTTTGTTACCGTTACCTTTTGCTATCGCTACCACTACTATCATATTACTTTGCTACTAAATACTTTGCTACAGATATTAAGTTTCCAGGTGTGGTTGAATTGACAACTCAGCTGCTAATACTTGAGAATATTCTTTGGCTCCCCTTGTGTCGAATCAATAAATTTGGGTTGAATACTCTACCCTCGAAAACTGATGCGATCCCCTATACTTGTGGGTTATCAAACAGCTGATGGAAACGAGGCCTGGCGTACCCTAGAACGGAGGAAACGGCCGTGTGTTCTACCGGCCATGATCGAAACGGGATCCTGTTCATCGGGAGGGGTCTGGTGTACCGCAAAACGGAGGAAACGGACCTCCTACGGTCGAAACGGGGGTCCTGTTCATCGGGGGGGGTGTGGCGTACCGCAAAATGGAGGAAACAGACTTGTGTTGGGGCGCTCGGTCGTAACGGGGGTCCTGTTCATCGGGAGGGGTGTGGCATACCGCAAAACGGGACTCCACGAGATACTGTTCATCTCCACCTTCAACCCCCTCCAGCCTCCACGGGCTACTGTTCATCCACCGTCGACCTCCTCCAGCCTCCACCTGTGACTGTTCATCCACGGGCTCTTGTTCATCCAGCCTCCACCGCGCGCTACTCCACTGGCTACTGTTCAACCAGCCCTATCCACGGGCTCCTGTTCAACCACCCCTCCACGAGCTACTGTTCATCCAGCCCTCCACCGTCTATTGTTCATCCAGCCCTCCACGGGGTCGTCTTGTTCATCCAGCCCTCCATGGGGTCCTGTTCATCCAGCCCCAACCGGCTCGATCGATCGAGGTCATGTTCATCTAGAGGCAACACCACGGGGTCCTGTTCATCCACCCCCATCGGGAACTGTTCATCCAAACCCCCCCAGCAATGCTCACTGTTCATCCAGAGGCAGCATCGATCGGCTTCAGTTAGCAGCAGTAGCGAAGGAATCACTCGGGTTCAGTAACATAGCTAGTGCAATCGCTCGGGTTCAGTTAGAGCCTAACGCCTCACTCGGGTTCAGTTAGAGCCCAACGCCTCGCACACACGCGCATATGTGTACGAGAGAAACATGCATCGCTCGGCCCCCGACCACCCACCATAACCGGGAACTCCCCGAAATTTTCCTCGCCCTCGCTTCTGCCACGGTTTTTTCTGTCATGGATGGCCTAAAGAATGTCATGCAGTTGCGTCTCCGGCCCGCCCAGGATGAAAAGCCCATTTTTTGTCATGATTTTTTGTCATAGAAGTAGGAGCCCACCACATCTATGATGATACCGGGTTTTGTCACAATTATCGTCATAGAAGTGTCATAAGCATGACAGGTAAAAATTTCGATCGGCCCAAAATGTCACGATGTGTCTTTTTTGTAGTGATGGGTTCTGGACAGTGGCTACAACAATCACATGACTGGTGACAAGAATCTCCTCACCCATGCTCCCCTTGCTCCGTCTCATCTGAAGCATATCACCTATGCTGACAAACGAAAAAAAGCAAGCTATTGGGTCTAGGTAAGGTTGCTATCTCAGAGGATCAACACATGGAAAAGGTGATGCTTTTCGAGTCCCTAAGTTAGAACCTCATGCCTGTATCAGTGCTTTGTGATCTTGATATGATTGTCATCTTTGGAAAATATAGATGCATTGTGCTAATGGAATCTGACAAGTCCAAAGTCTTCGAAGGCTTTAGGAGAGGTAATTTGTACATTGTAGATTTCTCTCTAGGTCCTCAACCGGCCACGTGTATACTGGCAAAAGCTTCAGAGTGTTGGCTATGGCATCGATGACTTGGACATGCTGGCATGAGAAATTTGAGCACACTCATCAAGAAGAAGCATATCATTGGCGTCGAGGGCGTCAAATTCGTCAAAGATCACCTTTGTGGTGCTTGTGAGGCTGGAAATATGACTATATCCAAGCACTCCCCAAAGATAATCATGCCCGCTACTCATCTCTTTGAATTACTTCATATGGATCTCTTTGGTCCTACCCATTATGCCACCTAACCAATGCAGCATCACTCTATGGATTCGTCATAGTTGATGATTATTTTCGTTACCCCTGGGTGCATATCATTACCTTCAAGACAGAAGTGCAGGGTGTCTTCAGACGATTTGCAAATCGTGCCATGACGAATTATGACATCAAGATCAAGCATATCAGAAGCGACAATGTCACCGAGTTCAAGAACACATGCATTGATGACTATCTTGACAAACTTGGTATCACTCATGACCTATCACAAACTTGGTATCACCGAGTTCAAGAACACACTCCTCGGCAGAATGGAATTGCTGAACGCAAGAACATGACTCTCATTGAGGTGGCTCACACTATGCTTGATGAATACAAGACTTCTTGTCGATGGTGGTCTGAAGCAATTGATACCGCTTGTCACATCATCAATTGGGTATATCTTCACAAATTCCTCAAGAAGACCTCTGATACGTCTCCAACGTATCTATAATTTTTTATTGTTCCATGCTATTATATTATCTGTTTTGGATGTTAATGGGCTTTATTTTACACTTCTATATTATTTTTGGGACTAACCTATTAACCGGAGGCCCAGCCCAAATTGTTGATTTTTTTGCCTATTTCAGTGTTTCATAGAAAAGGAATATCAAACGGAGTCCAAACAGAATGAAACCTTTGGGAACGTGATTTTTGGAACAAACGTGATCCAGAGGACTTGGAGTGGACGTCAAGCAATCAAAGAGGCGGCCACGAGGCAGGGGGCGTGCCTACCCCCCTCGGCGCGCCCTCCCCCCTCGTGGGCCCCTCGTAGCTCCACCGACCTACTTCTTCCTGCTATATATGTTCACATACCCCGCAAACATCTAGGAGCACCACGAAACCCTATTTCCACAGCCGCAACCTTCTGTACCCAAGAGATCCCATCTTGGGGCCTTTTCCGGAGCTCCGCCGGAGGGGGCATTGATCACGGAGGGCCTCTACATCAACTCCATGGCCCCTCCGATGATGTGTGAGTAGTTTATTTCAGACCTTCAGGTCCATAGCTAGTAGCTAGATGGCTTCTTCTCTCTCTTTGGATCTCAATACAAAGTTCTCTTCGATTCTCTTGGAGATCTATTCGATGTAATCTTCTTTTGCAGTGTGTTTGTCGAGATCCGATGAATTGTGGGTTTATGATCCAGATTATCTATGAATAATATTTGAATCTTCTCTGGATTCTTTTATGTATGATTGGTTTAGCTTTGCAAGTCTCTTCGAATTATCAGTTTGGTTTGGCCTACTAGATTGATCTTTCTTGCAATGGAAGAAGTGCTTAGCTTTGGGTTCAATCTTGCGGTGCTCGATCCCAGTGACAGAAAGGGAAACGACACATATTGTGTTGTTGCCATCGAGGATAAAAAGATGGGGTTTATATCATATTGCATGAGTTTATCCCTCTACATCATGTCAGCTTGCTTAAGGCGTTACTCTGTTCTTATGAAGTTAATACTCTAGATGCATGCTGGATAGCGGTCGATGTGTGGAGTAATAGTAGTAGATGCAGAATCGTTTCGGTCTACTTGTCACGGACGTGATGCCTGTATACATGATCATGCCTAGATATTCTCATAATTATTCGCTTTTCTATCAATTGCTCGACAGTAATTTGTTCACCCATCGTAGTACTTATGCTATCTTGAGAGAAGCCACTAGTGAAACCTATGGCCCCCGGGTCTATTCTCCATCATACAAGTTTCCAATCTATTTTATTTTGCAATCTTTACTTTCAATCTATATCATAAAAATACCAAAAATATTTATCTTATTATTATCATCTCTATCATATCTCACTCTTGCAAGTGGTCGTGAAGGGATTGACAGCCCCTTTATCGCGTTGGTTGCGAGGTTCTTATTTGTGTGTGTAGGTACGAGGTGACTCGCGCGTGGTCTCCTACTGGATTGATACCTTGGTTCTCAAAAACTGAGGGAAATACTTACGCTGCTTTACTGCACCACCCTTTCCTCTTCAAGGGAAAACCAATGCAGTGCTCAAGAGGTAGAAAGAAGGATTTTTGGTGTCGTTGCCGAGGAGATCTATGCCAAGTCAATACATACCAAGTACCCATCACAACTCTTATCCTTCGCATTGCATTATTTGCCATTTGCCTCTCGTTTTCCTCTCCCCCACTTCACCATTACCGTTTTATTCGCCCCTCTTTTCTGTTTGCCTCTTTTTCGCTTGCCTCTTATTGCTTGTTGCCCTTATGACTTTACCAAAAGGTGTTGATCCTCACCTTAGAAGGTTGGAAGAAATCGAAAACAACGTCAGAAGTTCTATGTCCTTGCAGTTTGAGCATAATAATTTCTTTAGAAACGAGCTTAAAGAACAAAAAGGTTTTATCGGTTTCATGAATAAAGAGCTCGATGATATGTCTAAGGAATTTTATGGTTTGAAATCTCATTTTGCTCATCTTGAAAAATTAATTGCCCAAATTTCTGATAAGCAGGCCACTTTAGTTAATAAGATGGCCGCTAAACCAGAAGAGTTAGATAATAAAGATGAAGATCTAAAAGTTATTGATGTGTCCCCTATTAAATCCTTGTTTTGCAATATGAATCTTGATAATGATGGGACTGGAGATGAGTCAACTTTAGTTAGAAGGCGTCCCAAAAATTCGGAGTTTTTAGATCTTGATGCAAAAATTGGTAAAAGTGGGATTGAAGAGGTCAAAACTGTAGATAGCAATGAACCCACTATCTTGGATTTCAAGGAATTTAATTATGATAATTGCTCTTTGGTAGATTGTATTTCCTTGTTGCAATCTGTGCTAAATTCTCCTCATGCTTATAGTCAAAATAAAGCTTTTACTAAACATATCGTTGATGCTTTGATGCAATCTTACGAAGAAAAACTTGAGTTGGAAGTTTCTATCCCTAGAAAACTTTATGATGAATGGGAACCTACAATTAAAATTAAAATTAAAGATCATGAATGCTATGCTTTGTGTGATTTGGGTGCTAGTGTTTCCACGGTTCCAAAAACTTTGTGTAATTTCCTAGGTTTCCGTGAATTTGATGATTGTTCTCTAAACTTGCACCTTGCGGATTCCACCATTAAGAAACCTATGGGAAGAATTAATGATGTTCTTATTGTTGCAAATAGGGACTATGTGCCCGTAGATTTCATTGTTCTTGATATAGATTGCAATCCTTCATGTCCTATTATTCTTGGTAGACCTTTCCTTAGAACGATTGTTGCTATTATTAATATGAAGGAAGGGAATATTAGATTCCAATTTCTGTTAAGGAAGGGCATGGAACACTTTCCTAGAAAGAAAATTAAATTACCTTATTAATCTATTATGAGAGCCACTTATGGATTGCATACCAAAGATGACAATACCTAGATCTATCATTGCTTTTATGCCTAGCTAAGGGCATTAAACGATAGCGCTTGTTGGGAGGCAACCCAATTTTATTTTTATTCCTTGATTTTTTTTCTCCTTTTTAGTAATAAATAATTTATCTAGCCTTTGTTTTGGTTGTGTTTTTTGTGTTTAATTAGTATTTGTTCTAAGTAGAACCGTTGGGAAGACTTGGGGAAAATCTTTTTGATCTTGCTGTAAAAAACAAAAACTTTAGCGCTCACGAGAATTGCTGCCATTTTTATTGGAGTGATATTTAGTTATTTCTTTTTTAAGATGATTAATAGATAAATTCCTCACGTCCATAAATTTATTTTAGAATACTTTGGGTTCCAGAAGTGGTCGAAACCTACAGATTACTACAGACTATTCTGTTTTTGACAGATTCTGTTTTTCATGTGTTGTTTGCTTATTTTGATGAATCTATGGCTAGTAATAGAGTTTATGAACCATATAAAAGTTGGAATACAGTAGGTTTAACACAAAATATAAATCAAGAATGAGTTCATTATAGTACCTTGAAGTGGTGGTTTGTCTTCTTTTACTAACGGAGCTCACGAAGATTTTCTTTTTAGTTTTGTGTTGTGAAGTTTTCAAGTTTTGGGTAAGGATTTGATGGATTATGGAACAAGGAGTGGCAAGAGCCTAAGCTTGGGGATGCCCAAGGCACCACAAGGTAAAATCCAAGGACACCAAAAAGCCTAAGCCCAGGGCATCCCCTCTTTCGTCTTCGTCTATTGGTAATTTTACTTGGAGCTATATTTGTATTCGCCACATGATATGTGTTTTGCTTGGAGCATCTTGTATGATTTGAGTCTTTTCTTTTTAGTTTACCACAATCATCCTTGCTGTACACACCTATTGGGAGAGACACACATGAATTGGAATTTATTAGAATACTCTATGTGCTTCACTTATACCTTTTGAGCTATATAGTTTTTTGCTCTAGTGTTTCACTTATATCTTTTAGAGCACGGCGGTGGTTCTATTTTATAGAAATAATTGATCTCTCATGCTTCACTTATATCATTTTGAGAGTCCTTGAGAACATCATGGTAATTCACTTTGGTTATAAATTTTAAATGCTAAGAGAAGTTGGATGCTTGATAGATGGTTTTGAGATATAAAGGTGGTAATATTAGAAGTGTGCTAGTTGAGTAATTGTGAAATTGGTGAATACTTGTGTTGAAGTCGGAAAGTCCCATAGCATGCACGTATGGTGAACGTTATGTGACAAATTTGAAGCATGGGGTGTTCTTTGATTGCTTTCCTTATGAGTGGCGGTCGGGGACGAGCGATGGTCTTTTCCTACCAATCTATCCCCCTAGGAGCATGCGCGTAGTGCTTGGTTTTGATGACTTGTAGATTTTTGCAATAAGTATGTGAGTTCTTTATGACTAATGTTGAGTCCATGGATTATACCCACTCTCACCCTTCCACCATTGCTAGCCTCTTCGGTATCGTGCATTGCCCTTTCTCACCTTGAGAGTTGGTGCAAACTTCGCTGGTGCATCCAAACCCCGTGATATGATACGCTCTATCACACATAAGCCTCCTTATATATTCCTCAAAACAACCACCATACCTACCTATTATGTCATTTCCATAGCCATTCTGAGATATATTGCCATGCAATTTTCCACCGTTCCATTTATTATGACACGCATCATCATTGTCATATTGCTTTGCATGATCATGTAGTTGACATCATATTTGTAGCAAAGCCACCATGCTTAATTTTTCATACATGTCACTCTTGATTCATCGCAATCCCGGTACACCGCCGGAGGCATTCACATAGAGTCATATTTTGTTCTAAGTATCGAGTAATTCTTGAGTTGTAAAAAAATAAAAGTGTGATGGTCGTCATTAGAGAATTGTCCCATCTGAGGAAAGGATGATGGAGACTATGATTCCCCCACAAATCGGGATGAGACTCCGGACAAAAAAAGAGGCCATAAAAAAGAGAAAAGAAGTCCCAAATAAAAATATATAAAAAAGAGATAAAAAGAGAGAAGGGACAATGTTACTATCCTTTTTCCACACTTGTGCTTAAAAGTAGCACCATGATCTCCATGATAGAGAGTCTCTTATTTTGTCACTTCCATATACTAGTGGGAATTTTTCATTATAGAACTTGGCTTGTATATTCCAATGATGGGCTTCCTCAAATGCCCTAGGTCTTCGTGAGCAAGAAAGTTGGATGCACACCCACTTAGTTTCTTTGACGAGCTTTCATATATTTATAGCTCTAGTGCATCCGTTGCATGGCAATCCCTACTCCTTGCATTGACATCAATCAGTGGGCATCTCCATAGCCCATTGATTAGCCGCGTCAATGTGAGACTTTCTCCCTTTTTGTCTTCTCGCACAACCTCAATCATCATATTCTATTCCACCCATAGTGCTATGTCCATGGCTCGCGCTCATATATTGCTAAAAGTTGAAAGAGTTTGAAAAGGCTAAGTATGAAACAATTGCTTGGCTTGTCATCGGGGTTGTGCATGATGGGAGAATTTTGTGTGACGAAAATGAAGCATGGCCAAACTATATGACTTTGTAGGGATAAGTTTTCTTTGACTATTTTTATGTCAACAATAAACTTTTATCTTGAATCTTTAGGATCTGAACATTCATGCCACAATAGAGGAAAATACATTGAAGAATATTCTAGAAAGCATTCCACATCAAAAATTCTGTTTTTATCATTTACCTACTCGAGGACGAGTATGAATTAAGCTTGGGGATGCTGATACGTCTCCAACGTATCTATAATTTTTTATTGTTCCATGCTATTATATTATCTGTTTTGGATGTTAATGGGCTTTATTTTACACTTTTATATTATTTTTGGGACTAACCTATTAACCGGAGGCCCGACCCAAATTGTTGTTTTTTTTACCTATTTCAGTGTTTCGTAGAAAAGGAATATCAAACGGAGTCCAAACGGAATGAAACCTTCGGGAACGTGATTTTTGGAACAAACGTGATCCAAACTTGGAGTGGACGTCAAGCAATCAATGAGGCGGCCACGACGCAGGGGCGCCCCCCCCCCCTCGTTGGCCCCTCGTAGCTCCACCGACCTACTTCTTCCTGCTATATATGTTCACATACCCCGCAAACATCCAGGAGCACCACGAAACCCTATTTCCACCGCCACAACCTTTTGTACCCAAGAGATCCCATCTTGGGGCCTTTTCCGGAGCTCCGCCGGAGGGGCATTGATCACGGAGGGCCTCTACATCAACTCCATGGCCCCTCCGATGATGTGTGAGTAGTTTATTTCAGACCTTCGGGTCCATAGCTAGTAGCTAGATGGCTTCTTATCTCTCTTTGGATCTCAATACAAAGTTCTCCTCGATTCTCTTGGAGATCTATTCGATGTAATCTTCTTTTGCGGTGTGTTTGTCAAGATCCGGTGAATTGTGGGTTTATGATCCAAATTATCTATGAACAATATTTTAATATTCTCTGAATTATTTTATGTATGATTGGTTTATCTTTGCAAGTCTCTTTGAATTATTAGTTTGGTTTGACCTACTAGATTGATCTTTCTTGCAATAGAAGACGTGCTTAGCTTTGGGTTCAATCTTGCGGTGCTCGATCCTAGTGACAGAAAGGGAAACGGCACATATTGTATTGTTGCCATCGGGGATAAAAAGATGGGGTTTATATCATATTGCATGAGTTTATCCCTCTACATCATGTCATCTTGCTTAAGGTGTTACTCTGTTCTTATGAAGTTAATACTCTAGATGCATGCTGGGTAGCGGTCGATGTGTGGAGTAATAGTAGTAGATGCAGAATCGCTTCGGTCTACTTGTCACGGACGTGATGCCTGTATACATGATCATGCCTAGATATTCTCATAATTATTCGCTTTTCTATCAATTGCTCGACAGTAATTTGTTCACCCACCGTAGTACTTATGCTATCTTGAGAGAAGCCACTAGTGAAACCTATGGCCCCGGGGTCTATTCTCCATCATACAAGTTTCCAATCTATTTTATTTTGCAATCTTTACTTTCAATCTATATCATAAAAATACCAAAAATATTTATCTTATTATTATCATCTCTATCAGATCTCACTCTTGCAAGTGGTCGTGAAGGGATTGACAACCCCTTTATCGCGTCGGTTGCGAGGTTCTTATTTGTATGTGTAGGTACGAGGTGACTCGCGCCTGGTCTCCTACTGGATTGATAGCTTGGTTCTCAAAAACTGAGGGAAATACTTACGCTTATTTACTGCACCACCCTTTCCTCTTCAAGGGAAAACCAACGCAGTGCTCAAGATGTAGCAACCTCATATGAGCTCCTCACTGAAATAAAGCCCGATATAAGTTATTTCAAAGTCTTTGATGATAAATTTTGGTTAGAGGTCCACATCACAATTCCGAATTTGAACTGAAAGCACATGATGGTTTTATGCTTGGTTACGGAAAGGACTCGCAGACCTACAGAGTCTTCAACACCTACCACTGAAGGAAATATGCCTTAGAGGCAATAATAAAGTTGATATTTATATTTCCTTATATCATGATAATGTTTATTATTCATGCTAGAATTGTATTAACCGAAAACTTAGTACGTGTGTGAATACATAGACAAACAATATGTCCATAGTGTGCCTCTACTAGACTAGCTCGTTAATAAAAGATGGTTAAGTTTCCTGACCATAGAGAATGATGTGATGGACAAGACCCATCCGTTAGCTTAGCATAATGATCATTTAGTTTTATTGCTATTGCTTTCTTCATGACTTATACATGTTCCTCTGATTATGAGATTATGCAACTCCCGAATACCGGAGGAACACCTCCTGTGCTATCAAACGTCACAACGTAACTGGGTGATTATAAAGATGCTCTACAGGTGTCTCCGATGTTGTTTGTTGAGTTAGCATAGATCGAGATTAGGATTTGTCACTCCGTGTATCGAAGAGGTATCTCTGGGCCCTCTCGGTAATGCACATCACCATGAGCCTTGCAAGCAATGTGACTAATGAGTTAGTTGCGGGATGTTGCATTACAGAATGAGTAAAGAGACTTGTCGGTAACGAGATTGAACTAGGTATGATGATACCGATGATCGAATTTCGGGCAAGTAACATACCAATGACAAAGGGAATGACGTATGTTGTTATGCGGTTTGGCCGATAAAGATCTTCATAGAATATGTAGGAGCCAATATGATCATCCAGGTTCTGCTATTAGTTATTGACCAGAGATGTGTCTCGGTCATGTCTACATAGTTCTCAAACCCGTAGGGTCCGCACGCGTAACGTTCGATGATGATTTGTACTATGAGTTATGTGATTTGATGACCGAAGTTTGTTCGGAGTCCCGGATGAGATCACGAACATGACGAGGAGTCTCGAAATGGTCAAGAGGTAAAGATTCATATATTGTAAGGTTGCATTCGGACATCAGAATGGTTTCGAGTGGTTCGGGCATTTTTCC
>NC_041390.1:416255304-416313797 GCF_002162155.2 Triticum dicoccoides | reverse complement strand
AGGAGAAGTATTGGGCCTATTGGGCCTTATTGGATGACAGGAACATGAGAGGGGCACCCCCTTGCCCAAACCGAATTGGACTAGGGGAGGGGACGGCCCCCCTCTTTCCTTCTCCCTCTCTCTCCCTTCCCCTTTTCCCTCTCCGGTGGAAGGAAGGAGGGGAGGGGGCGAATTCTAGTTGGACTAGGAGTCCAAGTAGGACTCCCCCCTTATGGCTCGCCCCCTAGGCCGGCCACCTCCTCCCCCTCTTTATATACGGAGGCGGGGGGCACCCCAAAGGCACAACAGACATCTCTTAGTTGTGTGTGGTGCCCCCCTCCACATTTTACCACCTCGGTCATATCGTTGTAGTGCTTAGGCGAAGCCCTGCGCCGGTAACTTCATCATCACCGTCGCCACACCATTGTGCTAATGGAACTCTCCCTCGTCCTCAACTGGATCAAGAGCTCGAGGGACGTCATCGTTCTGAACGTGTGCTGAACACGGAGGTGTCGTACGTTCGATACTTGGATCGGTTGAATCATGAAGGCGTTCGACTACATCAACCGCATTACTAAACGCTTCCTCTTTTGGTCTACGAGGGTAGGTGGACACACTCTCCCCTCTCTTTGCTATGCATCTCCTAGATAGATCTTGCGTGATCGTAGGATTTTTTTTTGAAATAGTGTGTTCCCTAACAGTGGCATCCGAGCCAGGTCTATGCGTAGATCATATATGCCCGAGTAGAACACAATGAGTTGTGGGCGATAATATTCATACTGCTTACCACCAACGTCTTACTTTGATTTGGCGGTATTGTTGGATGAAGCAGCCCGGACCGACATTACATGACCGTGTTCGTGAGACTGGTTCTACTGATGTGCTTCGCACACAGGTGGCTAGCGGGTGTCTGTTTCTCCAACTTTAGTTGAATCGAGTTTGACTATGGTCGGTCCTTGTTGAAGGTTAAAATAGCACACTTGACGAAAAATCGTTGTGGTTTTGATGCGTAGGTAAGAACAGTTCTTGCTAGAAGCCCGTAGCAGCCACGTAAAACTTGCAACTACAAAGTAGAGGACGTCTAACTTGTTTTTGCAGGGCATGTTGTGATGTGATATGGTCAAGACATGATGAGATATAAATTGTTTTATGAGATGATCATGTTTTGTAAAAGTTATCGGCAACTGGCAGGAACCTTATGGTCGTCGCTTTATTGTATAAAATGCAATCGCCATGTAATTGCTTTACTTTATCACTAAGCGGTAGCGATAGTCGTAGAAGCAATAGTTGTCGAGACGACAACGATGCTACAATGGAGATCAAGGTGTCACGCTGGTGACGATGGAGATCATGACGGTGCTTTGGAGATGGAGATCAAAGGCACAAGATAATGATGGCCATATCATGTCACATATTTTGATTGCATGTGATGTTTATCCTTTATGCATCTTATTTTTCTTAGTACGGCGGTAGCATTATAAGATGATCCCTCACTAAATTTCAAGGTACAAGTGTTTTCCCTGAGTATGCACCGTTGCTACAGTTCGTCGTGCCGAGACACCACATGATGATCGGGTGTGATAAGCTCTACATTCACATACAACTGGTGCAAGCCAGTTTTGCATGTGCAGAATACTCGGGTTAAACTTGACGAGCCTAGCATATGCAGATATGGCCTCGAAACACTGAGACCGAAAGGTCGAACGTGAATCATATAGTAGATATGATCAACATAGTGATGTTCACCATTGAAAACTACTCCATCTCACGTGATGATCGGACATGGTTTAGTTGATATGGATCATGTGATCATTTAGATGACTAGAGGGATGTCTATCTAAGTGGGAGTTCTTAAGTAATATGATTAATTGAACTTTAATTTATCATGAACTTAGTACCTGATAGTATTTGCATGTCTATGTTGTTGTAGATCAATGACCCGTGCTACCGTTCCCTTGAATTTTAATGCGTTCCTAGAGAAAGCTAAGTTGAAAGATGGTAGAAACTACATAGACTGGGTCCGTAACTAGAGGATTATCCTCATTGTTGCATAGAAGAATTACGTCCTGAAAGCACCGCTAGGTGCAAGACCCGCTGCAGGAGCAACTCCGGACGTTATGAACGTCTGGCAGAGCAAAGCTGATGACTACTCAATAGTTTAGTGTGCCATGCTTTACGACTTAGAATCGGGACTTCAAAAACGTTTTGAACGTCATGGAGCATATGAAATGTTCCAGGAGTTGAAGTTAATATTTCAAGCAAATGCCCGAATTGAGAGATATGAAGTCTCCAATAAGTTCTATAGCTGCAAGATGGAGGAGGATAGTTCTGTCAGTGAACATATACTCAGAATGTCTGGGTACCACAACCACTTGACTCAACTGGGAGTTAATGTTTCTGATGATAGTGTCATTGATAGAGTCCTTCAATCACTGCCACCAACCTACAAAAACTTTGTGATGTACTATAATATGCAAGGGATGGGTAAGACAATTCCCGAGCTCTTCGCAATGCTAAAGGCTACGGAGGTAGAAATCAAGAAGGAGCATCAAGTGTTGATGGTTAATAAGACTACTAGTTTCAAGAAAAAGAGCAAAGGGGAGAAGGGGAACTTCAAGAAGAATAGCAAGCAAATTGTTGCTCAAGTGAAGAAGCCCAAGTCTGGACCTAAGCTTGAGTCTGAGTGCTTCTACTGCAAAGGGACTGGTCACTGGAAGCGGAACTAAACATACGAGAAATGTAAGGAGTAAAACAGTGGGTACAGACTACAAAGGATGCAACGACCTGGTGGGATGTTTTGTTCTTATCAAGTTTGCTCGCGGCCTTGCCCACCTTCCGTATGTGCCTTGATATGCTTTGTGATGGCCTCAGCAAGGCAAGCTAAAGTACTGGTGCTGACAAAGGATGCGATGCCCGTGTGCTCGTCGCCAACTTCATAGTCGATGGTTGATCTTATTGTAGATGTCTAATTTGCATCGCTCACAACCTCAAATCGTACCAAATACTACTTTAGAAATCCTAGTTCGAGGAAACCTCCTTCTACTACCAGTGCCTCCTTGACAAAGTTTTCATTGTCAACCTTGATGAACTTTTCTTTCTGATTTCCAATCCAGGGATTCCTAGCATGGATTATTAATCACCTAAATGAAATTAATTACCGGCCTGAAGCTAAGGGTTGTTGAATGCATATTCTGAGAGGAAAAAGACCTTGTTGGTTGGTGTATATGGGCTCAGATTCTAACCAGGTATGACACCACCATCTCCAACCACAAGTTCAACCTTCGAGAGTACGCCAAGAAGCAATTGAGGGATCAACTGGCCAAGAAGGAGGCTTCCATAGACCTCCCACACCTCAGCTGCCGGGAGGCCGGTCTTCCCTCATGGTAGAGGCTCCCTTTCATTGCTTCTAGAGTAATCTTGATTTTCGTGACCTCTGTGTAGCTTGTCAAGGAGTGCGCCAGTGCACATATATAGATTTCATTTAATGTGAAATTGTAGGGTACTGTGTTCTGAGAATTTGTTGCTTGGGATGTCAATCCCAGACCATCATATTACATTTTTATAAATATTGTGTTTATATGATATTGTCAACTACTACTATATGATGTGAACCAACCTATGGTTAGATGGTTAGAGGGACAGTGGTATTCCCAACCCATCGTGGTTCAACTCCTGGTGCTCTCATTATCTTTGAATTTATTTCAGAATTTCCGGCGATGCGTTTTCAGTGGGAGGAGACCCCGTCGACGACTTCATAAATGTCAAGATGATATGTCGACTCGGTCTCTCGAATGTGCTCATATGGGTAGAGTGTAAAAACTACTACTATATGATTATGCCACAACCATAAATACTGCATGGGAATCTTTTTCCAAGGTACACAACCGTATCCCCAGAATTACACACATTACTTCGAGGTGAATCCACCAGAGGCCCAGAAAAAATCCAAAAAAAGGAGAGAAAAATATATGTACAGGAGATTGAAGCTTTTCATCCATGTACACAGGAAATAAGTCTGTTATATATGTTTCTGTGCATACTTTCTCACCTTATTCAACCGTGTAGAGACATGGCAAACCGGACAAAGCACACACTATAGAATGAACCTGAGTTATTAGACATGGAATTGTATCATCCCGCTCACAACTCTACTCAGATAATACATGGATATAGGGATGAAAACGGCGCGGAAATGGACGGAATTGGATGCTACCATATTTGTTTTCATATTTTTTTGCAGAAGCGGAAACGGATACAGAAACCCGGGAAACGAATACGTTTGCTAACCTCGTGCACCATACAACATCGCAATTAAATCGTCATCATATAGAATTTGCTTTTTAGCTTTTGTGGTGCTCTTGTCACCAAAAGCTTAGCATCATTTTATCAATCCAACTTTGATTCAACGATTCACATCTTCATTGATATCATCATCTTCGACAACATCGATCACAAATACTGAAAGGTGTCCTTCTAGATACCACTTGCCCATGAAGGTTAATCTTCTCCTCGTGCCTAGCAGTATTGAAACCTCACCTCATACTTCGTGTGATGTTACTTTGTCAGAAATGTTCTTCTCGTTGTTTCTTTAGTCATGTTCTCCCTCCTTTCCGGTTTAAAAGGCGCAAGTGTATCCTTAGATTGATGGTTTAACTAATGTAATATAATTTGTATGCCACAGAAAATACACCACCAGAAAATAAATATAACACGTGAAGTTTCCATTGATATTTTTTGTGTGTGATATATAACTCTTGCTACATTGGTCAAACTATCGTCACATAAGAGGCTGTCTCCATTAATGGAAGCTCTCCTATCTTAGTTATGAAATGATACAAAGAGCAAAGCATAGGCCACAGGGAGTGGTCGTCTCCCTCCATCTCTTTTAGGGACGCGGCTCCCCTGACGTGCCATGGCGCCCACTGACATGTGGTCTCGGGCCCACACATCAATGGCTCAACGTCAGAGACCGTACGTTAAATGATCCGGCTCCCTCTTTTAGTACAACCCACAATGAAATATGTGAAGTTGACATGTCTTCTTTGCCTACTTATACAATAGTAAGTCATATTTGTATGATGTGTTAGGCCATCTTTTTCCTTCGCAAAGAGTGTTGGGACACGTGCTACAACCGGTTGTAAGTTTATAGCTCACTTCTCTTCTCTCTCCTTAAACTAGGCAAAAATCTGATGTGATATTTCATATAGCCCGCCTACGTCATTCTATTGTGCTTCTAATATATGCATCAGTATTTTGTGACGATACTTGGACAATCGATTTGAGCAGTAACATATGAGTCATCATATGTCATAAAAATTATATGGATTAAAATTATTTTAACTATAGACACAAGTTATAATTTTGCAACACATAACTCATATTTTGCTGGTTAAACTGATGGTCAAAGCTAATCTCAAAATACATAAACACCATGTTGGCAGGGACCGAGGGGTAGTACCCTGGAAAAAGATTCCCATGCACAATATTTCATGGTTGTGGTATAATCGTATAGTTGACTATATCATATAAACACAATATTTAGGAAAACGTAATGTGATGGTCTCGGGACTGGGGTTGACATCCCAACCAAGAGATTCTCAGAACACAGTATCATACAATTTCACACGAAATGAAATCTATATATGTGGATCGTCGCACTCCTTACCCTACAATGAGTGCCCTCGACTTAATTTAAGCCTCTACAATTTTTCCCGAAGTACATGTAGCTCCGCAGCAGTGGCCTCCCAGCAGCCGAGGTGTGGGAGATCTATGGAAGTCTCCTCCTTGGTCTAAGGGTGATGGTCTTCGGGTCAGTGGCATTCGGCTTCATGGTGCTTCGTGATCATCCATGTAGGGATGGAAATGGAGTGGAAAGTTTTCACTTTTCCGGAGGAAAATGGAAACGGAGAGGAAATATGAAAACGAAAACAGAAATTTGCAAAATGAAAATGGTATGCGATATGTCCAATAATTAAGTGTAGTAGATATGCGCACGTTGAGATGTGGCCACATAAGAAAGGACTGATGAGGAATGATGATGTGAACTTTGCTTCCGTTACACCCCCTAGAACAGTTTACGGATTTCGGTGCAGATTAAAGTTATAGATGTTAGAAGGTGCCCCTACAATCAAAAGGTACTTCATAGCCCGTGTATCCAGGTTTGATCTGCAAGCTAATATGGTGATAACCTTTTGAAGTATAACTTTAAATTCATGCAAACTTTTAAGGGTTGTACCGAAACAAAACCCTAATGATATACATGATAGAGTTGGAAGCTTGTCCAACATTATTGTCTGGGACTGTTCATAAACATATACAATGTAGAACTCCTGAAACGCCTGCGCATAGATAATGTAGAGGCTGTTTGATTTTAGGACTAGCATTGTCATACTTTACCATATATTTTTGCCAAACTTAACTAAGATTAGTTCATCAAAATAAGAGCCACAAGTTGACAAGCCTAAAGGAATCTTGCCACACTTTTTGTGTGTATGCCATGTGGGGTTCAAGTGTGGCTTGCCTAAGGTGTGGCTTGAACCAAACACTCACCTAAGTTGGTCAAACTTGCCTAACCTTAGGTGTGACAATCTTTGACAAAGTTAGTCACAAACCAAACAACCCCTGAGGTCAGGGTAGACCAAACTTGACACTACCAGTCCGTAGAAAGTTAGTTATCCAAGTGCCAAAACCATGACTAAATTCCGATATCGTATGGGTTTCAACTCTAACCTACCCCAACTTATTTGAAATTGAAAGGCTTTGTTGTCGTTCACATTGCACTAAGCCAAAGGTCAAGTTCCAGTTCACGGTACCATGGGCATGCACCCTTAGCCTCGGCTCAATCTCTATCAATTACGAAGTTAAAAAATGACACAATTGAATCTGTGAATTACCAACTACAGTGACAACATCCATACTAGGGAAGCTTGGTCCAGAAATAAATAAATTATGAGACACTAACTTCCTACATGAAGCCAGAGTGGACTGGTGGCCATTATGTACAATAAACCAAAATACATGATAAAATAGCACGACTTGCAGAATGTGTATCCATTGATGACATATGCACCTTACAAGAATAGGTCAGGCCAAGCCTCGGTACCCGGCAATGTATCAGAGGAATGCCTCCACTCTACAGATCCCACCTTTTCTTCACTCGAAATAGTAAAGAAGGATTGCGAATATTATCCTGGGGAACCTGAAGCATAAGCTGAACCTTCATCTTCATAGGTGCAGTCTTTGCTTTACCCTCTTCTTGCCCAGCCTAACATCCAAAACTATGTGTTCAGGTTCATGGATAGATCAAAAAGGTCGTGCATTTTTTAAACCGAAGACGAATGATTTGACAGTTCAAATGGATATATGATGTGAAGTCAGGCTTTGACTGTTGCAGAGATAAGTGTTAAAACAAAGCTCTGTTACAGTCTTAAAATACTCTCAAACAGCTCTGTTACCACATGCCTCAATGGAATACCAATCATAATTGTCGAATTTTAAACATGCAGTACATGAAATATTGCTGTATCTAATGATCGTTCTCTCAATAACATGTGCTTATGCTATACAAGGATGGTTCAGGTAACAAAAACAACAATCAAACTTAGCAAGCTCGCGTATTCCAGGGTTCAGAATTAGGTAAAAGCTACATATCCAGACAGGCAGACACGATCCTTATGTCAATGTTAAGAAAAGAAGTATTAGAGCTCTGCTCAATATGACATAGTAAATTGACAAACCCAGCTGAAATATTCAGACGAATCAGGATTTTTAACATGCAACCATTAAGGGATAGCAAAAAGTGAGTTGCTAATTCTGCCTATTTCTAATTCACATACTCCAATAGTAAGTAAGACAGGATGATGAGCAAAACTGAGTTGCCAAAATGTACATACCCAGATGGAAGCCCATCCAACTCGCACCTCTGAATCATAACCAGCTTTCAGTTTATAATTTTTACCAATTGTATGCTTATAAACAGCATTCCATTCATCAGTGTCAAAGTTAAAATGATAGCTGAAAGGAAGAGAGAAATCAGCACAGAAAGATTCACTGGAAAATAAACTAACTTTAAAAAGACACATAAGATGTATGTCCAATACAGATTCTTGCCTACTTGCAGACTATATTTCATACTTTGGTTAAAGTTTTACTTTGGCAACATGTTGTTCAAGTCCTCCTTATAAACTGGAACTATATGTCAAATAATTGTAGGAAATAGACTAACCAAAGTGAATCTCAATATCTGACATTTCTAGAGAGAAGAAAACTACTATACACAATTAATTAAGTATGCCAAAGTTAAGAGCAGTTAACACAATAGCCTTCACTGCTCTATCCCAAAAAAGGCACACAGAACATGTTGCATTTTGCAGTATTAAGATTCATGAGTACCCTGCTGTCCAGGTCATCTTGTTAACATAGGAGCCCCTGAAGGTAGGATTATGAACATGCTCGACAATTGCAGAATCTTGATGGATGTTGTGCACAGAATTACATAAAAACGTGGAGAACTCAATTCGCACATGTATTCATAGAAACTTGGAGGATTCAAGACCAGACACATTAATACTGTAGAGATTTCGGGAGAAGAAATGGTCGGTGGATACATATGCTAATGAGCAAAGCAACAAAGACAGTATGCTGACCTTAACTTATCAGAAGAACCAAAACGCCTTTTGAAGTCTAGGGATACTGCATTGGAAGGCAAGGAGACGCTGGGAACTAAAGTTAATTCATTGTCCTGCCATAGAGAATGGACAAATCGAATCAGATAAAACAGAAGGTCCGAAAACTGAACAAAGTACAACATTAGACATAATTCACCTTATAACAATATCTTAGATTCAAATCATTTTCATTGTATTGAGCAGTAAGAATGCCGTCTAAAAAATCAGTTTTCGCAATCCCATACACTGACAACATTTTTTGGTCTTCTTCATTTGTCCTCTCTTCCACTGAAACTTGACCAATTGGAAAGTGGAGTGTTGCTCTTGGCTGCACAGGTATCAGGGTTAACTAAACAGTTGACAGAGTTTTATTCCAAATTCTAGGAAATATGCACAGATTCTTGTTGCTAAGAACATATGTCTACAGCATTCAAAAACATCTTCCAGCTTAGGACACATAGTCTACTGAGTATAAACAAATATAGCAATGAAACAAATAGCACATGATTTCATATAAAACCTTTAAAAACATTATACGACCGCTCAATGTTTTCAATACAATAGCTAATGTTTAAAATCTGAAATAGCACCTAAAGGAGCGACAATCTGGATATAGGCGGCCTCAAAGATCATGCACGCTATACTGCATACATGAGTAGAACAATAGAGTACAGTTGTAAGCTGTAACTTACTAAATAACATGGACTTTCAGACCAACTTTCGCAAACATTTTACGACTATTCAATCTTTTCAATATGCTAGCAAATTATACTACTTTATCTCAAGTGGCATAAATAATTTCTGAGGAATAAAGGAGTGACGACTATAATACATTTTGTGCTAACAATGATCAAATTTGTATTTTAAGGTAGAAAATGAACCTTGTTGGAATTGCTCAACAGCACAATACATTTATTCCAATCACAGAACATAGAAAAAGAAAACATGTAGGAGTATGTGTGTACTCACCAAACCACTGTAAGGCACCAAAGATGATATCTCAAGTCTATAAGACGGATCACCCAACCTAGTTATTACTGAAACTTCTCCTTCTTGCTCCTGGGAATATAACAAGTGCTATTATAACGAAAAAAGAACTATGTAGGTACCAGTAGCAGTTTAAACTCAGAAGACTAAAGGTGTGAAACTTTATCAGTGAGTGAACAGAATAATACAGATACACTTTCCATCGTCAAAAGTAACATAAACGCAGACACAGACATCATAGGTCCGTCAACGAGAATTGTGTAACTAACCAACGTTGAAATGGAGGTGCAATTTCAATATAGAAGCGCTATAATACCTTGACATCGTGCGAGGCGCGAAGCTGGACGGCGCCACCGGGGAGCGAAGCGTTACCACGGAGCAGCGCGTTGCGGCCCTCAACGTCATACATCGCGGAGAAGTGCTTGGTGACGAACGACAGCACCGGCGCCCCGAAGAGCTGCCGCGGGTCCTCTCCGTGGCCCTGCTGGTCGCTCTGGAACGACAGCCGCAGCTTGGCGAGACCCCCCGCGAGCTTGCACGACACCTTGTGCGCAAACAAGGCCTCCTCGCTGTCGTACTCCGTGGTCACCCGCAGCCCCGGCCTCCTGTACCGCTGCGCTGGAGCCACCACCGTCGGCTCCGGGGGCGGGGGTGGTGGGGGCGACGGGGGAGGGGGCGGCGGGGGAGGGGGAGGGGGCGGGCAGAGGAAGGTGAGGGGGCAGCGGAGCCATGGAGGCAGATTGAAAGGGTTAGGGTTCTTGGGGGTGGACGAGGATGAGGAAGTGGTGGCGGTGGCGGCGGCCATGGGCGGAGGAAGCAAGGGAAGCGGCGGGGTGAGCGGTGTGAAGAATCGAATGGAGGAAGAGGGAAGTGGAAATCTTGTGGGACCTCGGGTGCGGACTGCGGAGGGCTTGGAAGTTGGGAATTCTTGGCCATTTATAATTAGAACCTTATTTCTTCTGGCCTATTCTGAAACAAACATGCTTCCTCACTTCCTCATGACGACATTGCAATGGGTGTACATGACAGCAGCACGATACACTGCACGTTTGATTGCCCGCGTAAGGCCCAACCAGGTCTGGGTGAGAAGAGTTTGGACTGTTTGGTTGGCCTGAATACACCGTTCAGCCTATATCACACGAACTTTAAAGCACTCTCGAGTCAGGCTCGCGAGCTACGCTCGAATCGGTAGTTTCTCGCGAGTCAGGCCCGAGCGAGGCATGTGGGCGACGGGGGCTGCATGCGAGGAGCCACCCCAGAAGCTGCGTTGCTTCCCGAAGCGCCGACAGTATTACCCTCACCTTCCCTCATCGCTCGCTCTCCCCTCTCCCCACTCTTACCGACGGCGGCGACGGCGGCGGTGAAGCAGATCGAAGAACGGCAAGTCGACCTCCGACCACCTTCACTGACATCCGCAGCAGCAGCACTTCGGCAATGGCGGTAAGCTATTTCCCCCCTCCTCGCGCTACTACATCGCATTGATTCGATCCGCGATAGGGGAACCGGGAATCAGGGTAAACACCATAGAAGCGACCATAACATCGTCATGACTTCCGATACATATGTGAGGTTTCAGATCCGGATTGAGTACAATAGTAATGGGGATTAGGGTTCATCTTACATAGTACGCACGGATCTTAGCCTTGGGCACCCTCGAGGCGATTGGAGCAGCGGGTGGCCTTGGTCTTGGTCTTCTCCTGCACCACCGTCTCTTCTTCCTCGTCGGAGTCCACCTCGATTGGCATGCTTCCGTTTCCTGGCTCCGGCGCCCTCACAATCATCGCCACGCATCCTCTTCTTCCCCTTCCATAGGCACAATTTTTGTGGTGAAGTACACGCCAACACGATGGTCATGAGGATGCCGGTATTGTCTGTACTTGGCCACTTTGCTCTTTGTCCAGCGTCGTCAGATTCAGCCTGATTCATGGCCTAGCGAAGTATGTCGACTGACATAGCACCCTTCGCTGGGTCAGGAATCAGTGTCTTCAACTCCTCCGAGGTCACCTTCTTCACCACAACGTCCGACTCTTTGTGCAACTCGTCCATGCTACTGAAGTTTGAGCACACTTATCCGCAAAAAAAAAGTTTGAGCACACTTCCATGGTGTTCTTAAACTTGGTGCGGTCACCCAGTGAGCACCCTAGGAAGAAAGCCATCCATCCAATGCCCCAAGGGAAGGGGTTGGCATTGGGGTTGGGTTTGGGGTTCATGGCGTTAGGTTGGAGGAAGAGTGGGAGACTGGGTAAGTGGTGACCAACAAGTTGGGTTAATAAAGGGGCACACAAGCATAGGTTTTAATAGCAATGTTGCAACATCATAATGCAGATGCTAACCCAACATTTGAACCTCTTCATAATGCAGATCGACACAGAGAACAAGGGAAAGGAGGTGGTGCCATCCAAGGAGCAGGACAAGGGCAAGGATGAGGTGCCGCCCTCAGAGGTGACGCACGTCCAAAGCCCGGGCACGGATGACGACGTGTCGGAGGTGCCCCACCGGCAAGCGTCGGAACTACGGCCACTACCATGAGGTGGGAGGGCCAACCACCTTCTACAAGGTGATCCTGGCCCCCCAGCTTGAGGCCATACCTATGCCGTTGGACTTCACGAGGCACTTCCCGTTCGTGCCGCATGAGTTCAAGCTGAAGACAAATAGCGGCTGCTTCTAGAAGGTCACTGTCCGGCTGTTGAATGGCAGGGTCACCCAAGATCAGGGTTGGGCCACCTTCGCCGCCATCCATCAGATCAAGATAGGCTTCATGGTGACCTTCAAGCTGCTGACACCCGACATGTTGAAGGTCATCGTCTTCAATGACGATGACATTGAAGTGGTGACAAGGTGGGGGAGGCACGACGCCGCCTTCGCCGTGAACGCCTAGGACAGCCCCTCGTATGCTCCAGTTGCGTTAGTTAAATATCGAACTGATTTGCGTTTGAACTTGTCCATTTATGTGTGCCACAATATTTATAACTACTAGTACTACTATGTTTTGTTGTGTCTGTTCTTCCTGATGCTGATGTGTGCAGGTAACCTCACCACCACACCGAAGAGGTTATCGGACAACAGGCGTTGCATGCAACCAAACTTCGGGCTTATGTGTGAGTTCAGATAATGCGGGCTACCAAAAACCGTGTGCTAAGCTAGCCCCTAATGCGTGAGAACTAAATGCTGGCAACCAAACAGGTTGCAGATGTTGGTTTAGAGGCCGCATTTGCTCAGCCAGCCTCATGGGAGCCAGACTTGAGCTAGCCATGCCCAGTCACTACGGCTGCCAAACACGCCCATACCAAATCTGGCTCCGCGTCGCATGGAGAGTGACCAATCACATCTAAAATTTCCTCTTCCACAACCGGATACCTCAATTACCCTCTTTCATGATCAGATACTTTAAATTATGAATTCTCAAATCTATACAATTACATGCAGCGTCAAACCTAATAAAAATCTTTGCCGGTGTCATGCATGTGTACAATTACATGTAGCTCAAGTCTGGCGGGCGGCTGAGCCCCTCAGAGTGAAGCTGCGAGGTAGAGTGAGATATGGGACACAAACCGGCTCACAGGACTCGAGGCGCTGCCTGATACGTCTCCGTCGTATCTACTTTCTCAAACTCTTTTGCCCTTATTTTTGACTCTAACTTGCATGATTTGAATGGAACTAACCCAGACTGATGCTATTTTCAGCAAAATTGCCATGGTGTTATTTTTGTGCAGAATAAAAAGTTCTCGGAATGACCTGAAACTTCACGGAGATAAGTTTTGGTATTAATAAAAAATATTGGCGAAAGAATCAAGTGAAGGGGGCCCACACCCTGGCCACAAGGGTGGGGGCGCGCCACCCATCCTTGTGGGCCCCCTGGACCTCCACCGACCTTAACTTCAACTCCATATATTCACGTTCGGGGAGAAAAAAATCAGAGAGAAGGATTTATCGCGTTTTACGATGCGAAGACGCCGCCAAGCCCTGTTCTTCCTTGGGAGGGCAGATCTGGAGTCCGTTCGGGGCTCCGAAGAGGGGAAATCGTCACCATCATCATCATCAACCATCCCCCATTACCAATTTCATGATGCTCACCGCCATACATGAGTAATCCCATCGTAGGCTTGCTGGACCGTGATGGGTTGAATGAGATTTACCATGTAATCGAGTCAGTTTTGTTAGGGTTTGATCCCTAGTATCCACTATGTTCTAAGATTGATGTTGCTATGAGTTTGCTATGCCTAATGCTTGTCACTAGGGCCCGAGTGCTATGGTTTCAGATCTGAACCTATTATGTTTTCATGAATATATTTGTGTTCTTGGTCCAATATTGCAAGTTATAGTCACTTACTATGTGTTATGATCTGGCAACCCCGGAGTGACAATAGTCGGGACCACTCCCGGTGATGACCGTAGTTTGAGGAGCTCATATATTCACTAAGTGCTAATGCTTAATATCCCTTAGTTTCCAATAGGACCCCGCTGTCACGGGAGGGTATGGCAAAAGATGTCATGCAAGTTCTTTTCCATAAGCACGTATGACTATATTCGGAATACATCCCTACATTATATTGATGAACTGGAGCTAGTTCTGTGTCACCCTATGTTATAACTGTTGCATGATGAATGCCATTTGACAAAATTATCCATCATTGATCCATTGCCTACGAGCTTTTCACATATTGATCTTTACTTTATTACTTTGTCGTTGCCACTGTTACAATTGCTACAACACTGCTACCGTTACTTCTGCCACTGTTGTCGTTACTTCCATACTACTTTGCTACTAAATATTTTGCTGCAGATATTAAGTCTTTCAGGTGTGGTTGAATTGACAACTCAACTGCTAATACTCAATAATATTCTTTGGCCCCCCTTGTGTCGAATCAATAAATTTGGGTTGAATACTCTACCCTCAAAAACTGTTGTGATCCCCTATACTTGTGGGTTATGAAGACCTTTTTCTGGCACCGTTGCCGGGGAGCATAGCTCTATTCTCTGCGTCACTTGGGATTTATATCTGTTGAACACTATGAGGAACTTGAAAGATCGAAGAACTAAGATTTTTCCCTCAACTACGAGGGGAGGTAAGGAACTGCCATCTAGCTCTGCACTTGATTCTCCTTCTGTTTTGAGTAAACTTGCGACACCTACATCTGCTATTGATTCTGATATGTCGCATGTTATTGATGATGCCACTTTTGCTATGCATGATGCTTACGATGAAACTACTTCTCTGCTAGATAATACTGTGCCACTAGATGAATTTCTTGATGAACAACTTGATAGGGTTGGAGAGAATGAAATTACTGAAACTGATGATTATGATTCTCCCCTAGATATGAATTGCCTGTTGTACCTTAGGGTTATGTTATGGATGAAGAAACTGCTAGAGACTTCTTTGCTTGCAATGATAGAGAAGATCTCAAGAAACTGTTAGCTAAGCTGAAAGAAAAATCTTTGAATGCTAGAATGAAATATGATCCAATTTTGCTACTTCACCTATCTTTGTTACTGACAAGGATTATGAATTCTCTGTCGATCCTGAGTTAATTACTTTGGTTGAATCTGATCCTTTCTATGGTTATGAATCGGAAATTATTGTGGCACATCTTACGAAATTGAATGATATAGCCACCCTATTTGCCCATGAGGAAAAAATCGCTATTACTATATTCTTAAATTGTTCCCTTTCTCATTAAAGGGTGATGCTGAGCTATGGTTTAATTCTCTTGCTCTTGGTTGTGTGCGTAGTCCCCAGGATATGTGATACGTCCATTTTGCATCATGCTTTTATATCGATATTTATTGCATTATGGGCTGTTATTTCACATTATGTCACAATACTTATGGCTATTCTCTCTTATTTTACAAGGTTTACATAAGGAGGGAGAATGCCGGCAGCTGGAATTTTGGGCTGGAAAAGGAGCAAATATTAGAGACATATTCTGCACAACTCCAAAAGTCCTGAAACTCCACGGAATACCTTATAATAAATAATGAAAAATCCTCGCCAAAGATGAAGACCAGGGGGCCCACACCCTGTCCATGAGGGTGCCCCCCCTAGGGCGCGCCCCCTACCTCGTGGGCTCCCTGGTGGCTCTCCGATGACCATCTTCTGCTATATGAAGTCTTTCGTCGAGAAAAAAAGTCAGAAGCAACATTTCGGGACGAAACTCCGCCGCCACGAGGCGGAACCAATCTAGGGCTCCGGGAGAGTTGTTCTGCCGGGGAAACTTCCCTCCCGGAGGGGGAAATCATCGCCATCATCATCACCAACGCTCCTCTCATCGGGAGAGGGCAATCTCCATCAACATCTTCATCAGCACCATCTCATCTCAAAACCCTAGTTCATCTCTTGTATCCAATTCTTGTCTCCAAGTCCGGGATTGGTGTTAGTAGGTTGCTAGTAGTGTTAATTACTCCTTGTAGTTGATACTAGTTGGTTTAATTGGTGGAAGATCATATGTTCAGATCCTTTATGCATATTATTACCCCTCTGATTTTGAACATGAATATGCTTTGTGAGTAGTTACGTTTGTTCCTGAGGACAAGGGAGAAGTCTTGCTATTAGTAGTCATGTGAATGTGGTATTCGTTCGATATTTTGATGAGATGTATGTTGTCTAGCCTCTAGTGGTGTTATGTGAACGTCGACTACATAACACTTCACCATTATTTGGGCCTAGAGGAAGGCATTGGGAAGTAATAAGTAGATGGTGGGTTGCTAGAGTGACAGAAGCTTAAACCCTAGTTTATGCATTGCTTCGTAAGGGGCTGATTTGGATCCATATGTTTCATGCTATGATTAGGTTTACCTTAATACTTTTGTTGTAGTTGCGGATGCTTGCAATAGAGGTTAATCATAAGTGGGATGCTTGTTCAAGTAATAACAGCACCCAAGCACTGGTCCACCCACAATGTCAAATTATCAAAGTACCGAACGCGAATCATATGAACGTGATGAAAACTAGCTTGACGATATTCCCATGTGTCCTCGGGAGCGCTTTTCCTTATATAAGAGTTTGTCCAGGCTTGTCCTTTGCTACAAAAAGGATTGGGCCTCCTTGCTGCACTTTATTTACTTTTGTTACTTGTTGCTCATTACAAATTATCTTATCACAAAACTATCTGTTACTGCTTATTTCAGTACTTGCAGAGAATACCTTGCTGAAAACCACTTATCATTTCCTTCTGCTCCTCATTGGGTTCGACACTTTTACTTATCGAAAGGACTACGATAGATCCCCTATACTTGTGGGTCATCAAGACTCTTTTCTGGCACCGTTGCCGGGGAGTGAAGCGCCTTTGGTAGGTGGAATTTGGTAAGGAAAAATTTATATAGTGTGCTGAAATTTACTGTCACTTGTTACTATGGAAAGTAATCCTCTGAGGGGCTTGTTCGGGGTATCTTCACCCCGACCAGTAGAGCAAAGAGTTGCTCCTCAACCTACTGAACCTATTGAAAATGAAATTCCTTATGAGTATCCTTCGAGTATGATAGAAAAACTGCTAGCTAATCCTTTTACAGGAGATGGAACAAAGCATCCTGATGAACACCTAATATATGTGGATGAAGTTTGTGGATTATTTAAGCTTGCAGGTATACCCGATGATGTTGCTAAGAAGAAGGTCTTCCCTTTATCTTTGAAGGGAGACGCATTGACATGGTATAGGCTATGTGATGATACGAGATCATGGAACTATAGAAGATTGAAATTGGAATTTCATCAAAAGTATTACCCTATGCATCTTGTTCATCGTGACCGCAATTATATATATAATTTTTGGCCTCGCGAAGGAGAAAGCATCGCTCAAGCTTGGGGGAGGATTAAATCAATGTTATATTCATGCCCCAATCATGATCTCCCAAGAGAAACAATCCTTCAAAAAATTTATGCTCAGCTTTCTGAAAATAAATCGCACCATGCTCGATACTTCTTGTGCTGGCTCTTTTATGATGAAGACTATTGGATTTAGATGGGATTTATTGGATAGAATTAAACGCAACTCTAAAGATTGGGATCTCAACAAAGGTAAGGAGTCAGGTATGACACCTAAGTTTGATTGTGTTAAATCTTTTATGGATACCGATATTTTCCGTAAGTTTAGCACTAAATATGGACTTGATTCTGAGATAGTAGCTTCTTTCTGTGAATCTTTTGCTACTTATGTTGATCTCCCCAAGGAGAAGTGGTTTAAATATCATCCTCACATAGAAGTAAAAGTAGCTGCACCAATTAAATTTGAAGAAAAGACTGTCACTTATAATGATCCTATTGTTCCTACTTGTTATGTTGAGAAACCACCTTTCCCTGTTAGGATAAAGGATCATGCTAAAGCTTCAACTGTGGTTCGTAAAATCAATATTAAAACATATACACCTCCTGAGCAAGTTAAAGTAGAACCTAATGTTGCTATTGTTAAAGATCTCTTGTCTGATAATATTGATGGGCATGTTATTCAGTTCTGCGGTGAAACTGCTAGAATTGATAAACCTTGTGCTAAAGATAAAAATAGACCTGTGGTAGGCGTGCCTGTCATTTCTGTTAAAATAGGAGAACATTGTTATCATGGCTTATGTGATATGGGTGCTAGTGCTAGTGCAATACCTATTGACTTATACAAAGAAATTATGCATGACATTGCACCTGTTGAGTTAGAAGAAATTGATGTTACTATTAAACTTTCTAATAGAGATACTATTTCACCAATGGGAATTGTTAGAGATGTTGAAGTCTTGTGTGGGAAAACTAAATATCCTGCTGATTTTCTTGTTCTTGGTTCCACACAAGATAGTTTTTGTCCCATTATATTTGGTAGACCCTTCTTAAATACTGTTAATGCTACCATAGATTGCACAAGGGATGTTGTTACTGTCGGCTTAGATGATATGACTCATGAGTTTAATTTCTCTAAATTTAGTAAACAACACCGTGAAGAAGAAGTGCCTAGTAAGGATGAAATTATTGGTCTTGCTTCTATTGCCGTACCTCCTAGTGATCCTTTAGAACAATATTTGCTAGACCATGAGAATGATATGTTTATGAATGAAAGAAGGGAAATAGATGAAGTATTCTTTAAACAGGAACCTATTCTGAAACACAATTTGCATGTTGAAGTCCTAGGGGATCCCCCTCCACCTAAGGGTGATCCCGTGTTTGAGCTTAAACCGTTGCCTGATAATCTTAAATATGCTTATCTTGATGAAAAGAAGATATGTCCTGTTATTATTAGTGCTAACCTTTCAGAGCATGAAGAAGAAAGATTATTGAAAACTCTGAAGAAGCACCATGCTGCTATTGGATATACTCTTGATGATCTTAAGGGCATTAGTCCCACTCTATGTCAACATAAAATAAATTTGGAAGTAGATGCCAAACCAGTTCGTGATCCTCAACGACGTCTGAATCCTAAAATGAAAGAAGTGGTAAGAAAAAAATACTAAAGCTTCTGGAGGCAGGTATAATTTACCCCGTTGCTGATAGTCAGTGGGTAAGTCTTGTTCATTGTGTCCCTAAGAAGGGAGGTATTACTGTTGTTCCTAATGATAAAGATGAATTGATTCCACAAAGAATTATTACAGGTTATAGGATGGTAATTGATTTCTGCAAATTAAATAAGGCTACTAAGAAAGATCATTACCCCTTACCTTTTATCGATAAAATGCTAGAAAGATTATGCAAACATACACATTACTGCTTTCTAGATGGTTATTCTGGTTTCTCTCAAATACCTGTGTCGGCTAAAGATCAATCAAAGACTACTTTTACATGCCCTTTTGGTACTTTTGCTTATAGACGTATGCCTTTTGGTTTATGTAATGCACCTACTACCTTTCAAAGATGCATGATGGCTATATTCTCTGACTTTTGTGAAAAGATTTGTGAGGTTTTCATGGACGACTTTTCCGTCTATGGATCTTCTTTTGATGATTGCTTGAGCAATCTTGATCGAGTTTTGCAGAGATGTGAAGAAACTAATCTTGTCTTGAATTGGGAAAAGTGCCACTTTATGGTTAATGAGGGTATTGTCTTGGGGCTTAAAGTTTCTAAAAGAGGTATTGAAGTTGATAAAGCCAAGGTTGATGCTATTGAAAAGATGCCATGTCCCAAGGACATCAAAGGTATAAGAAGTTTCCTTGGTCACGCCAGATTTTATAGGAGGTTCATTAAGGACTTCTCAAAAATTTCTTGGCCTCTGACTAATTTATTACAAAAAGATATACCATTTGTCTTTGTTGATGATTGTGTAGAAGCATTTAAAATACTTAAGAAAGCATTAGTCTCTGCACCTATTGTTCAGCCACCTGATTGGAATTTACCCTTTGAAATTATGTGTGATGCTAGCAATTATGTTGTAGGTGCTGTTTTAGGGCAAAGAGTTGATAAGAAATTAAATGTTATCCATTATGCTAGTAAGACCCTAGACAATGCTCAAAGAAATTATGCTACTACTGAAAAAGAACTTTTAGCGGTTGTATTTGCTTGTGATAAGTTCAGACCTTATATTGTTGATTCTAAAGTAACTACCCACACCGATCATGCTTCTATTAAATATCTTATGGAGAAGAAAGATGCTAAACCTAGACTTATTAGATGGGTTCTCTTGCTACAAGAATTTGATTTACATATTGTTGATAGAAGAGGAGTTGAGAACCCCGTTGCAGACAACTTATCTAGGTTAGAGAATGTTCTTGATGACCCACTACCTATTGATGATAGCTTTCCTGATGAAGAATTAAATGTCATAAGTACTTCTTGTAGTACCCCTTGGTATGCTGATTATGCTAATTTCATAGTTGCTAAATTTATACCACCTAGCTTCACATACCAATAAAAGAAAAAGTTCCTTTATGATTTGAGACATTACTTTTGGGATGACCCACATCTTTATAAAGAAGGAGTAGATGGTGTTATTAGACGTTGTGTACCTGAGCATGAATAGGAACAGATCCTACGCAAGTGCCACTCCGAAACTTATGGAGGACACCACGCGGGAGATAGAACTGCACATAAGGTATTGCAATCCGGTTTTTATTGGCCTACTCTCTTCAAGGATGCTCGTAAGTTTGTCCTATCTTGTGATGAATGTCAAAAAATTGGTAATATTAGTAGACATCAAGAAATGCCTATGAATTATTCACTTGTTATTGAACCGTTTGATGTTTGGGGCTTTGATTATATGGGACCTTTTTCTGCCTCTAATGGATATACACATATTTTAGTTGCTGTTGATTACGTTACTAAGTGGGTAGAAGCTATTCCAACTAGTAGTGTTGATCATAACACTTCTATTAAAATGCTTAAAGAAGTTATTTTTCCAAGGTTTGGAGTCCCTAGATATTTAATGATTGATGGTGGTTCACATTTTATTCATGGTGCTTTTCGTAAAATGCTTACTAAATATGACGTCAATCATAGAATTGCATCTCTATATCACCCACAGTCTAGTGGTCAAGTAGAATTGAGTAATAGAGAACTCAAATTAATTTTGCAAAAGACTGTCAATAGGTCTAGAAAGAATTGGTCCAAGAAACTTGATGATGCATTATGGGCCTATAGAACTGCATATAAAAATCCTATGGGTATGTCTCCGTATAAAATGGTATATGGAAAATCATGTCACTTACCTCTCGAACTAGAACATAAGGCATATTGGGCTATTAAAGAGCTCAACTATGATTTCAAACTTGCCAGTGAGAAGAGGTTATTTGATATTAGCTCACTTGATGATTGGAGAACCCAGGCTTATGAAAATGCCAAGTTGTTTAAAGAAAAGGTTAAAAGATGGCATGCCAAAAGGATGCAAAAGCGTGAGTTTAATGTAGGTGATTATGTATTGCTATACAACTCTCGTTTAAGATTTTTTGCAGGAAAACTTCTCTCTAAATGGGAAGGCCCCTATGTTATTGAGGAGGTCTATCGTTCCGGTGCCATAAAAATCAACAACTTCGAAGGCACAAATCCGAAGGTGGTAAACGGTCAGAGAATTAAACATTATATCTCAGGTAATCCCATAAATGTTGAAACCAATATTATTGAAACCGTAACCCCGGAGGAATACATAAGGGACACTTTCCAGAATGTTTCGGACTCCGAAAAGGAATAGGTATGTGGTACGGTAAGTAAACCGATTCCAAAACAGTTTTTAAGGCAATATTTCTCCGTTTTGGAATATTTAGAAAAATAGAAAATTAAGTAGCAGTCCGGGAAGGACACGAGGGCCCCACGAGGGTGGAGGGCGTGCCCCCCTACCTCGTGAGCACCTCGTGTGCCTTCCGGACTCCGTTTTCTTGCACGATATGTATTTTGGTCGGTAAAAAATCACTATATATTCTCCCGAAGGTTTTGACTCCCGTATCACGCAAATATCCTCTGTTCTTGTTTTGGGATGTTCTCTGTCAGGGTTGTCAAGGCTAGGCATCATGGAGTCCCCGTCCTCCAACAACAGTGACAAAGATGCTTGGCTAGTGAAGATAGAGCTGAAGAGGGAAGAACCCATGGAGATCAACAGGGATGAAGGGATCAAGAAGGCCATGGAGAACCAAGCTCCGGCAACAGAATACGTCCTTCAACTTGATCACAACCTTCTTACCCCAACTGAGATCGAAGCTTTCCAGATGATTGAGTTAACTCATATTCAAAACAAGTATCTCACAAGTGAAAATATTTTGTTGAAGGAGCATATCGTTGTACTCAAGGGCATTATTCGCAAGCTAGAGGACCTCTTACGCTCGATGTGCGACTATCCAACACCTCCACCTTCTTCACCAACCAAGGAGATATAAAACATGGGTATGGGCACTCCCCTTGGCAACCGCCAAGCTTGGGGGAGGTGCCCCGGTATCGTATCACAATCACAACTCCTATCTTTACCGTTTTCCTTAGTTCGATCATGTTAGTAGTATTTTGATCTAGTAGAATAAAGTTTATGGCATGATCTAGTTTTGAGTTTTGCCTTATGATCTCTCTATGTAATCGAGTCCGTGAGCTATATAATAAAGGTTAGTGTTGAGTCAAGGGCTTGATTTTATTGCTATGATCTTGGGTGAATAAAAGAAAAGAGAAAAAGAATAAGAAGAAACAAAAGTTCATATTGATCTTATTGATAGTAACGACTTCACATAGAAAGAGTGTGACGATTAAAAGTTGTTGGGAGTTGGCAGACATAGCTTTGGTCATCGTTGCAATTAATAGGAAGTAATAAGGAAAGAGAGGTTTCACATATAAATATACTATTATTGACATCTTTTATGATTGGGAGCACTCATCAAAATATGACATGTTAAAGAGTTGATATTGGACAAGGAAGACAACGTAATGGGTTATGTTTCCTTATATCTAAGATAAAGTATGTTGTCATGGATCATCCAACATGTTGAGCTTGCCTTTCCCCCTCATGCTAGCCAAATTCTCAGCACCAAGTAGAGATACTACTTGTGCTTCCAAATACCCTTAAACCAGTTTTGCCATGAGAGTCCACCATATCTACCTATGGATTGAATAAGATCCTTCAAGTAAGTTGTCATCGGTGCAAAGCAATAAAAATTGCTCTAAATATGTATGATTAGTGTGGGAGAAATAAGCTTTATACAATCTTGTGATGTGGAAGTAATAAAAGCGACGGACTGCATAATAAAGGTTCATATCACAAGGGGCAATATAAAGTGACGCTCTTTCGCATTAAGATTTTGTGCATCCAACCATAAAAGCGCATGGCAACCTCTGCTTCCCTCTGTGAAGCGCCTATCTTTTATTATTATCTTCTACCTTATGCAAGAGTCATGGTGATCTTCACATTTCCTTTTTACATTTTATCCTTTGGCAAGCACAGTGTGTTGGAAAGATCCTGATAGATATATCTAATTGGATGTTGGGGGGCATGAGTTACTATTGTTGACATTACCCTTGAGGTAAAAGGTTGTGGGGCGAAACTATAAGTCCCTATCTTTCTCTGTGTCCGATTAAAACTCCGTAACCACAAGTATTGCGTGAGTGTTAGCAATTATGAAGGACTAGATGATAGTTGAGTATGTGTACTTGCTTTTTAGCTCTGACATAGACTCTTTCTGATGTTATGATAAATTGCAATTGCTTCAATGACTGAGGTCATAGTTTGTTGGTTCTTAATAAGGTTTCTGATTCATACTTTTGCATTGTGAATAGATCATCACTTGAACATAAGTAATCATATGATAATATCTATATGTGTTACTATTATGAGAATAATCATGATGCCTTCATGTCCGTATTTTATTTTTATCGACGCCTCTACCTCTAAACATGGGGACATATTTATTGCTATCAGCTTTCGCTTGAGGACAAGCGAGGTCTAAGCTTGGGGGAGTTGATACGTCCATTTTGCATCATGCTTTTATATCGATATTTATTGCATTATGGGCTGTTATTTCACATTATGTAACAATACTTATGGCTATTCTCTCTTATTTTACAAGGTTTACATAAGGAGGGAGAATGCCGGCAGCTGGAATTCTGGGCTGGAAAAGGAGCAAATATTAGAGACCTATTCTGCACAACTCCAAAAGTCCTGAAACTCCACGGAATACCTTATAATAAATAATGAAAAATCCTCGCCAAAGATGAAGACCAGGGGGCCACACCCTATCCACGAGGGTGGGGGGTGCCCCCCCTAGGGCGCGCCCCCTACCTTGTGGGCCCCCTGGTGGCTCTCCGGTGACCATCTTCTGCTATATGAAGTCTTTCGTCGAGAAAAAAAATCAGAAGCAACCTTTCGGGAGGAAACTCCGCCGCCACGAGGCGGAACCTTGGCGGAACCAATCTAGGGCTCTGGCAGAGTTGTTCTGCCAGGGAAACTTCCCTCTCGGAGGGGGAAATCATTGCCATCGTCATCACCAACGCTCCTCTCATCGGGAGAGGGCAATCTCCATCAACATCTTCATCAGCACCATCTCATCTCAAAACCCTAGTTTATCTCTTATATCCAATTCTTGTCTCCAAGTCCGGGATTGGTGCTAGTAGGTTGCTAGTAGTGTTAATTACTCCTTGTAGTTGATGCTAGTTGGTTTAATTGGTGGAAGATCATATGTTCAGATCCTTTATGCATATTATTACCCCTCTGATTTTGAACATGAATATGCTTTGTGAGTAGTTACGTTTGTTCCTGAGGACAAGGGAGAAGTCTTGCTATTAGTAGTCATGTGAATTTGGTATTCGTTCGATATTTTGATGAGATGTATGTTGTCTAGCCTCTAGTGGTGTTATGTGAACGTCGACTACATAACACTTCACCATTATTTGGGCCTAGAGGAAGGCATTGGGAAGTAATAAGTAGATGATGGGTTGCTAGAGTGACAGAAGCTTAAACCCTAGTTTATGCGTTGCTTCGTAAGGGGCTGATTTGGATCCATATGTTTCATGCTATGGTTAGGTTTACCTTAATACTTTTGTTGTAGTTGCGGATGCTTGCAATAGAGGTTAATCATAAGTGGGATGCTTGTTCAAGTAAGAACAGCACCCAAGCACCGGTCCACCCACATGTCAAATTATCAAAGTACCGAACGCGAATCATATGAACGTGATGAAAACTAGCTTGATGATATTCCCATGTGTCCTCGGGAGCGCTTTTCCTTATATAAGAGTTTGTCCAGGCTTGTCCTTTGCTACAAAAAGGATTGGGCCACCTTGCTGCACTTTATTTACTTTTGTTACTTGTTGCTCGTTACAACTTATCTTATCACAAAACTATCTGTTACTGCTTATTTTAGTACTTGCAGAGAATACCTTGCCGAAAACCACTTATCATTTCCTTCTGCTCCTCGTTGGGTTCGACACTTTTACTTATTGAAAGGACTACGATAGATCCCCTATACTTGTGGGTCATCAATATGATTTACTACTTCTCTGAAAATATTTCCCTGCTCATAAGAAACAAGCTGCTTTAAGGGAAATATTTAATTTTGTGCAAATTGAAGAAGAGAGTCTCGCACAAGCTTGGGGAGGCTTCTCCGATTACTCGTGCTTTGCCTGATCATCCTCTCAAGAAAAATGAAATACTTGATATCTTTTATAATGGACTAACCGATGCTTCCAGAAACCACCTGGATATTTGTGCTGGTTGTGTTTTCAGGGAGAGAACTGTTGAGCAAGATGAATTGCTATTGAATAATATATTGAGTAATGATAATGGTTGGACGCTTCCTGAACCAAATCCGAAGCCAACTCTGAAGAAGAGGGGTATTCTATTTCTCAGCCCTGAAGATATGCAAGAGGCAAAGAAATCTATGAAAGAAAAAGGTATTAAAGTTGAAGATGTTAAGAATCTACCACCCATTGAAGAAATACATGGTCTTGATAACCCGACACAGGTAGTAGAGGTAAACTCTATCCGTAGATTTGATGAAGGTGATATTCCTCATAATAAGTCTGTTAGTCAATGCTTGGATGAGTTTGATAATTTTATTGTTAAACAAGAAAATTTCAATGCTTATGTTAGTAGACAATTGAAACATAATGCTTACATGCTTGACCACTTGGGTGATTATATGAGTAGAACTATTAATGATCTTAAGCTTATTAATTAGTAAACATGCTTCCATGGTTACAACTCAAGTAGAACAAGTACTTAAGGCACGAGATGATTTGCTTAATGAGTTGAATAGTAAGAATAATGATAATGCCATTAGGGTTATGACTAGAGGTGGTAAGATGACCCGGGAACCTTTGTATCTTGAAGGCCATCCTAAGAGAATTGAGCAAGATTCTCAGAGAATTAATACTGATGCATCTAGTCCTAGTAAGAAAAAGAAAAAGAAAACTAATAGGACCTTGCATGCTAGTGAACCTACTATAGACACACCTGAGAATCCCAATAATATTTCTAATTTTGATGCTAAGTGTCGGTGTCAAAGCCGGCGGATCTCGGGTAGGGGGTCCCGGACTGTGCATCTAGGCGGATGGTAACAGGAGGCAGGGGACACTAAGTTTTACCCAGGTTTGGGCCCTCTTGATGGAGGTAAAACCCTACGTCCTGCTTGATTAATATTGATGATATGGGTAATACAAGAGTAGATCTACCATGAGATCAGAGAGGCTAAACCCTAGAAGCTAGCCTATGGTATGATTGTTTGTTGTCCTACGGACTAAAACCCTTCGGTTTATATAGACACCGGAGAGGGCTAGGGTTACACAAGGTTGGTTACAAAGGAGGATATATGCATATCCGTATTGCCTGGCTTGCCTTCCACGCCAAGTAGAGTCCCATCTTGACACGAGACGAAGTCTTCATTCTTGTATCTTCATAGTCTAACAGTCCGGCCAAAGAATATAGTCCGGCTGTCAGGAGACCCCCTAATCCAGGACTCCCTCAGTAGCCCCTGAACCAGGCTTCAATGACGATGAGTCCAGCGCGCAGTATTGTCTTCGGCATTGCAAGGCGGGTTCCTCCTCCGAATACATCACGGAAGAATTTGAATACAAGGATAGTGTCCAACCCTGCAAAATTACTTCCACATACCACCTTAGAGAGAATAATATTTACACAAATCTAATTTGCTGACTTGTTTTAGCAACACGACCTTATGCCATGGCCCGGTGATTATTCGAACCGTTTCCTTTAACTAGCCCCACACATAAAGCGAGGCAGTTTTTTGACACGTGTTGTCAAAGCAGAGATCGTGTCCCCTTATCACGGGATTCTCATCAATACGGGCGTGGGTAACCCAACCGCGCCATCGATTCCGGCGCTTGGGGGATAAGCGAGTTTTACCAGGCTAGTGGGGGTGCATAGTTTCGGCCGCCCATATAAAGGGATAAAGATTCCCCTTTTCATCCACGCCTTCTTCCTCCTTTGCTCATCCATTTTCGCACACTCGAGCTCCAGCGCCCAAGTCCGCATTTCCCACCTCGACCTTCTCCAACCATGTCCAGAGCGGGAGGCAGGTGGATGGTCTCCTCCGTCACGGAGGGACACATCAAGAAGTTGAGGAGAGCTGGATACCTGCCCAACGACATCGCGCACCGGCTCCCAGATGAGGGGCAGCTCATCCCCACCCCCAGGCCCCATGAGAGGGTAGTGTTCCTTACCCACTTCCTCCGTGGACTAGGATTCCCTCTCCACCCATTCGTCTGGGGGCTCATGTTCTACTACGGCCTGGATTTCCACGATCTGGCCCCGAACTTCATCCTCAACATCTCGGCGTTTATCGTCGTTTGCGAGGCCTTCCTCCGCATCAAGCCCCACTTCGGCTTATGGCTGAAGACATTCAACGTGAAGCCGAAGGTAGTGAGCGGCCGCCAGGCGGAGTGCGGAGGCGCCATGGTGGGCAAGATGCCCAAAGTCACATGGCTCGAGGGCTCCTTCGTGGAGACCATAAAGGGGTGGCAATCGGGGTGGTTCTACATCACCGAGCCGCGTGACCCTAAATGGGCAGTGGCCCCCGAGTTCCGATCTAGCTTCCCCACGCGGCTCACCTCCTTGCAAGAGAAGGGCCTGTCCTGGGGTAGTTCGGGAGAGCTGACCGGACTCCAAACATGTATTCAAAACATGGTGAACAAGAAGCTCAAACTCGTCAACATAGTCCAGGTCATGCTCATCCGCCGGATCCTCCCGTGCCAACAACGGGCTTTCAACTTGTGGGAGTTTGACCCAGCCCAGCACCGAACTCTGAACAGGCTCTTCGACACAACTCACGAAGAAGCCTGGAAGGTGCTATTCAAGAGTGCCGAGGTTCCCCCTCCCACTATCGAGGACCGCGGATTCTTCGCGAAGCGCCAAGCCAGCGTGGTAAGCTGTTTTACCTCTCACAGGATACTTGTTTTTCATAGTTTGACTCTATGCGGGATCTAAGCTCCCATACCTTTGACATGACTAGCAGGAGACGGCCGGACAGATCGTCTGTCTGGCTCCTTTGCCCGAAGGCCCAGCAGATGCTCTCTTGGCGAAGATGCTGACTCCGGCTCCTTACGCGGTGCCGGAGAAGACCAAGAAGGCCAAGGGAACCTGGAAGAGTTCCCGACGCCAGGCGTCATCGGACTCACCATCCGATGACTCTGCGGCACACTCCTCCCCCGAAGACGAGGATGAAGAAGAAGATGCTCCCCCTCCAGGCGGGGGAGACAAGAAAAGGAAGGCTGCCCCAACTGGGGGGGCGAAGGGTCCAAGAAGGGAAGGACTCTCCTTCCAGACAGTTCCACCGCCGCCGCCGAAGGCGAAGACGAGTGGTTGCCCAGGGCCAAGCCCCTGGGGAGGTCGTAAGTATTTGGATACTAGAGTAACTCATAGCATTCCTTTGTCGCACTACTTTCCCTAATGCCGAATATGATTATGCAGGCCGCCAAGAGCCCGTATCGATGTATCGTCGGACGGCTCCCTGGGCTTGTTGGATATGGATAGCGATCCACTTCCGACCGCCACCTCCCCTTGCCCTGCAGAGGACACCGAGGTACTGTCTCAAGAGGCACTGGGTCGAGGGGAGACAGTCCCGGAGGCGCCTCAAGGCGACCTTCCGGACTCCGGGAGCAGAGAGGACAAGGCCCCTGAGGGCTCCGAGTTCGGCCCTCAGCCGAACACCGCACCGGAACCTCCAGTGGTTCCGGACTCGGGCAGACGGCCTCCTTCCAAGAGGGGCGAGATGCCTGTGCCGGTGACCTCTGTCCATCCAGAGGCGCCGGACAATTTGCTGGGAGCGCTTCGCAGCGCTTCCATTGACGAGGAGCACCGTACTATTATGAGTGCGGTGGTCCAGAAGGTTCAGTCCGCCAAGAGCGGATTGACTGAAGCCTGTGCCAGCCTTCTAACAAGCTTTGAGGTAAGTGTTTAAAATATAGGAAAAATATTACCGCATAGACAGTAGCCCCTGATGTTCTGTATGGTGTTCACAAAGAAAAGCCGAACAGAGGATCAAACAACATCGCAGGAGTCTAATATAAGTATGTTAATACGCATGTGCAGGCTTCGCTACTGGAATCTGCCGCACTGACTGCGGAGGTCGCCGCACTGAAGTAGGACCTTAAAGTGTCCAAGGACGAGCTCGGCCTTGCCAAGAGGCAGCTTGAGGAGAACAAAGGTAAGTAATACCTAGTTTATGGATATGTATAAAAAGAATGCGATTGCAAAATGACAGGATCATCATGAATTTGCCAGGGGCCACGACCGAAGTGGCGACCCTAAAGCAAGCGCTGTCCGAGGCCAAAGATAAAGCAGCCAAGGAGCACACCGAGCGGGAAAGGCAAGAGGCTCGGGTGGGCGAGGTGCAGCAAGAGCTCCAGGCACTCGTGACGAAGCACGAGGCGTTGGAGCTTGACTCGAAGACTTGAGAGTCTGAGCTTGCCACGGCCCTCGAGAGCGCGAAAAGTGCCAAGGCCGAAGCCCAAAAGGCCCTCCAGGAGATTGACACGATAGAAAATAGCGGCGGGTAAGGCATTCTATATGCAAAGCAAGCATGTGAAAGTAAATTACCTATTACTTACCCAAATCCGGAGCTCTCCAGGAGCATTCGCAGATTTGCCCCGCAGCGTGTCGAATGCCGCATAGTTTTACCAGGCTGAGGAGGGAAGCTCAACGAAGAAGTTGTTCTGGTCTCAGTATACTGGGACCAAACACCCGGTGCCTATGAGCGACCAGCTGAAGCAGCTGGTCGAGCTACACAAAGCGGCCGAACAGGCCATGAAGGGCTTTATAGTCCGGCTGTGGCCTGGCGACACCCTTCCGAACAGCTACTTCGGCCTGGTGAGGCGGCTTGTGGACGCCTGCCCACGGATGGAGGTCGTCAAGCGGTCTGTCTGCATCGAAGGTGCACGCCGGGCTTTCGCCCGCGTGAAGGTGCAATTGGCCAAGCTAGATGTCGTGAAACTGATCAAGGAGGGACCGCCGCAGGGCAAGGAGCATCGCACCCTCGAAATTTATTATGAGGGTGTCCTGAAGGGTGCCCGTCTTGTAGCGGACGAATGTTCAAAGGATGTAATATTTGAGTAAACTTGCTTGTGTGATCCTGTATGATGAAAATTTGTTTCATATGCGCTATGCAACGCTTGTTTGAATTTAAAATATTACCTTCTGTTTGGCTGTTTATCCAATCTGAGATATGGCTAGTCCTCGGCTTCTGCCCCCATGCCATGAGTGCTGGGGTGTTCGGGATAAACCTGAGCACTCTTGTTCCCATTTTTGGGTCCTTCGAGGGAGGTGCTCAGCACAGCGAACAAGGCAACCGGACTAATAATGCTTTATCACTCTCACTTAGCCATAGAATTCTATAATTTTAAATTTCGGCGAAGCCCCTGGTATTCGGAAGGCCAAATTCGGGGCGCGATACATGCCTTTAAGCCGGACAGGACCGGCTCCTCGCTCTAAGCGACATAAGTCTTTAGGGACTCGAAACCTCGCCGAACAGCGACCAGTCTCTCGCCATATCATGACAGTCAGTTTTAGCTTTCTCTACTGAGGTGCTTAGCCCAGCAGAACCGGGGCACAATCGCATTAGTTCTCCTAGCACTACCTTAGCCGATAGAGCGGAACATAAGGTACCAAAACATAGGAGCCGGGCAAACCCAACATTTGACCAAAGACATGATACGGAGCTGATGCATATAATGCTATAAGTTCGGGGTGCCGCACTTGTGAAAGTGTTCGGACTTCTCACACCATATTGTGGGGTACTTAAGCCCCTGGTGTGTTGGCTGTACCAAAGTGTATGGTTGCAAGGCGTCATTAATGAACACATATATATAACAAGAATGCAATAATAGTCGTAATGTTATGCGTTGTTTATTCAAAGAGGTGCGTTAAAGCAGAGTGATACACACAGTGCGATAAGCAAAAAGTAGGACTATGTCCCTTCCAAGGGCAAGCTGAGGAATAGTATTAAAGCAAATATTTCACTCGTTATCGTAATCCACCTGGGAGTTCCGTGGTGTGACGTAGCTTTCGGCCTCTCTTGGTTGCTGCATCATGTGTTTGGCAATCATGCTGCCGGACAAGGTTTCCAGAGATTAAAGTCCTGAAAGATAAAAATAACAAAGCGGGAAGCCCCTAGTGCGGTTTAGGCCGCGTCTTGGAGCATGCCGTAGTCGTGCCCCCCTCCCCACCTGTGCCCATGGTATTTTTAATGCGTAATTATGTACGCGTGGCATGAATTTCGCTGTTTGGCTTGGGCCGGGGTGGGGGCCGCATTGCTACGTGATCTCAGACCGTGCTAGGCGGTCTAGTTTCCGATTACTCCGAGCGCGTTTGAAGGTGTCCGGGTCTTGAAACGCCGAACTGGTGGATTGCCTTGAGAGGCTGCTTTGCGCTTTTGCTGCGAGGGCCGCAGTGTGCTCCTCCATGCGGAGAGAGCGCTCTGTGTTTCCGTTAACTGTGATGACCCCCCGGGGTCCTGGCATCTTGAGCTTGAGGTATGCATAATGCGGTACCGCATTGAATCTCGCAAATGCGGTTCGCCCGAGCAGTGCATGATAGCCACTGCGAAACGGGACTATATCGAAGATTAATTCTTCGCTTCGGAAGTTATCTGGGGATCTGAAGACCACTTCCGGTGTAATTGATCCTGTGCAATGGGCCTCTACACCTGGAATGACGCCTTTAAAGGTCGTTTTTGTGGGTTTGATCCTTGAGGGGTCTATACCCATTTTGCGCACTGTGTCCTGGTAAAGCAGGTTCAGGCTGCTGCCGCCGTCCATAAGGACTCGAGTGAGGTGAAATCCGTCAATGATTGGGTCTAAGACCAGTGCGGCGAATCCGTCGTGATGGATACTAGTGGGGTGGTCCCTGCGATCGAAGGTGATCGGGCAGGAGGACCATGGGTTGAACTTTGGGGCAGCTGGCTCCAACGCATATACGTCCCTGAGTGCACGCTTCTGCTCCCTCTTGGGGATGTGGGTTGCGTATATCATGTTCACCGTCCGCACTTGTGGGGGAACCTCTTCTGTCCTCCGGTGTTCGGCTGCCGGGGCTCCTCTTCGTCATCGCTGTGTGACCCCTTATCTTTGTCTTCGGCAATTAACTTGCCGGCCTGCTTGAACACCCAGCATTCCCTGTTGGTGTGGTTGGCTGGCTTGTTAGGGGTACCGTGTATTTGACACGAGCGATCGAGTATGCGGTCCAAACTAGACGGGCCCGGAGTGCTTCTTTTAAATGGTTTTTTCCGCTGACCGGGTTTAGAGCCTTTGAATCCGGCATTGACTGCCGTATCCTCAGTATTATCGCTGTTAATGCGGTGTTTATGTTTGTTGCGATGTGACCTGCTATTGCCGTCCTTGGTATCCGAAGTACCATGGTTTTTTGATATGTTATTACTGTGTGCCAGCCAGCTGTCTTCTCCCGCACAAAAGCGGGTCATGAGTGTCTTGAGGGCTGCCATAGATTTCGGCTTTTCCTGTCCAAGGTGCCGGGCAAGCCACTTGTCGCGGATGTTATGCTTGAAAGCTTCTAGGGCCTCTACATCCGGACAGTCGACGATTTGATTTTTCTTTGTTAGGAACCGTGTCCAGAATTGCCTGGCCGATTCTTCTGGGTGCTGAATTATGTGGCTCAAGTCATCGGCGTCTGGTGGTCGCACATAAGTGCCCTGAAAGTTGTCGAGGAATGCGGCTTCCAGATCTTCCCAATAGCTAATGGACTCTGCTGGCAAGCTGTTAAGCCAATGCCGCGTTGGACCTTTGAGCTTTAGTGGGAGGTATTTGATAGCGTGTAAGTCATCGCTGCGGGCCATGTGGATGTGGAGGAGGAAATCCTCGATCCATACCGCAGGATCTGTTGTGCCGTCGTATGATTCAATATTTACGGGTTTGAAACCCTCTGGGATTTGATGATCCATTACTTCATTTGTGAAGCATAGGGGGTGTGCGGCGCCTATGTATTGGGCTATATCACGACGCAGCTCGAACGGGTCTTTGCCTGCTGTGTTCGGCCTGGCCGGATTGACTTTTACTGTATCCAGCGTGACGTTTATCGTCTCGCATAGTGGCGCGCCCTCATGATCCGTAGATCGATCTTGCATGTTTTGCTTTGTCCTCCAATACGTCTCGTAGGTCAGGCGTATTTCCCCATGCCTTTTTGTTTGAATGGCGTCGGGGTGCAGGCTGAGTTTTTGGCTAGAATGCCTCTCTATCGCGGCCACGAGGTGGCCGATCAGCCATGTCATACGCTTCTTCCTCCAGTCGGGGTAGCAACCTGCATTTTGGGCAACTCTTGGAGGGGCGCTCGGGTTTATATTCCTCGGCCGTGAGGACTTCAGTCCATCTGTCAGCTAGCAGATCTTGATCAGCTTGAAGCTGTTGCTGCTTTTTCTTAAGGCTATTTGTCGTGGCTATAAGCCGGCGCTTGAAGCGCTCTTGTTCGACGGGATCCTCTGGCACGGTGAATTCATCATCGCCAAGGCTTTGCCTCGTCTTCGGAGGGGGGCATGTAATTATGATCCTCCGCTTCTCCATATGCCCCTCTCTCAGGAGGGATGGCTCCTCCATCCTCCTGCTCTAAATCTTGCTGGAGGGGATTGTTGTTGTCTTCGGCACTATCTGGAGTGTTATTATCTCCTGTGCCGGTATCACCACTTTTGCTTTGGCGGGACTTAGAGCAGCGCTACTGACGTTGGCGCTTGGGTTGCTTCTTGGAGGGGTCATCCTCCATTGTCTCGTCGCCATTGCCTTCTTTGGGTGTGTCCACCATGTATATATCGTGTGATGAGGTGGCTGTCCAGTGCCCTGTGGGCAGTGGTTCATCTTTGTCTCCCGCATCGTCGTCCATACCGTCTATGTCTTCGGAGTCAAAGTCGAGCATGTCGGTTAAGTCATCGACAGTGGCTACTAAGTGGGTGTTGGGCGGGCCGCGAATTTCTTCATCGTCCGCATCCCAATCCTGCCGGACATAGTTCGGCCAGGATCCTCCTGACAAGGAGAGAGACCTTAACGAGTTCAGTATGTCGCCAAAGGGTGAGTGCTGAAAAATATCCGCGGAGGTAAACTCCATGATCGAAGCCCAATCGGATTCGCTAGGAACGGGCGTAGGCGGTTCGGAGTCTGTGGCCGGAGAGAGATCCGGAAGTTTGTCAACACGGCTCTCGTGCATAGCAAGGTCGATGTTCGGCTCGATCGCCGATGAGGGTAAGGCCTCCTTGGTAGGGTCCATCCACCTGTCCATGGGCGGCGCAACTGGCTCCAAATTGAGGGTCGGAGCGGGCTTCCGGTGCAATCTCCTGAACATCGTCTAATGGTAGAGCTAAATCATACTCATCATGACCACGTGACGCACAAGGCAGAGGCTCGAATCCGTCGAAGATCAAGTCTCCACGGATATCGGCCGTGTAGTTTAAGCTTCCAAACCTGACCTGATGGCCAGGGGCATAGCTTTCAATCTGCTCCAGGTGGCCAAGCGAATTGGCCCGCAGTGCAAAGCCACCGAATACAAAAATCTGTCCGGGGAAAAATGTCTCACCCTGGACTACATCGCTATCGATGATCATAGGAGCCATCAAGCCTAACGGCGACGACACAGAGGAACTCTCAATGAAAGCACCAATGTCGGTGTCAAAACCGGCGGATCTCGGGTAGGGGGTCCCGAACTGTGCGTCTAGGCGGATGGTAACAGGAGGCAGGGGACACGAAGTTTTACCCATGTTCGGGCCCTCTTGATGGAGGTAAAACCCTACGTCCTGCTTGATTAATATTGATGATATGGGTAATACAAGAGTAGATCTACCACGAGATCAGAGAGGCTAAACCCTAGAAGCTAGCCTATGGTATGATTGTATGTTGTCCTACGGACTAAAACCCTTCAGTTTATATAGACACCGGAGAGGGCTAGGGTTACATAAGGTCGGTTACAAAGGAGGAGATATGCATATCCGTATTGCCTAGCTTGCCTTCCACGCCAAGTAGAGTCCCATCCGGACACGAGACGAAGTCTTCAATCTTGTATCTTCATAGTCTAATAGTCCGGCCAAAGAATATAGTCCGGCTGTCCGGAGACCCCCTAATCCAGGACTCCCTCACTAAGACACAATCTGGTAATGAACATGAACCTAGTGCTAATGTTAATGATGATGTTCATGTTCATGCTCATGTTGGGAAGTAGCATGCAATTTCAAAAAAAATCCTATGATCACGCAAGATCTATCTAGGAGATTCATAGCAACGAGAGGGGGAGAGTGTATCCACGTACCCTCGTAGACCGAAAGCGGAAGCGGTAGTTTAACGCAGTTGATGTAGTCGAACGTCTTCTTGATTCAACCGATCAAGTACCGAACGTACGACACCTCTGAGTTCAGCACACGTTCAGATCGATAACGCCCCTCGAACTCTTGATCCAGCAAAGTGTTGAGGGAGAGTTTCGTCAGCACAACGTGTGGTGACGGTGATGGTGATGTGATCTGCGCAGGGCTTCACCTAAGCACTACGACAATATGACCGGAGGAGTAAACGGTGGAGGGGGCACCGTACACGGCTAAAAAATAATTGATGTGCTTTGGGGTGCCCCTTCCCCCGTATATAAAGGAGGAGAGGGGAGGAGGCCGGCCCTAGGGGGCGCGCCAAGTGGGGGAAACCCACTAGGACTCCTAATCCTAGTTGCCCCCTTCCTTCTTTCGGAGGAGGAAAGGGGAAATGAGAGGGAGAGGGAGAAGGAAAGGGGGTCGCACCCCCTCCCTTGTACAATTTGGACTCCCCATGGGGGGCACCCCTTGTGGGCTGCCCTCTCTCTCCCCTATGGCCCATGTGGCCAATTACTTTCCCCTGGGGGTTTCAGTAACCCCTCGGTACTCCGATAAATATCCAAAACACTCTGAAACCATTCTAGTGTCCGAATACTATCGTCCAATATATCAATCTTTACCTCTCGACCATTTCAAGACTCCTCGTCATGTCCGTGATATCATCTGGGACTCCGAACAATCTTCGGTCACCAAAACACATAACTCATAATACAAATCGTCATCGAACGTTAAGCGTGCGGACCCTACAGGTTCGAGAACTATGTAGACATGACCAAGACACATCTTTGATCAATAACCAATAGCGGAACCTAGATGCTCATATTGGTTCCTACATATTCTATGAAGATATTTACCGGTCAAACCGCAATGACAACATACGTCATTCCCTTTGTCACCGGTATGTTACTTGCCCGAGATTCGATCGTCGGTATCTTTATACCTAGTTCAATCTCGTTACCAGCAAGTCTCTTTACTCGTTCTGTAATGCATCATCCTGCAAAAAACTCATTAGTCACATTACTTGCAAGGCTTATCATGATGTGCATTACCGAGAGGGCCCAAAGATACCACTCCGATACTCGGAGTGACAAATCCTAATCTCGATCTATGCCAACCCAACAAACAGCTTCGGAGACACCTGTAGAGCATCTTTATAATCACCCAGTTATGTTGTGACGTTTGATAGCACACAAGGTGTTCCTCTAGTATTCGGGAGTTGCATAATCTCATAGTCAAAGGAATATGTATAAGTCATGAAGAAAGCAATAGCAATAAAACTTAAGGATCATTATGCTAAGCTAATGGGTGGGTCTTGTCGACCATATCATTCTCCTAATGATGTCATCCCATTCATTAAATGACAACACATGTCTATGGTCAGGAAACTTAACCATCTATGATTAACGAGCTAGTCAAGTAGAGGCATACTAGGGACACTTTGTTTTGTCTATGTATTCACACATGTATCAAGTTTCCAATTAATACAATTCTAGCATGAATAATAAACATTTATCATGATATAAGGAAATATAAATAACAACTTTATTATTGCCTCTAGGGCATATTTCCTTCAGCTCAACCTAGTAATGATAATGATCTAGATATTGAACCTGCTGTTGATCTTGATAACCCACAATCAAAGAATCAACGTTATGATAAGAGAGACTTTGTTGCTAGGAAACATGGTAAAGAAAGAGAACCATGGGTTCAGAAACCCATGCCCTTTCCTCCCAAGCCATCCAAGAGAAAATGATGATGAGGATTTTGAGCGCTTTGCTGAAATGATTAGACATATCTTTTTGCGTATGCGTTTGACTGATATGCTTAAAATGCCTCCTATTGCTAAGTATATGAAAGATATTGTTACACTAAAAGAAAGATATCTGAAGCTGAGATTTCCACCATGCTTGCTAATTATACTTTTAAGGGTGGCATACCAAAGAAACTTGGAGATCCAGGAATACCAACTATACCATGCTCCATTAAAAGAAACTATGTTAAAACTGCTTTATGTGATCATGGAGCTGGTGTTAATTAGTGTTATGCCTTTCTCTTTATATCGAAGACTTGAATTGAATAAGTTGACACATACTGAAATTTCTTTGCAAATGGCTGATAAATCAAATACTATACCCATCGGTATTTGTGAGGATGTGCCTGTTGTGGTTGCAAATGTTACTATCTTAACGGTCTTTGTTATTCTTGATATTCCAGAGGACGGCAGTATGTCGATCATCCTTGGTAGACCCTTTTTGAATACCGCAAGGGATGTTATTGATTGCAACAAAGGCAATGTCACTTTTCTTGTTAATGGTAATGTGCATACGGTACACTTTCCAAAGAAACAACCTCAAGTTCATAGTATCAATTCTATCGGCAAAGTTTCAACTATTACTATCGGAAGTTTTGAATTTCCTCTTCCTACTGTCAAAAAGAAATATGATATTCTTATTGTTGGGGAAATGAATATCCCCGTTGAGGTAACCTAGTGTTATTCGAAAATTCTCCGGTTTCATGTCGTTCGGAAGAAGTTTGTTAATAAGACTTGATCAACCTTGTTAATGGATTCCTTTTGATGAGCATGAGATGGATGAATTTAGAAGGCACAACTCTCTGTACCCACTTTTTACTTTCTATTATTTAGTTTAAATAAAGCAAAATTAGTATTTTATATCAGTTTTCTAAATTATCTATGCAATAAAAAATTGTCTCGAAAATAGAAGTTCCCCAAATGCCCTGAAAAATTAGTATGATTTTTTATATAATGTTTTAGAATTTCCGGCACTAAGAACACACCAGGGGGCCTCACCAACTGGCCACAAGGGTGGAGGGCGCACCCCCTGTCCTTGTGGGCCCCACGTGCCCCCGTCCACTTATTCCGGCACCCATCATCTTCCTCTTCCTCCAGAAAAAATCACTCCATAGCTCAAACTCGTGTTCTTGCTCATCTTGCTGTAATTTTCGATCTCCTTGCTCAAAGCTCCATTGACAAAACTGCTTTGGGGGATTGTTCTTTGGTATGTGACTCCTCCAATGGTCTAATTAGTTTTTGTTCTAGTGCTTTGTTTATTGCAAATTTTGGCTGCCTTGGTGACCCTATTCTTGAGCTTGCATGTCGATTTTATATGGTCCAAAGTAGTTTTGATGCATGATATAACTTCTAGGCACTTGTAGGAGTAGTTGCTATCAATCTTGTGGAGTTTGGTTCACTTTTATTTTGAGTCACTAAAAATTTCAGAAATTTTTCAGAGAAAGAAAAATGTCTAGAAAAATGTACCAAGGTGGTTCTTCTAGGAAGAAAGCACCGAGGCATGCGATACGTGAACTGGACCCTGAACCACCAAGGGAAGCTCAAGTGAAGCCGTGTGAATGGCCATCAGATGAATTTATGGTTCGTGCAGGTTTCAGGGGTGAATTCTATGCGTACGTACAAAATGTTGGCCTTGAGGATTTCTTGTCAGACAAGTTCTTACAATATTATTACCTCACCGATTCCTTTGTGTGGAGGTTTGAGTTTTCATCTAAGCATAATACTCATACTGTTCTATTTGATCTTTATGATGAATCTTATACCATGGACCTAGAAGATTTTTGTGATGCATGCAAAATTCCATAATGGGGCCTTCTTAGTGAGCCTCACAAATCTAAACATAATGATTTCCTTGCTAGCATCACCGTTGGAGAAACTAGAAATATCACACAAGCCTCTATGGGGAGCATTCATTTCCCTGCCATACATTTGTTCGCACACGAACACGTCACCGTGTACCCTCGACGCTGGGGGTGATGCACCGCAGCTCACGTCGAAGGAGACCCGCCGGAAGCACGGTACGCAAGACAATCCGGCGGGCGCTTTTGAGGACCCGAAACCCCACACGCCCGGGAGGGACCCTGTCAGGGCGTGCGGCGGTTATGGGCTGCCCTAGGTCGACCTGATCGCCCCTAGGGCCTCGAGGTTCGCCGCCCTACAAACGAAGAACGAACAAAGAATGAGGAAGAAGAAGAACAAGGGAGAGAGATAAAGATAAAGGTAAAAAGATGATATATTGATAGATCGATTGTGTGTTGTTCAATCGGCCGTCACCCCTTACATATATATGAGGCGGCTGGACTTCCCGTACAAGAAAAGGACTCAAATCACGCCCAAATCATTAAAAGTTACCCTAACTCGGACTACGAGGGCCGGAACTTCCGGTATGGCCCGGAACTTCCGGGCTGAAATTATATCAAGTAGCCCTCTTGCACTGAATCTGCAGGCCGCATACTACTTCGGATGACGATAGTCCCAAAAGCAAAGTTGTAGATCTTGCAATGGAGAAAAACTCTTCAGTTGATCACTTTTTCATACGAGGTCATCTTGATGTCGAAATCAGCCCCGCAATTCTGCAGACAATGTTAAAATTCCAGTCTTCGGGGCGCACCGCGTGCAAACTTTCGGTTTAGCCTCGAACCTCCCCGGAAGTTTTGCCCGGAACTTTCGGGGCAAACTTATGTAGCACACCGTTTTGGCTCTAACTTTTGCATATGAACTCCGATTTAGACATTTTTATATCAAAATTGATTGTATCAACGAGACGAAGACAATCCGTGTAGAAACATTTCTTAGATGAGTCCATCTTGGGGGCGTGATCAGCTGAATAGTGTTCTGAATATAAAATCTGAGTACTTCAAACACAACTTCGGCCTTAGAGATGAGACCGGATGGCTATGGCCCAAATATGAAAGTTTCTCCTTTTGACGATACGGAACTTTCTCACTTTGAGCACTTCTCCATTTGAGGCCATCTTAATTAAGTTCTTGGCCGTGTCAAAATCTGGTGTCAACACATGCCCCCCTGTTTTTCGGCAAACTTGTGTGCCGAAAAATAACTTGCACGATGATTTTTCTAAGGACGATGTCAACACTCCATCGGCCATTTTGCATGTTCTTAGGACGATAAATATATATCGGCCATTGCTTGTTTGAAACTCTTGAGGCAAACTTGGGTGAAAACTTCTCAGCTTCTATAACAATCCGGTGATAAGGTTCCATAGACCAAAACCATCCTTCGAACCATATTGTTCTCACTTGCGCTAGGATTTTGCAGATAATCAAGAATGAACTTTCTCCAATCCTTACTTCGCCTGCATAAAAGTTTCATTAGTGGCCGAAGCGGCGGGCTTCGGTTTGGCCTTACCTATATTGACAAGACCTAGCATCGGCTATTGATAGAAATGTAATACACCATGGTTAACATAGTAGCTGGATGCTTGCTGTGCCAACTCTTTCGAATTCTCATGTCTAGATATATGAACAATTTTAAATCAACCCAAGGTAAATCTTGCATCTAGACATACCAAAAGATAAACTATAAGTGATTCGTCAAAACGTTGATAACCCTTGGATATTTGTTGCACTACTAATAACGAATCACCGAAAGCCTCAATATGTATAGCACCTATAGCAAGGAAAAGCTCCAATCCAAATAACAATGCATATTCGGCTTTGATCATTTGTGCATAAATATTTCAAGCGGCATGAGGCTTCACAAAATAGCACCATAAGGAGATATATAAACAACACCAACACCTTGGCCATTGCTACAAATTGAACCATCAATATATAATCTCCATGTTACTAGAGAGATCAAGCTAAAATCAATATTATGCATGATGTCAATATGATGCTCAATAATAAAATCAACCATGATTTGGCCTTACGTAAATTCTGAAAACTAATAAGCCAAAGCACACCCAATCAAAATATAAGTTCACTTTACAGTTTCGGTGAATTGGTCTATGCATAATATCTTCAATGGCATCAATTTGACAACTTCCTTTGCAAGCACTTATCTCAATCTCTACTCAAACTAAGGACGATGTTAGAATACCACACCGGCCATTCTTAGATATATTCTCAGGGCGATAGATAGGTATCGGCCATTACCATGAGGTCCATGTAGAATTCACCCACCAAAGTATGTATAGCTGAAATAAACAAACGAAATAGCAATAAAATATTTCAGCCCTTTTGTATTAGCAACAAAAAAACGTAACTAACCAAATGTATAGTGATTTGGTAATACCCTGTCATGATATAGAAAATTATGTTGCATCCATGGAACAAAATAAATCCATGGAGGGTAATTGATCATACCTATGGATGAATTCCATGGCAAATGCATCAATGGCATGGTTGAAGAAAATGAATGATGTGCTAACCGAAGATTTTGATGTTGCGATGCACACCTTCAGATTAATTGTTTGTTGCTTCCATTCTTCTCTTTCCTCACTTTTATTGTACTTTTTGCAATAGAAGCATGCACATCCTTTTTGTTATGATTGATCCTCTTGGGAACCCATGCCATGTTCTTCTGTCTCAGCTCTTGTGCACTAAGATTTTGTAATTACCTCTTTTGCCAATACGATAAACCAAGTGGGCATCTCGGCTATGATTCTGCTTTGACCTTGTGCACTCTCAACTTCTTTTCTTCAGATTTGGCACTTTGACTCTCAATATTGGTTTCTTCGTCTCATTGCCTTTAGTAGCCAATGTCAACGCTTTAATTGGCTCTTTTTGATTTGAGATCAAATCTGAAGTTGCACTTTTACGACCATCTCTTTTAACACGATAAACTTGCTTGACCACCTCTTTCTTCTTCCTTGAGCTCTGGACCGATTCCTTACGAGTGAAACAGTCTTTAACATGTGATAGTTCAAGTGTTGATCTTCTCGGAGCTGCATAATATTGATGAGATGGTCTCAAATAAGATGGAGAATGTGACCTTGTATCATACCTGTCCCATGATGGATATGGATCTACATGAGCATAGGGAGGCATCCACGACATTGGCATTGGGGCCCAAAATAAGGATATGAATATGTTGCATTAAAATTCCTACTTTGCCAATGCCGATCCTCACATTTGCGCCTTGGGGGTGATCTTGGTTTCTTTACATGATTTGGCCGATAAGCATTCTTCTCTTCACTCTTATTTTGATATTTATCCAATAGTTCAACGAAGGTGATTTTTTATCTCTTACATTTGCGGTTTTTCGGCCTTTGTTTTCTTTTGGTTTGCTTTCATCGATCATTGGATTTCCTTGTTGCCCCCCAGTCCTTATTGTCTTCATTGTAGCTTCGATGGAATTGTCACCCTCAAGTTCATGTTCATTGTGATCTTCAACAACTTCTTTACTTGAAAGCTTGATTCCATCACCTGCAGTTTTTACCTTCTCTTTAGATGGATTGGCTTGAAGTAGCCAATGCAAAAACTTTTTGCCATCAAGACCAATCGGAATAGACTGGTCATCCTTTGGTGTTTCAACAAATTTCAATCGTCCTTTTTCAATGGCCAATTTAACTATTTGTCGAAACATGTGGCAGTCCTCAAAATTATGCTTGGACGAATCATGCAACTTACAATACAATCATCCTTGGATAGATGGCTTGACATGGTGATCAAGAATTCTAATGTAATTATTTTTCAACAAAAAATCAAAGATTTGATCACACATGTTTGAATCAAAGGTATACCTTTTGTTTTCTAGCTGATCTTGTTGTGAGAATGGCTTTGGAGTTAAGCAAACGAATGGTTCAGATTTGGCATCTTCCCATTCGGCTATGAATTCTCTTTCGCATTCTTCTTCCGATGTCCTTAAATAAGAAACTATACTAGCATCGGTTTTCCCAAAAGATTTTAACCTTGGCTTTAAATTTCTGAAATCAAAGTAGTTAGAACATACACGTCTCAATTGAGACCATGCGTAAGCCAAGTATGAAGCAAGCAAAGCTACCCAATTAGATATGAACTTTAAATAAAGCAATGGGAAAAGCTTTGGCTGCAGTAATAAGTCACTATCAGTCTCTTTGAATGGTACGATATATTGACCGATATGCTTAGTAACAATTTTATTGCTAACACGTAAATTGCCCTTCTTCATTGGTCTTTGAAAATTACTTATTAGAAATTTTTCTAATAGATGCATCAACAATAAAGTTGTGACCAAATCTGAAAATAGGTAAATTACTTGCTAGACATACCTCTTTAAATATGTTGGGAGAGCATGATGATTGCATATGATGAATAATATTGTGCTTTGCTTCTGGATGACTTCCCAATACCATGTCACAATTTTCTACTTGATTTCGTGCATCATAAATTTGAAGATCTTCGTCAACCGAACTTTGTTCGGCTACTTGCTCTTGTCCTTGAAGCTTGTCAATTTCTATGGCACGAAACTCATAGGGTAGGAAGTAGGTTCCATTAATTTCAGAAAAATCTAACATGGTTGTTTTGCTATGCTTGCCATGCCCTTTCTCAATAATGCTTGCCTCTTTGGATTTGATGGATTCAGAATATATACCACTTGATTCGGCTTTTTCAACTGAAGCAATTTTAGTTTCCGAATCATCATTCTTTTTGCCGGTTATATCAATATGCAAGGCTTCTTTTCTTTGAGCCAATTCCCTATCAATTCTCTCTTGGCGAAGTACCTGCACCCTATCGCGCAAAGCTTTAACTCCCCTCTCAATTCCAGCCTGCTCTAGATTAGTTTGCCTCCCAATGCTTTTAGAATCTTTCGGCAATGAAGTGTTAGTGTTGCCGAAATTTTGCAACTGTGTAGGGGGTGTATAATATGTTGCGGTACTAGGTGGAGGTGTATGCACTGCTATATAACCATATGCTCTTTCGCCAATTCTATCAATGCGTGTAGTTTCATCTTCTTGCAAAACTCTAGCCTTTATTGCAGCACAATCAGGAAACAACCCCTTTTCATATTGTTCAAGGCAAAGAGCACTAATTTTCTTGTTTTGTGCCAAGCTCTTTTTTAATGCAGCCACAAGCACCTCTGGAAGGGATTGCTCCACAATACTTGCAGATTCTTTCGGCAATGACTCGTGAGTGTTGTCGAAATTCTTGAATTGCGTAGAGTATGCATTATATGCTACATTATTTGATGACGGCACATGTGTTCCTGTAAATTTTTTACTTATTCGGCTATGACCATGAAGATGCGGGGCCGAATTATGAACATCTACATTTGCATACGGTGCTGAAAATTTACTAAAATAAGGTGTAGCATATGATGGTTGAGAGTAACTAGCCGAATAGCTAGTAGTAGCATGGCCAATTCGCCCATCCATCGGCAAGGTTGGATTCACATACTGCAAATTAGTTGCCGATGAATAAAAAGGTGAAACACTTTCTTCTATGCTATTGGAAATTTTAACATGAGGTGTTTCAAATTGATTAACCGAACCCATCATGTTGTTCATCGGCATATGGATTTGTGGGGTTGCCGATGCATGAGAGTTAGGATACATATGTTGTATGTTACTAGTATCATAAGAAGTTGAAACATGTAAATTACTTTGAATCGGCCTATGCACGTAATTAGATGCCTTATTGAAAAAACTAGGGCTGGCCGATAGAGTATAATCATTGAACGATCTAGTAATATTATATGAATTATTTGCATCTATAGTAGGGATTTGGGTATTCATATTACCTTTGTAGATTGCAAACCCTAGATGACGATCTCTTCGTAGCAAGAACGGGCCGGAGACCGTTCAAAGCTTCGTCCCTAGCGGAGTCATCAAAAAGTGTGTTCGCACACGAACACATCACTGTGTATCCTCGACGCCGGTGGTGATGCACCGCAACTCACCTCGAAGGAGACCCGCCGGAAGCGCGGTACGCAAGACAATCCGGCGGGCGCTTTTGTAAACCCGAAACCCCACATGCCCGGGAGGGACCCCGTCAGGGCGCGCGACGGCTATGGGCTGCCCTAGGTCGACCTGACCGCCCCTAGGGCCTCGAGGTTCACCACCCTGCAACAAGAAGAACGAACGAAGAACGAGAAGAAGAAGAACAAAGGGAGAAGGTAAAGGTAAAGATAAAAGATGATTGATTGATATGTCGATTGTGTGTTGTTCAATCGGCCGTCACCCCTTACATATATATGAGGCGGCTAGACTTTCCGTACAAGAAAAGGACTTAAATCACGTCCAAATCATAAAAAGTTACCCTAACTCGGACTACGAGGGCCGAAACTTCCGGTCTGGCCCGGAACTTCCGGGCTGAAATTATATCAAGTAGCCCTCTTGCATTGAATCTGCAGGCCGCATACTACTTAGGATGACGATGGTCCCAAAAGCAAAGTTGTAGATCTTGCAATGGAGAAAAACTGTTCAGTTTATCACTTTTTCATCCGAGGTCATCTTGATGTCAAAATTGGCCCCGCAAATCTGCAAACAATGTTAAAATTCCAGTCTTCGGGGCGCACCGCGTGCAAACTTTCGGTTTAGCCCGGAACCTCCCCGGAAGTTTTGCCCGGAACTTCCAGGGCAAACCTATGCTGCACACCGTTTTGGCTCTAACTTTTGCATACGAACTCCTATTTAGACGTTTTTTATATCAAAATCGATCGCCTCGACGAGACGAAGACAATCCGTGTAGAAACATTTCTCATATGAGTCCATATTGGGGGCGTAATAAGCTGAATAGTGTTCTGAATATAAAATCTGAGTACTTCAAACACAACTTCGGCCTTAGAGATGAGACCGGATGGCTATGGCCCAAATATGAAAGTTTCTCCTTTTGATGATACAAAACTTTCTCACTTTGAGCACTTCTCCATTTGAGGCCATCTTAATTAAGTTCTTGGCTATGTCAAAATCTGGTGTCAACAACATTATTTTACTCTATTCATAGGCAGATGCATTAATGGTAAACATGATCATAGCCACCTTTGTGTATCGGATCTGAGTGTCCTCAAGTATGCAGTGTTGGGTGATAAGCATTATAATTTAGGGGCTATTATTGCTAGGAGGTTACACCATAATGCTAAAGACAGAGATTTATTTGGTGGGATTTATGCAACTCGTTTAGCTAATTATTTGGGTGTACCCCGTAAGGGGGTATGATATTGAGTTGCCACCTACTTTTCTAGATTATGAGGCTATGGTGCACTACCAGTTTTTTAAGAGGAACAAACAGTTCCTTTGGTACCGTCTAATCTTTGATAGATGGCACGCCATCCACGTTACTCTTCCTGCTCCTATTTTCTTTAACTTTCAGGCAAATGGGTGATATTTTATAACTAGAGAGGATGCAAACGAGTATGAGAGAACAGCGGAGGTTGCTCGCCTCCATGCTACAGCCCTTCAGGAAGTAGCTGATGCGTCTCAGTACAACCCCAACTACAACTTTGGATATCCATCAGGCCTGTGGACGTAGACCAACTTAAGCCAAATCCTAAGCTTGGGGGAGTACGTATTTCTCACAGACATTACATTCATGTTTACACACTCATTTCAGTTGTTGGTGTTCATACTTTTTCATTGTATTCTCCATGTTAGTTTATTTCTTTTTCCCGCTTTCTTCTTGTGTGTTTGAAAAATCTTAAGAAAACAAAAAAGTAGTTGTAGTTAGTTTACTTTCTGTCGTGGAATTGTCACGGCAGATGTCCTAGAGCAAGGACTTAGTCGTAGGGCCATCGTACTAGGAAGCTTAAAGAGGTTAATCGGGACAAAGGACACGAGAGAGTTTTATACTAGTTCGGCCCCTTACGATGAAGGTAAAAGCCTACGTCTAGTTGGGTTTGGTATTGCTGGGGTTTCGATCTCCAAGAGGCTCAATTCGCCGGCTTGGTTATCGACTGCTTGTTTCTTGCCCTAAGCCGCCACCGGGTCGTCCCCTTATATACATGGGTTGACGCCTAGTGGCCTACAAAGTCCCAGCCGGCTCATAATCGTGTCCAGCTCGGTGACTTTCTTTACATGCCTTTCTTTACAAGTCTTTCCTTACATATGGTGGTTCATAATATCAGGCCTTAAACCGCCTTTAGGCCCTTGGGCCTTCTATAATACTTAATAAACTACAATCTTGGATGTTTACTGGGCTTCTTGCGTAACCCGCCATTGGGGTTGATCCGGCCCCTCTTGGGCGGGTCTCAACTGATAGTAATATCCCCAACATTAGGCCCCATGTTGACTATGAACTTTGTTCTTTGTCAATCTTCCATACTTAGCAAAAAAATCCATCTTCTTATCTTTACCGAAATTTCCTTGTAACCTGCCGTGACGTCATCTCTTGGAAACGCAAAAAACTTTCATGACGTCATCCTCCAATGGATCTTTTATCTTTAATGTTTCCCGAGAATCGAGGCGCCTATATAGTTGGATAACCATTTATTTGGCTCTTCCTTGATTTTCGCGCCTGTCTGTTCACCTTTTCCCTTATAAATAGGCTCGCCCCGGCCTTCCTCATTCTTCTCCTTCTCTTTGTCTTCTTCCTCTCGCGACTCTGCTCACTGCTCGAGCTTCGCCGCCGCCGTGCCTCATCTCCGTCGCCGACTCTGGCCGCTGCATCGACCTGAACCGATCCAGAGAAACCCGCAGCAACCTCCGCAGTAGACCTGCAACCGTAAGTTTCCTTTCCTTCGTGTCTCAGATCTTCATTAGGGTTTCCAAGCTCCTGTTTGTTCTTCGTAGTTCATCATAGCTTCTTCGTAGTTCTTCCACTGCCTCCTCTTTTTTGATCCAGAAGAGATGTATGTTTATGCAGTAGTTGTTTGGTGCCTCCTTTTGATACTAGCAGACTCCTTTTCTGGTACAAGAGCCATATTTAGATCTAATGAACTCATCTGGACTGTATTTTTAGGTCTAGAATTTTTTCATTTTGAACATCCATTTGATCTGAAATAATATCAAGCATTGTGGGAAACTTGTTTGTCCCAACACTTAGCTGAATCCGCTTTCTGAAAGAATCTGTAGTCATGGCGGCTTACCGCACCGGCTTTCTTTTCCTTATATGCCATTAGCCCTTAGTTAAGCCGCCATTACTTGTTTTGCATCTTCATCCTTTAACTATTAACCTCACCGTAAAACTGAACCGGCATGTTGCTTTTCTTTTCAGTTCCTTGCACATCATGCCGTCAAAGACACCAACCATCTGTAACTGGGTCCTCTCAACCATAACTGAGGAATGTTTAAAAGAGTTCTTCATCATAGGATTTCTGCCATCAAAAGCCGTCATGTCTTATCGTGCCCCTGACCCGGAAGAAGAACGACCCAATCCGAGAGATGGTGAGGTGATCGTTTTTACTAACCACATGAACCGTGGCTTCTCACCGCCCGACTCAAAGTTCTTCAGAGAGGTCCTCCATTTTTTCAAACTCCACCCTCAAGATATCGGGCCCAACTCCATATCTAACATCTGTAACTTCCAAGTGCTCTGTGAGGTATATCTTCAACAAGAGCCGGCCGTGGAGTTGTTCAGAGAATACTTTTATCTGAACCTGCAGAATGAGTGCACCAACGGCCTTAGTTTAGAACTTGGGGGTATATAAATCCAGCACCGGCAGGGTGCCGTCTTTCCCCTTATTGTCTTACCAAGCCACCCAAAGGACTGGAACCAGACTTGGTTCTATTGCCAGGACACTTCACCAGCAAACGAGAAGCCCCTGCCAGGTTATCGCCCCGATCGCCTTGACTCCAAGTTCGTGCTTCCTGATAAGCTGTCTGTCGCTGAACGCAAGTGGCTGCTTCCATACATCAAAAGGATCAACGCTCTATTGGGGAACGGGTTAACTGGAGTTGATCTGACCCGCTGTTGGATCTCATGGCGGGTCATCCCCTTGAGCCGCCAGTCAAAGCTGATGTATGAGTATGGTGGAGGCCCGGATGACTCCCTTCGTCACAGCCCCGTTCAATTGACAAAGGAAGATATTGTCTCAATGTCAACTCTTCTGGTGAACGGGAAATATGAAGATTGCAGTGTCGTCGGGTTAAACCCCTTTTGTTAGCTTAACCCGGTTCCAGAAGTAAGGATGCCATTATTTATCTCTTTTGTATTTCTCCAGCCATATTTTTTTAATACTTGCCTGACTCTTTACCTTGTTTTTACCTGTCTGCAGGCCAATTCTGATTTCTAGAAAGTTAAGTATGACCACGAGGCGACGAAGAAAGTGAAAGCCGCCGCCATAAACGCCAAGAAAACGACCTGTAGGTCGAAAAATAAGAAAAAGAGTACTGCTGAATACCTGATGAAGCTTGATGATGCATCTGACTCGGAGGTAGCCCTTGATTCCCTTGGCTAATTTTTTAACAATCTTATTGACACTGATCATTACCAGGATGACACTGGGGCCAGTCAGGCCGGGGAAGCAGAGGTAACTATCATTTCCTCCGACTCAGAGCCCTTACCAAGACACAAAGTTCGACGAGTAATCCGTAAAGTAAGGTTTTCTAACCCTTTAGCTCACTTGGATCCCAACTTTCGTTTGAAAAAGCAGCAACATGAAAGCCGCCATCAAGTTGGGATTGAAGATGAACCGGCTCTCGTTCTTCAACAAACTCCTCGGAAACGTCCGAATGAGGTTTACTTATTTCTGTCTTTAACTCTGTTTAATGGATCCTTCTCCTTGTATTTCTTTTGACTCTATTTTATCCTTTCAGGAGGTGTCTCGCTCTTCTGGTGACTCATCACAGACGCAATTCCTGGCTTTCAAGACTGCTCCCGAGTAATCAGAAATCCTCCTTTCTTTCGGGTTGTTCAATTGTATCTTTACACTGACAATCCTGCAACATTTTTTTCTTAGTGGCCAAGCTAAATCCAAGAAAGCGAAGGCAGCTAAGCCGGTGGAAGACCCGCCGGTGCTGGCATCTGACTCGGCTAGGCCTTCTTCGTTAACTGACGCTCCAGAAGACCCGCCTGTTGACACTGAAGCAAATCCTCCTGAGCCGTCATTTAACGAAACCACTGTGAACCCTTCCACAACCGGACCATCAAGCTCAGCCAACCAATCGTCTCCGTCTGCACAAGATCTTCAGATTACCGAGAGCCGCTTTATTGAACCGGGGAACCCAACCGTGCTGGCTCGGTGTACAGCAAAACAAGAGGCGTTGGAGAGGCAGAAAGTTCGCTTTGACGTTGCCAACTATGACCGTCTCAATGCCAATGATATTTTATCCGTCTATCTTAACCATGTACACTCTAGCCGCGACTCTGAGATTGAAATGGTCAAACAACTGCAGTTGAAATACGAGGTATGTTTTTCTGGCTTATCTATATTCCTTTAGCCCCCAAGTCTTCAGATTATGAGAGAACCGAAGTGACCTGTAGACTTTAAAATATAGGCCAAGACCTTTACCTTTGAAACTTTTCTTGACTTTAAGAGATCAAAGCTTCACCTGTAGTCCCCAAGGGCCGGTTCATTTTGATAATAAATGAATCGGTACTTTAAATTGTTTGGTTCCGTATTTAAAAGGCTTAATATTCCGGCTTAACCTTTGAGAAACTTGTTGAACTGCATACATTAGCCCCCAAGTGCCAAGTGATGTTACTTTGTAAGGTACTTGGGACTTAAATATGTTTGTAGAGTTGTAGAAATTTGATTTGGCATACATTAGCCCCCAAGTGTCAAGTGGTTTTTTGTAAAGTACTTGAGACTTGAATCTTGATTTTTGAATTTGAAACCAAATCTTGACTCATCTGAATGTTTTGCAGAATGCCTTATCTGAATTGAACTCTCAATTGATTGACACGAAGACCCGACTAGCGAGTCAGGAGACAGAAATCAAATCCGCTAACTCCAAACTACAAATAAGTCTCTCTACCATGGAAAATTTAAAAACCATCTTTGCTACCAAGAAGAAAACTTGGGAAGAGGAAAAAACGCTTCTGACCCAACATGCTGAGACGGCCGAAACAACTCTGAAAGAGATTTCAACAGAGTTGAACGGGTTAAAGGGTCGGGTGTCTCAAATGGTAGCTGCTATCTTTGGTAAGTTGTCTGACTTTAACTTTTGTGTGCTTTTTGCCGATCCGGAGTATAACCCGCCAACTGACTTTGCGTGTAAAATTTATACAGGCCCTCGAAGCAAAAATCTGAGCCAAGACTCGTTGATTAAACTGAAGGCAGTATATACTTTGGTTGAACAACTATATATTGCCGCACAGCGGGCTCTGGCCGCCATCTCTCCTGCTAATTAAGGACCCAACCGGCTTAGCGACGTCCTAAAGAAACTGTCCATCCTTCCTGCCAGGTTTCAAGAAGTAAAACGCTCCTGCGCGCGAGCCAGAGCTTTGACTGCCCTGAGCTGCTCCAAGGCTTTGGTGCCAAACATAGACCCGACGGATGTGGCAAGAGGCTATCCCACTGTGAAGGAAGACGGGTCTCCTTTTGATCAGGATGACTTCATGGCTTGCGTGCGCGGAGTCCGGCCTTAGGCAACTACCCTTGGAGATGATACCAATGTTGATAAATATCAGCCGGGTTTTGATAGTGAGAATAAGAAGATGGCCACTCCCTCATACAAGGTAACAGATTTGATCCCACCAGTGAGAGAAGACACATTTGCCCCGAAAGTTGACCTGGTCGGCCTGATCGACGACGAAGCCGAATTTGTCGTCGTGAATGGTTTTGATTGGTCAAAACCCAACTTCCATCCAACAGAAGGTGGTGAAACGGTGAGGGAGGAACAATGATCAACTTCATGTCTGAAGGTTTCCATGCAAAGATGTCCCGGTTCTCACGGATGAACTCGATGAGCGTGCTTTCCTAGTTCGGATCCAAGTTTTCGCTGATGATGAACTATTTGGATGAGTCGCCAGGCACAAAGTCAACCATCTTAGTGTCATCAGCTGATTTGAATTTCAACACCGGCTCATGCTCTGTTGTTGATTTCTTTAATGACATCATGTCTGCGGGGTCAACACGATCCTTGTAAAATTTTAACTCCTCTGTTGCACAAACAGATTCAGCATAGGCAGCATCACCTTCTTCACACTCCAAGGCTATCTTCCGGCTCCCATGTATTGTAATGGTGCCCTTATGACCCGGCATCTTGAGCTGTAAATACACGTAACACGGTCGAGCCATGAACTCGGCATAAGCCGGCCACCCAAACAGAGCATGATATGGACTCTTGATCTTAACCACCTCAAAGTTAATTTTTCCGCTCTGGAGTCATACTCATCCCCAAAGGCTACTTCCAGCTCAATCTTACCAACTGGGTATGCCGACTTACCAGGTACCACACCATGAAAAACAGTGTTGGATTATTTAAGATTTTTATCAGTCAATCCCATCCGGCGGAACGTCTCATAATAGAGGATGTTGATGCTGCTGCCTCCATCCATAAGCACCTTAGTGAACTTGTATCCACCGACCTGAGGTGCCACTACCAAGGCCAAGTGACCCAGATTATCAACCCGGGGTGGGTGATCCTCTTTGCTCCACACAATAGGCTGCTCCGACCAACGTAGATAACGTGGAACCGCCGGCTCAACGGCATTGACGGCCCTCTTGTGAAGCTTCTGGTCCCTCTTACATAAACTAGTGGTAAATACATGGTATTGCCCACTACTCAGCTGCTTCAGATTGCTCTGATAACCGGATTGCTGCTGCTGATTACCTTGGTCGGGTTACTGATTATATCCTCCTTGGTGACCAGGATAACCTTGACCGTGAAAACCTCCTCCGTCTGAACCAGCGCCCGGGCCGTGAAAACTGCCTCCTCCTGAACCGCCACCTGGGCCGTGACCTCCATCAAACATGTTTGAATTTTTAAACGCCTTCATGATCGTACAATCTTTCCACAGGTGGGTGGCTGGCTTCTCCCGAGTGTCGTGCTTTGGACAAGGTTCATTTAACAACTGCTCAAGGGTGGGACCTGACCCGCCTGACCGAGGGGGCTGTCTGCCCTTGCGCCATTGATTACCACCCTGTGCATTAGTGTTAGCAACAAACTCATCAGCCTTACGTTTATTACCTCCCTGATTTGTCGGGTTATGCTGGTGACCCTTGCCGTTGCCGTTCTTGTTTCCCTTCGTTGCCTTTTCTTCATCAGACACCAGGTCCTTGGTAGTATCAGAATCAGCATACTTGACGAGAGCCGCCATCAACGTTCCCATGTCGTTACAGTCATGCTTGAGCCGCCCCAGCTTCTGCTTCAGAGGCTCAAAACGACAATTTTTCTCCAACATTAAAACTGCTGAGCCGACATCCATTTTATCAGATGAATGTATTATCTCCTTGACCCGGCGCACCCAATGGGTTGTGGATTCACCATCCTCTTGCTTGCAATTGGTTAGGTCCACAATCGACATAGGCTGCTTACACGTGTCCTTAAAGTTCTGGATGAACCAGGCTTTCAACTCCGCCCATGAGCCGATAGAATTGGGTGGCAATCCTTTCAACCAAGTACGAGTTGTTCCATCTAACATCATGGTGAAATACTTGGCCATTGCAGCATCGCTGACCTCCAATAATTCCATAGCCATCTCGTAACTCTCAATCCAAGCCCCCGGCTGTAGGTCAGCCATGTAATTAGGCACTTTACGAGGCCCCTTGAAGCCCTTTGGCAAACGCTCATTGCGTATGGCCGACACCAAGCAAGGCACGCCTCCGGTTCTTGTGGCCACTCCTGCCTCAACCGAGGTTGCTGGATAAGCCGGAAAGGTTTGATGAGCCGCCTGATCTGCTACCATTTGAGCCGCTCGTTCCGCCTCTTGACGAATCCTCTCCTGATCCGCCAAGTTAAGGGCTCCAGCCCGCACCGGCTCATGCCTGTATGGTCGGTTGTGGTGTTGAGCATTGCTTGACATATCTGCGGACTCCATATGCCTACTGTAACTCAGGCTCCAGCTTGGGAGAGGAGTTGAATGGATCCTGTCTCGACTGTAGGAGTACGCATCCTGCTGCGCCAGAGCTGTTTGAAGAAGTTCTCTTACCCTCCGTGTTTCAATTGCTACTTGTGAGTCGCCTTCCATTGGGAGAGCCGCCAAATGAGCCGACGCTGCAATGAGGTTTTCCAAGGGGTTGGAGAAGTGACCCGATGGTGTTGGCACGTAATGAGGTGGAGCGGTAATTATACGAGGTGGCTCCGTGGCACGTGGCTGAACCGGTGCGTCGGGTATCTTGATCCGGTTTGCCTCCAGCGGGTTGCTCCCCCCAGCCCCGGGTGTATGGAACAGGTTCCTCGGATCAAGCGTTAGAGACATACGTGATTGAGTTTTCTGATGCCTCCTCCTCATGACCTCATTTGATGCGTTAAGGTCCATCGAGAGCCGGAAAGTCTCCACTTGATGTTGTTGAGCACGAGCATCCAAAGCCGCTCGCTCTGCTGCCATCCGGGTTTCCTCTGCGGCTAGATTTTCCTTAGCTTGCACCATATCCTCACGCACGCGTGCCACCTCTGCGTCGTGCTGGGCTTTATCTGCCGGCTCTACCACAGCGGTTAACAGAGTTGTCAGTTTATCCATGAGGTCCATTAGAATCTGAGCCGGGGGGCGCAGGGGGTCTCCTGACCCGGCTGTAGCCGACCCGGTAGCTATTGCTGCCGCTGCGGTAGAGTTTTGCCCGGGTTGTGTCCCTGCCATGAAGACTCCGGCCCAATTCGGCGGCTCAAGGGGGTCCGGAATACTGCTGCCATCGGAACAGCTCCCGAGCATGCCGTCTTGTAGCTGGTACAAAGAGTCTGTCTCGCCCGTTGATGATGCAATGTCAGAACAGACGGCCGTCTCACCGCCCTCCACCGATCCTTCAGAGTATTCACCGCCGTGGATGCAACCTACGAAGGCATGCTTCACGACATATTGAACACGGGTTGTCCTTGCACGCTGAGCCGTTTCAATGAGGTTGGTGTGGACGTCCGGCTCAGGGCCCGACTCGCCGACCCGGCCGATGAAAACGTGAATTCCACCGAAGGGGACCCGGTACCCGTACTCGATTGAGACGGCCTCGGGGCCCCAGCCTTCGTCGTCGATGTAGAGCTTGCCGCGACGACTCCTGGTCATCCGGCCCACAACGTATCCCTTGAGCCCTTCGAAGTTGCCCTTCAAGAACTCAAATCCATCATGCGCTGGCCCCACGGTGGGCGCCAACTGTCGTGGAATTTTCACAGCATATGTCCTAGAGCAAGGACTTAGTCGTAGGGCCATCGCACTAGGAAGCTTAAAAGAGGTTAATCGGGACAAAGGACACGAGAGAGTTTTATACTAGTTCGGCCCCTTACGATGAAGGTAAAAGCCTACGTCTAGTTGGGTTTGGTATTGCTGGGGTTTCGATCTCCAAGAGGCTCAATTCGCCGGCTTGGTTATCGACTGCTTGTTTCTTGCCCTAAGCCGCCACCGGGTCATCCCCTTATATACATGGGTTGACGCCTGGTGGCCTACAGAGTCCCGGCCGGCTCATAATCGTGTCCGGCTCGGTGACTTTCTTTACATGCCTTTCTTTACAAGTCTTTCCTTACATATGGTGGTTCATAATATCAGGCCTTAAACCGCCTTCAGGCCCTTGGGCCTTCTATAATACTTAATAAACTACAATCTTGGATGTTTACTGGGCTTCTTGCGTAACCCGCCATTGGGGTTGATCCGGCCCCTCCTGGGCGGGTCTCAACTGATAGTAATATCCCCAACACTTTCTATGCATGCTTAGTAGTAATATTAATAGAAAAACCCAAAAGATTTCTCGTTCTTCTTTTGTTTGTTGGGAGCTTTCCTGTGTAAATAGTTTTTCTCGTTATTGTTTGTCTTTCTATAGAAAAACAAAAACAACGAAAATATTTCAGTGTGTTTCTTTGAAATTCTTTTCTTTTCTTTGGGGGTCGAGAGGAGAAGACCATGATGAAAATGTTGAGTGGCCCTCATATGCATTATTGTTGATCTAACAAAGAGCCCATATTACCTTGTCTTCTCCTTTGAATAAATGTTTGCAGATTCCAGCTTAGTCCAATGCACGTGCACTATTATATTATCCACACCGTTCGGTCGTGCAAGTGAAAGGCAATAATGGCGATATATGATGAAAAGATTGAGATGAGGAAAAGCTGATATGAACTCGACCTATCTTGTTTTTGTAAATATGATTACTTCATCATTCCTGATTTACCCGATTATGAATGAAACATGTTTGCAATGACAATTAGAGATTATAGTTACTCATGCCATGCTTAATTAGCTAGGAATTTATAATGGTTTAACTTGCGTGCCAACATGGAAATTAAAATGGTTGTGGTGTAGTATGATAGGATGGTATCCTCCTTTGAATGATTCGAGTGGCTTGACTTGACACATGTTCACACATGTAGTTGAAACAAAATCAACATAGCCTCCACGATATTTATGTTCATGATGATTTATATCCTACTCATGCTTGCATTCAATGTTGGTTAATCTCAATGCATGTTTATGAATGATGTCGCTCTCTAGTTGGTCGCTTCCCTGTCTCTTTCTAGCCTTCACTTGTACTAAGCGGGAATACTGCTTGTGCATCCACCTCCATAAACCCCAAAGTTGTTCCATATGAGTCCACCATACCTTCCTATATGCGATATTTACCTACAGTTCCAAGTAAATTTGCATGTGCCAAACTCTAAACCTTCAAATAATAATCTGTTTTGTATGCTCAAATCGCTCATGTACCAACTAGGGCTGTCAATATCTTCCATGCTAGGTGGGTTATTCTCATGATGAGTGGACTCCGCTCATTATTCACGAGAAAATGGCTGGTATCTGGGATGCCCAGTCCCATGCTCAAATCAAATCAAAATAATTGCAAACAAAACTCCCCCAAGATTGTTGTTAGTTGGATGGTAACCGTTGTTTTGGACCAGCCATGGAGTGTGCTTGTTGGTGGTGGGGGAGTATAAATTTTACCATTCTATTTGGAAACCGCCTATAATGTATGTAGCATGGAAGATACCAAGATCTCTTGGTTGTTATGTTGATAGTGAAAGCATGTCGCTCAAAATATTATTTATCTCTATTTCAAAACTCGAGCTCCGGCACCTCTGCAAATCCCTGCTTCCCTCTGCGAAGGGCCTATCTATTTACTTTTATTGTTGAGTCATCATCCTCTTACAAAAAGCACCAGTTGGAGAGCACTACTATCATTTGTATGCATTGTTACTAATTTATATTGAGTATGATTGTGATTGGATCTCTTTTACCATGAATTACAATGTCTAGTCAGTCCTTGATCTTCAGGGGTGCTCTGCATTTATGTTTTGCGGTCTCAAAAAGGGCTAGCGAGAAACCATCTTGTTATATCATATCATGAATGTTTTGAAAAAGTGTTGTCATCCGAGATTTATTATTATTGCTCGCTAGTTGATTATGCCATTGATATGAGTAAATGTGAGACCTAAATGTTATTGTGGATATGGTTAGTTCATGATCTTTGCTGAAAACTTGAATGCTGGCTTTACATATTTGCAACAACAAGATCAAACAGAGTTTGTAAAAGTTTTTCTTTATCACTTTCAGTTTGTCAACTGAATTGCTTGAGGACAAGCAATGGGTTAAGCTTGGGGGAGTTGATACATCTCCATCGTATCTACTTTTCCAAACTCTTTTGCCCATGTTTTGGATTCTAACTTGCATGATTTGAATGGAACTAACCTAGACTGACGCTGTTTTTAGCAGAATTGCCATGGTGTTATTTTTGTGCAGAATAAAAAGTTCTCGGAATGACCTGAAACTTCACGGAGATAAGTTTTGGAATTAATAAAAAATATTGGCGAAAGAATCAAGTGAAGGGGGCCCATACCCTGGACACAAGGGTGGGGGGCACGCCACCCGTCCTTGTGGGCCCCTGGACCTCCACCAACCTCAACTCCAACTCTGTATATTCACGTTCGGGGAGAAAAAAATCAGAGAGAAGGATTCATCATGTTTTATGATACGGAGCCACTGCCAAGCCCTGTTCTT
>NC_041390.1:416211811-416254887 GCF_002162155.2 Triticum dicoccoides | reverse complement strand
CAACCATCCTCCATCACCGATTTCATGATGCTCACTGCCGTGCATGAGTAATTCCATTGTAGGCTTGCTGGACCATGATGGGTTGGATAAGATTTACCATGTAATCGAGTTAGTTTTGTTAGGGTTTGATCCCTAGTATCCACTATGTTCTAAGATTGATGTTGTTGTGACTTTGCTAAGCCTAATGCTTGTCAGTAGGGCCCGAGTGCCATGATTTCAGATCTGAACCTATTATGTTTTCATGAATATATTTGTGTTCTTGGTCCTATATTGCAAGTTATGGTCACTTACTATGTGTTATGATCCGGAAACCCCGGAGTGACAATAGTCGGGACCACTCCTGGTGATGACCATAGTTTGAGGAGTTCATGTATTTACTAAGTGCTAATGCTTTGGTCCGGTACTCTATTAAAAGGAAGCCTCAATATCCCTTAGTTTCCAATAGGACCCCGCTGCCATGGGAGGGTAGGACAAAAGATGTCACGCACGTTCTTTTCTAGAAGAACTTATGACTATATTCGGAATACATGCCTACATTATGTTGATGAACTGGAGCTAGTTCTGTGTCACCCTATGTTATAACTGTTGCAAGATGAATGTCATCCGACATTATCCATTGCCTATGAGCTTTTCACGTATTGATCTTTGCTTCGTTACTTTGACGTTGCCACTGTTACAATTGCTACAACACTGCTACTATTACTTCTGCCACTATTACCGTTACTTCCATACTACTTTGCTACTAAATACTTTGTTGCAGATATTAAGTCTTTCGGGTGTGGTTGAATTGAAAACTCAGCTGCTAATACTCAAGAATATTCTTTGTCTCCCGTTGTGTCGAATCAATAGATTCGGGTTGAATACTCTACCCTCGAAAACTGTTGCGATCCCCTATACTTGTGGGTTATCAATGCCGTCTCTCATGCCCTACTCTTACTCATCGGGGCCCATGGCCTACACGTTGCCGGTCAATGTGAGGTCGACGATGGATCTTTTGTGGTCGGAGCCTGACACCTTGATACGTCTCCAACATATCTATAATTTTTTATTGTTCCATGCTATATTATATCCTGTTTTGGACATTATTGGGCTTTATTATACACTTCTATATTATTTTTTGGGACTAACCTATTAACCGGAGGCCCAGCCCAGAATTGTTGTTTTTTGCCTATTTCAGAGTTTCACAGAAAAAGAATATCAAAAGGAGTCCAAACGGAATGAAACCTTCGGGAACGTGATTTTCGGAACGAACATGATCCAGAGGACTTGGACCCTACCTCAAGACATCAACCAGGAAGGCACGAGGTAGGGGGGCGCGCCTACCCCCCCCCCCAGGCGTGCCCTCCACCCTCATGGGGCCCACATTGCTCCACCGATGTACTTCTTCCTCCTATATGTACCTACGTACCCCAAACTACCAGATACGGAGCCAAAACCCTAATTCCACCATCGTAACTTTCTGTATCTGAGAGATCCCATCTTGGGGCCTTTTCTAGAGCTCAGCCGGAGGGGGCATCGATCATGGAGGGCTTCTACATCAACACCATAGCCTCTCTGATGAAGTGTGAGTAGTTTACTTCAGACCTTCGGGTCCATAGTTATTAGCTAGATGGCTTCTTCTCTCTTTTTGGATCTCAATACAAAGTTCTCCCCCTCTCTTGTGGAAATCTATTCGATGTAATCTTCTTTTGCGGTGTGTTTGTTGAGACCGATGAATTGTGGGTTTATGATCAAGTTTATCTACGAACAATATTTGAATCTTCTCTGAATTCTTTAATGTATGATTGGTTATCTATGCAAGTCTCTTTGAATTATCAGTTTGGTTTGGACTACTAGATTGATCTTTCTTGCAATGGGAGAAGTGCTTAGCTTTGGGTTCAATCTTGCGGTATCCTTTCCCAGTGACAGCAGGGGCAGCAAGGCACATACTGTATTGTTGCCATCGAGGATAACAAGATGGGTTCTATATCATATTGCATGAGTTTATCCCTCTACATCATGTCATCTTGCTTAAAGCGTTACTCTATTCTCTTGAACTTAATACTCTAGATGCATGCTGGATAGAGTCGATGTGTGGAGTAATAGTAGTAGATGCAGGCAGGAGTCGGTCTACTTGTCTCGGACGTGATGCCTATATGCATGATCATACCTAGATATTCTCATAACTATGCTCAATTCTGTCAATTGCTCAACAGTAATTTGTTTACCCACTGTAATACTTATGCTCTTGAGAGAAGCCACTAGTGAAACCTATGGCCCCCGGGTCTATTCTCCATCATATTAATCTACAAGCTATTTCCTTTTCTGTTTATTTTTCTTTCTTTACTTTGCATCTTGATCATAAAAATACCAAAAATATTATCTTATCATATCTACCAGATCTCATTTTCGTAGGTGACCGTGAAGGGATTGACAACCCCTTTATTGCGTTGGTTGCGAGGATTTTATTTGTTTGTGTAGGTGCGAGGGACTCGCGCGTGGCCTCCTACTGGATTGATACCTTGGTTCTCAAAAACTGAGGGAAATACTTACGCTACTTTGTTGCATCACCCTTTCCTCTTTAAGGGAAAACCAACGCAGTGCTCAAGAGGTAGCAAGAAGGATTTCTGGCGCCGTTGCCGGGGAGTCTACGCAAAAGTCAACATACCAAGTACCCATCACAAACCCTTATCTCCCTCATTACATTATTTGCCATTTGCCTCTCGTTTTCCTCTCCCCCACTTCACCCTTGTCGTTTTATTCGCCCTCTCTCTCTCCGTCCTCCTTCTCTTTCTCTATTTGCCTCCTTTTGCCCGTCTCTTGTTTGCTCGTGTGTCAGATTGCTTGCTTGTCACGATGGCTCAAGATAATACCAAATTGTGTGACTTTACCAATACCAACAACAATGATTTTATTAGCACTCTGATTGCTCCTCTTACCGATGCTGAATTTTGTGAAATTAATATTGCTTTGCTGAATCTTGTCATGAAAGATCCATTTTCCGGCCGTCCTAGTGAAGATGCCGCTACCCATCTAAACAACTTTGTTGATTTGTATGATATGCAAAAGAAGAAAGATGTGAACAATGATATTTTTAAATTGAAGCTATTTCCTTTTTCGCTTAGAGATCGTGCTAAAGCTTGGTTTTCGTCTTTGCCTAAAAATAGTATTGATTCGTGGAATAAGTGCAAAGATGCTTTTATCTCTAAGTATTTTCCTCCCGCTAAGATCATCTCTCTTAGAAACGATATCATGAATTTTAAGCAACTTGATCATGAACATGTTGCACAAGCTTGGGAGAGGAGGAAATTAATGATACGTGATTACCCTACACATGGTTTGAATTTGTGGATGATTATACAAAAAATTTATGCCGGATTGAATTTTGCTTCTAGAAATCTTTTAGATTTGGCCGCGGGAGGCACTTTTATGGAAATCACTTTAGGAGAAGCTACTAAACTCCTAAATAATATTATGGTTAATTATTCTCAGTGGCACACTGAAAGATCTACTAATAAGAAAGTGCATGCGATAGAAGAAATTAATGTTTTGAGTGGAAAGATGGATGAACTTATGAAATTATTTGCTAATAAAAGTGTTTCTTCTTATCCTAATGATATGCCTTTGTCTACTTTAATTGAGAATAGTAATGAACCTATGGATGTGAATTTTGTTGGTAGGAATAATTTTGGTAACAACGTGTATAGAGGAAACTTTAATCCTAGGCCGTATCCTAGTAAGTCCTCTAATAATTATGTAAATTCCTACAACAATTATTATGGAAATTTTAATAAGATACCCTATGATTTTGAATCAAATATTAAGGAATTTATTACTTCACAAAAGAATTTCAATGCTTTGATTGAAGAAAAATTGCTTAAGATTGATGAGTTGGCTAGGAACATTGATAGAATTTCTCTTGATATTGATTCTTTGAAACTTAGATATATTCCACCTAAGCACGATATCAATGAGTCTCTCAAAGCCATGAGAGTTTCCATTGATGAGTGCAAAGAAATAACCGCTAGGATGCGTGCTAAGAAAGATTGCTTTATAAAAGCGTGTTCTTCTAGTTTCCATGATAATAGAGATGAAGATCTAAAAGTTATTGATGTGTCCCCTATTAAATCTTTGTTTTGCAATATGAATCTTGATAATGATGGGACTGAACATGATCCACCTTTACCTAGAAGACGTTCCAAAAATTCGGAGTCATTAGATCTTGATGCTAAAACTGTTAAAAGTGGGATTGAAGAAGTCAAAACTTTAAATATCAATGAACCCACTATTTTGGATCTCAAGGATTTTAATTATGATAATTGCTCTTTGATAGATTGTATTTCCTTGTTGCAATCCGTGCTAAGTTCTCCTCATGCTTATAGTCAAAATAAAGCCTTCACCAAACATATCATTGATGCTTTGATGCAATCTTATGAAGAAAAACTTGAGTTGGAAGTTTCTATCCCTAGAAAACTTTATGATGAGTGGGAACCTACTATTAAAATTAAAATTAAAGATCATGAGTGCTATGCTTTGTGTGATTTGGGTGCTAGCGTTTCCACGATTCCAAAGACTTTGTGTGATTTGCTAGGTTTCCGTGATTTTGATGATTGCTCTTTAAACTTGCACCTTGCGGATTCAACTATTAAGAAACCCATGGGAAGAATTAATGATGTTCTTATTGTTTCAAATAGGAATTATGTGCCCATAGATTTTATTGTTCTTGATATAGATTGCAATCATTCATGTCCTATTATTCTTGGTAGACCTTTCCTTAGAACGATTGGTGCAATTATTGATATGAAGGAAGGGAATATTAGATTCCAATTCCTGTTAAGGAAAGGCATGGAACACTTCCCTAGAAAGAAAATTAAATTACCATATGAAACTATTATGAGAGCCACTTATGGATTGCCTACCAAAGATGGCAATACCTAGATCTATCTTCGCTTTTGTGCCTAGCTAGGGGCGTTAAACTATAGCGCTTGTTGGGAGGCAACCCAGTTTTATTTTTATTCCTTGCTTTTTTCTCCTGTTTAGTAATAAATAATTTATCTAGCCTCTGTTTTGGTTGTGTTTTTTCTATTTAATTAGTGTTTGTTCCAAGTAGAACCGTTGGGAAGACTTGGGGAAAGTCTTTTTAATCTTGCTTTAAAAAACAGAAACTTTAGCGCTCACGAGAATTGTTGACATGTTTATTTGAAAAGTGCTATTTAGTTAATTATTTTTGAAGATGATTAATAGATAAATTCCTCATGTCCAGAAATTTATTTTAGAATTTGTGGGGTTCCAGAACTTGCGTTAGCTACAGATTACTACAGACTGTTCTGTTTTTGACAGATTCTGTTTTTCGTGTGTTGTTTGCTTATTTTGATGAATCTATGGCTAGTAAAATAGTTTATAAACCATAGAGAAGTTGGAATACAGTAGGTTTAACACCAAAATAAATAAAGAATGAGTTCATTTCAGTACTTTGAAGCGGTGTTTTGTTTTCTTTCGCTAACGGAGCTCATGAGATTTTCTACTTTAAGTTTTGTGTTGTGAAGTTTTCAAGTTTTTGGTAAAAGATTTGATGGATTATGGAACAAGGAGTGGCAAGAGCCTAAGATTGGGGATTCCCATGGCACCCCAAGATAATCTAAGGACACCTAAAAGCCAAAGCTTGGGGATGCCCGAGAAGGCATCCCCTCTTTCGTGTACTTCCATCGGTAACTTTACTTGGAGCTATATTTTTATTTACCACATGATATGTGTTTTGCTTGGAGCTCTTGTATTATTTGAGTCTTTATTTGTTAGTTTGCCACAATCATCCTTGATGTACACACCTTTTGAGATAGACACACATGATTCGTAAATTTTTAGAATACTCTATGTGCTTCACTTATATCTTTTGAGTTATATAGTTTTTGCTCTAGTGCTTCACTTATATCTTTTAGGGCACGGTGGTGGATTTGTTTTATAGAAACTATTGTTCTCTCATGCTTCACTTAGATTATTATGAGAGTCCTACAAAACAGCATGGTAATTTTCTTTAATTATGTTAGCCATTCAAGATTAATAATTTTTTTCTTATGAGTGTATTGAATACTATGAGAAGTTTGATACTTGGTAATTGTTTTGAGATATGGAGATGGTGATATTAGAGTCATGCTAGTTGAGTAGTTGTGAATTTGAGAAATACTTGTGTTGAAGTTTGTGATTCCCGTAGCATGCACGTATGGTGAACCGTTATGTGATGAAGTCGGAGCATGATTTATTTATTAATTGTCTTCCTTATGAGTGGCGGTCGGGGACGAGCGATGGTCTTTTCCTACCAATCTATCCCCCTAGGAGCATGCGTGTAATACTTTGCGTTGATAACTAATAGATTTTTGCAATAAGTATATGAGTTCTTTATGACTAATGTTGAGTCCATGGATCATACACACTTTCTTCCTTCCACCATTGCTAGCCTCTCTAATACCACGCACTTTTCGCCGGTATCATACACCCACCATACACCTTCCTCAAAACAGCCACCATACCTACCTATCATGGCATTTCCATAGCCATTCCAAGATATATTGCCATACAACTTACCACCGTTCTGTTTATTATGACACGCTCCATCATTGTCATATTGCTTTGCATGATCATGTAGTTGACATTGTATTTGTGGCAAAGCCACAGTTCATAATTCTTTCATACATGTCACTCTTGATTCATTGCATATCTCGGTACACCGCCGGAGGCATTCACATAGAGTCATATTTTGTTCTAAGTACTGAGTTGTAATTGTTGAGTTGTAAGTAAATAAAAAAAAGTGTGATGATCATCATTGTTAGAGCATTGTCCCAAGGGAGGAAAGGATGATGGAGACTATGATTCCCCCACAAGTCGGGATGAGACTCCGGACTAAAAAAAAGAGGCCATAAAAAAAGAGAAAAGGCCCAAATAAATAAAAAATGAGAGAAAAAGAGAGAAGGGACAATGCTACTATCCTTTTACCACACTAGTGCTTCAAAGTAGTACCATGATATTCATGATAGAGAGTCTCCTATGTTAGCACTTTCATATACTAGTGGGAATTTTTCATTACAGAACTTGGCTTGTATATTCCAATGATGGGCTTCCTCAAAATGCCCTAGGTCTTCGTGAGCAAGCAAGTTGGATGCACACCCACTTAGTTTTTTTGTTGAGCTTTCATATACTTATAGCTCTAGTGCATCCGTTGCATGGCAATCCCTACTCACTCACATTGATATCTATTAATGGGCATCTCCATAGTCCGTTAATATGCCTAGTTGATGTGAGACTATCTTCTCCCTTTTTGTCTTCTCCACAACCACCATTCTATTCCACATATAGTGTTATGTCCATGGCTCACGCTCATGTATTGCGTTTAGATTGAAAAAGTTTGAGAACACCAAAAGTATGAAACAATTGCTTGGCTTGTCATCGGGGTTGTGCATGATTTAAATACTTTGTGTGGTGAAGATGGAGCATAGCCAAACTATATGATTTTGTAGGGATAACTTTCTTTGGCCATGTTATTTTGAGAAGACATAATTGCTTAGTTAGTATGATTGAAGTATTATTATTTCTAGGTCAATATTAAACTTTTGTCTTGAATCTTTCGGATCTGAATATTCATACCACAATTAAGATAATTACATTGAAATTATGCCAAGTAGCATTCCACATCAAAAATTCTGTTTTTATCATTTACCTACTCAAGGACGAGCAGGAACTAAGCTTGGGGATGCTTGATACGTCTCCAACGTATCTATAATTTTTGATTGTTCCATGCTATTATATTATATGTTTTGGATGTTAATGGGCTTTATTTTACACTTTTATATTATTTTTGGGACTAACCTATTAGCCTAAGGCCCAGTGCAAATTGCTATTTTTTTTGCCTATTTCAGTGTTTCGCAGAAAAGGAATATCAAACGGAGTCCAACCGGAATGAAACCTTCGGGAGCGTGATTTTTTGGAACAAACGTGATCCAGAGGACTTGGAGTGGACGTCAAGAAACGGACGAGGAGTCCACGAGGCAGGGGGCACGCCTACCCCCTGGGCGCGCCCTCCCCCCTCATGGGCCCCTCGTGGCTCAACCGACCTACTTCTTCCTCCTATATATGTTCACATACCCCGAAAACATCCAGGAGCACCACGAAACCCTATTTCCACCGTCGCAACCTTCTGTACCCAAGAGATCCCATGGGGCCTTTTTCGGAGCTCCACTGGAGGGGGCATTGATCATGGAGGGCCTCTACATCAACTCCATGGCCCCTCCGATGATGTGTGAGTAGTTTACTTCAGACCTTCGGGTCCATAGTTATTAGCTAGGTGGTGAAAGATCGTGGATGTCGCATAGAGGGGGGGTGAATAGGCGCTTTAAAATAATTACGGTTTAGGCTTGAACAAATGTGGAATAAACCTAGCGGTCAATTTGTCAAGCACAAAACCTACAACAACTAGGCTCACCTATGTGCACCAACAACTTATGCTAAGCAAGATAAACTACTAGGTGATAGCAAGATATATGACAAGAAACAATATGGCTATCACAAAGTAAAGTGCATAAGTAAAGAGCTCGGGTAAGAGATAACCGAGGCAGGCGGAGACGACGATTTATCCCGAAGTTCACACCCTTGCGGATGCTAATCTCCGTTTGGAGCGGTGTGGAGGCACAATGCTCCCCAAGAAGCCACTAGGGCCACTGTAATATCCTCACGCCCTCGCACAATGCAAGATGTCGTGATTCCACTAAGGGACCCTTGAGGGCGGTCATCGAACCCATACAAATGGCAACCCTTGGGGGCGGTTACCAAACCCGTACACTTTGGCAATCCTTGGGGGCGGTCACCGGTACCCATCAAATTGCTCGGTGTGATCTCCACAACCTAATTGGAGACCCCGACGCTTGCCCGAAGCTTTACACCACAATGATTGAGCTCCGAACACCACCAACCATCTAGGGCACCCAAGCACCCAAGAGGAACAAGCTCAAGGGCACCAAGCACCCAAGAGTAATAAGCTTCTCAACATGTAACTTCCACGTATCACTGTGGAGAACTCAAACCGATGCACCAAATGCAATGGCAAGGGCACACGGAGTGCCCGAGTCCTTCTCTCTCAAATCCCACCAAAGCAACTAATGCTAGGGAGGAAAATGAGAGGAAGAACAAGAAGGAGAACACCAAGAACTCCAAGATCTAGATCCAAGGGGTTCCCCTCACATAGAGGAGAAAGTGATTGGTGGAAATGTGGATCTAGATCTCCTCGCTCTTTTCCCTCAAAAACTAGCAAGAATCCATGGAGGGATTAGGAGTTAGCAAGCTCGAAGAAGGTCAACAATGGGGGGAAAACACTAGCTCAAGAGATAAGGTTCATTGGGGAATAAGACTCCCTTTTATAGGAGGGAAAAAATCCAACCGTTATGTGCTCAGCCCGCACACGAGCGGTACTACCGCTCCACGAGCGGTACTACCGCTCGGGCGGAAGAAGCAGGGAAAAGGAGCAACACAACATGAACCTTGGGGCGGTAGTACCGCATATGAGCAGTACTGCCGCTCACCCCAGCAGTACTACCGCTGGAGGAGCAGAACACGGGACCAAAAGATGCAGGGTAGAGCAGTAATGCAGTAGCGGTACTACCGCCCGACCGGAGCAGTACTACCGTGCCTTACTGCCGTGCAACTACTGCTAAACCCGACACAAAAAGAGCAGGACCCAAAAACGAGGCGGTAGAAGAGCGGCACTACAGAGGTACTACGGCTGAGAGCACCAAGCGGTACTACCGCTTGGGCTCGCGGTACTACCGCTGGGACCAGACAAAAGCCACTCTCAAGAAAACAAGAACTGCCATAACTTCTGCATATGAGCTCCGAATTGAGCAAACTCAAGCTTGTTGGAAACAAGATGACGAGTAGCATCAAAACAGCGCCTGGTTATAGTAAGAAGAGGTAGGGGAGGTATGCCTAACCAAAAGAGGAGTGAAACCTCCAAACGAGAAGAACCGGGAAAACCTCCAACATCGAAAACATCATAGAAGATGCATGTGAACTCCGTTTTCAATGAACTCGAGCTTGTCATCAAGATGACCATAAGCTCTAAGACTCACAAAGAGAACCAAACAAGAACCAAGAAAGATGATGCAAGGATGAAATGGTTTGAGCTCTCAACGAACGATACGATCAAGCTACTCATCGAGAGCCCCCCTTAATAGTACGACAATCGATCATATAACCCGACCTCCCAACTACCATCATGAGACCGGTAATATAGAAAACCTATCAAGGGCAAACCTTTGCCTTGCACATGGTACACTTGAGCTAGATGATGACGATCTTGACTCTCTCAAGTTGGACCACCTTTCTTGATTGTGTTGACTCGATGAAGACTAGTTGATTGCTCCACCATACTCCACTATGGGTGAGCCACTCTTCCGCACATCTTCACAAGTCCATTGTCACCACAAAGGACGGCAAGCTTCAAGCATTTGATCTCTTTGTGATGCTCCACTTGAAATGGCACACCACAACCTAACCCCACAAAGAACTCTCACGAAGACCATGGGTTAGTACACAAAGCATAATTGACAATGCTTACCATACCATGGGATCACTTGATCCCTCTCGGTACATCTTCTACGCTTTGTGGGTTGATCAACTTGATTCACTCTTTGACTTAGTCTTGATCAACCTCTCACAAGACCAATCTTTAGGTAATTCCTTGAATAGCACCTTGGTCGACACAAACTCCCTTTGAAACCAACACATGTACTCCAAGAAAAGCCTATGGACAAAACCTTCAAATATAACTCAAGGCAACCATTAGTCCATAGAGATTGTCATCAATTACCAAAACCAAACATGGGGGCACCGCATGTTCTTTTAGATGGCCTCTTCTCTCTCTTTGGATCTCAATACAAAGTTCTCCTCGATCTTCTTGGAGATCTATTCGATGTAACTCTTTTTGCGGTGTGTTTGTAGAGATCCGATGAATTGTGGGTTTATGATCAAGTCTATCTATGAACAATATTTGAATCTTCTCTAAAATCTTTTATGCATGATTGGTTATCTTTGCAAGTCTGTTCGAATTATCAGTTTGGTTTGGCCTACTAGATTGATCGTTCTTGCAATGGGAGAAGTGCTTAGCTTTGGGTTCAATCTTGACATGCTCGATCCGAGTGACAAAAAGGGAAACTACACGTATTGTATTGTTGCCATCGAGGATAAAAAGATGGGGTTTATGTCATATTGCTTGAGTTTATCCCTCTACATCATGTCATCTTACCTAAGGCGTTACTCTGTTCTTATGAACTTAATACTCTAGATGCATGTTGGATAGCGGTCGATGTGTGGAGTAATAGTAGTAGATGCATGCAGGAGTTGGTCTACTTGTCACGGACGTGGTGCCTATATACATGATCATGCCTAGATATTCTCATAATTATTTTCTTTTCTATCAATTGCTTGACAGTAATTCGTTCACCCATCGTAATACTTATGCTATCTTGAGAGAAGCCACTGGTGAAACCTATGGCCCCCAGGTCTATTTTCCATCATATAAGTTTCCAACCTATTTTTACTTTGCAATATTTACTTTCAATCTATATCATAAAAATACCAAAAATATTTATCTTATCATTATTATCTCTATCAGATCTCACTCTCGTAAGTGGCCGTGAAGGGATTGACAACCCCTTTATCGTGTTGCTTGCGAGGTTCTTATTTGTTTGTGTAGGTACGAGGGACTTGCGTGTGGCCTCCTACTGGATTGATACATTGGTTCTCAAAAACTGAGGCAAATACTTACGCTACTTTGCTGCATCACGCTTTCCTCTTCAAGGGAAAACCAACGCACTGCTCAAGAGGTAGCAGTTGCTCGCTCGATTCCGGAGCCATGTGAGTCTCCGGAATAGTGTTCGACTGGGGGCTGGACTGGTCAGGGCCCCTGTCGTCGGTCTCCATGGGGGTTGCACCCCCCATGTTCTCGGCAGCCGAGGCCTCACCCTTAGGCACCGTATTGGCAGCCTCCCTCACCTCTCCATGGCCCGGAGAGGCCCTTCGGGACAACACCTCGGTGTCATCTGTGGCGGTGAGCGGAGAGACTCGCAGAGGCGTCTCGCTCTCTGCCATCTCACGCGACAGAGAACTCCCCTCAGATAATGAAGGGTTGGGGAGTTCCGTGAGCAGGGCTGAAATACACACAACATAATATGTCGTGGAATTGTCACGACAGATGTCCTAGTGAAAGGACTTAATCGTGGAGCCATCGCAACTTGGAAGCTTAAATGGGTTAAACGGGACAAATGACACAAGGATTTTATACTGGTTCGGCCCCTTGAGGTGAAGGTAAAAGCCTAATCCAGTTTGAGGTGGTATTGCTAGGGTTTTAATGACCAGGGAGCTAATACGCTTAACCTGGCTCTTGATCTGTTGTTTCTTACCCTAAGCCGCTGTCGGGTCGTCCCCATATATACACGGGTTGACGCCTGATACATCTTCATCGTATCTACTTTTCCAAACACTTTTGCCCTTGTTTTGGACTCTAACTTGTATGATTTGAATGGAACTAACCCGGACTGACGCTGTTTTTAGCAGAATTGCCATGGTGTTGTTTTATGTGCAAAAAACAAATATTCTCGGAATGACCTGAAACTCCACGGAACATCTTAGAAAAAATAATAAAAAATCCTCGCCAAAGATGAAGACCAGGGGGCCCACACCATTCTCACGAGGGTGCCCCCCCTAGGGTGCGCCCCCCTACCTCGTGGGCCCCCTGGATGCCCTCCGACGCCAACTCCAACTCTATATATTTGCTTTCGGAGAGAAAAAATCAGATAGACGAAATCATCGCATTTTACGATACGGAGCCGCCGCCAAGCCCTAAAACCTCTAGGGAGGGCTGATCTGGAGTCCATTCGGGGCTCCGGAGAGGGGGATTCGTCGTCGTCGTCATCATTAACCATCCTCCATCACCAATTTCATGATGTTCACCGCTGTGCGTGAGTAATTCCATCATAGGCTTGTTGGACGGTGATGGGTTGGATGAGATTTATCATGTAATCGAGTTAGTTTTGTTAGGGTTTGATCCCTAGTATCCATTATGTTCTGAGATTGATGTTGCTATGACTTTGCTATGCTTAATGCTTATCACTAGGGCCCGAGTGCCATGATTTCAGATCTGAACCTATTATGTTTTCATGAATATATGTGAGTTCTTGATCCTATCTTGCAAGTCTATAGTCACCTACTATGTGTTATGATCCGGCAACCCCGAATTGACAATAATCGGGACCACTCCCGGTGATGACCATAGTTTGAGGAGTTCATGTATTCACTATGTGCTAATGCTTTGTTCCGGTTCTCTATTAAAAGGAGGCCTTAATATCCCTTAGTTTCCAATAGGACCCCGCTACCACGGGAGGGTAGGACAAAAGATGTCATGCAAATTCTTTTCCATAAGCACGTATGACTATATACGGTACATGCCTACATTACATTGATGAATTGGAGCTAGTTCTGTGTCACCCTATGTTATGACTGTTACATGATTAACCGCATCCGGCATAATTATCCATCACTGATCCAGTGCCTACGAGTTTTCCATATACTGGTTCTCGCTTATTTACTTTCCCGCTGCTACTATTACAATCACTACAAAATACCAAAAACATTACTTTTGTTGTCTTTACTTTTGTTGCCGCTACCACCACTATCATATTATTTTGCTACTAAACACTTTGCTACAGATACTAAGTTTCCAGGTGTGGTTGAATTGACAACTTAGCTGCTAATACTTGAGAATATTCTTTGGCTCCCCTTGTGTCGAATCAATAAATTTGGGTTGAATACTCTACCCTCGAAAGCTGTTGCGATCCCCTATACTTGTGGATTATCAAGACAAATTTCTGGCGCCGTTGCCGGGGAGCATAGCTCTATTCTTTGAGTCACTTGGGATTTATATCTACTTATCACTATGAAGAACTTGAGATATCCAAAAACCAAGATTTATCCCTCAACTACGAGGGGAGGTAAGGAACTGACATCTAGCTCTGCACTTGATTCACCTTCTGTTATGAGTAAGTTTGCGACACCTACACCTGCTTCTGCTATTCGTTCTGATATGTCGCATGTTATTGATGATGCCACTTCTGCTATGCATGATACTTATGATGAAACTGCTTCTATGCCTGATACTACTGTGCCCCTTGGTGAATTTCTTGATGAACAAATTGCTAGGGCTAGAGAAAAAGAAATTATTGAATCTGAATACGATGATGATAGTGATGATGAAAATATGCCTGTTATTCCTGAGGGCTATCTTTTTGATATGGAATCTTCTGCCGCTATTTTAGCTTGTAGGGATAGATATGAGCTTAAGAGGTTATTAGTTAAATGGAACAAATAATCACTTAGAGATAAAATGAAACCCGACTCTGCTTTTGCTACTTCACCTATCCGTGTTCCTGATAAGGATTATGAATTCTCTGTTGATCCTGATATAATTACTTTGGTTGAATCTGATCTGTTTTATGGCTATGAATCTGAAACTGTTGTGGCACATCTTACTAAGTTAAATGATATAGCTGCCCTGTTTACTAATGATGAGAGATCACATTACTTTTATATACTCAAAATATTTCCGTTCTCATTAAAGGGTGATGCTAAGATATGGTTTAATTCTCTTGATGCTGGTTGTGTGCGTAGTCCCCAGGATATGATTTATTACTTCTCTGCTAAATATTTCCCTGCTCATAAGAAACAAGCTGCTTTGAGGGAAATATACAATTTCGTGCAAATTAAAGAAGAGAGTCTCCCACAAGATTGGGGGAGGCTTCTCAAGTTACTTAATGCTTTGCCTGATCATCCTCTTAAGAAACCTGAAATCCTTGATATCTTTTATAATGGACTAACGGATGCTTCCAGAGATTACCTGGATAGTTGTGATGGTTCTCTTTTCAGGGAAAGAACACCGGATGAAGCTGAAATTCTACTGAATAATATGTTGACAAATTAAAATAATTGGGCACCTCCTAAGCCAACTCCTGCTCCAATTACTGAGCCTATTCTTAAACCAACTTCGAAGAAGAGAGGTGTTCTATTCCTCAGTCCCGAAGATATGCAAGAGGCAAAGAAATCTATGAAATAAAAAGGTATTAAAGCTGAAGATGTTAAGAATTTACCTCCTATTGAAGAAATACATGGTCTTAATATACCGCCTATTGAGGAAACATATGATCTCAATTCTTTATTTACTGAAGAACCTCCTGATCCCGATATCCCGACACAGGTAGTAAAGGTAAATTCTCTCTATAGATATGATAAAGCAGAAGTCCCTCCTACTAAAATTGCTAGTCAGTGCTTGGATGAGTTTGATAACTTTATGTTTAAGCAAGACGACTTCAATGCTTATTTTGATAGACAATTAAAAGAAAATGCTTATATGATTAGACGCTTGGGTGATTATATGGCTAATATTAAAGGTGAACTTAAACTTGTTAGCAAACATGCTTCTACGGTTACCACTCAAGTAGAACAAGTACTTAAGGCTAAAAAAGAAGTGCTTAATGAAATGAATAGTAAGAAAAATGATTATGCTGTTAGAGTGGCTACTAGAACTGGTAGAATGAATCAGGAACCTTTGTATCCTGAAGGCCACCCTAAGAGAATCGAGCAAGATTCTCAAAGAAATAATATTGATGTTCCTAGTTCTTCTAAAAACAAGAAGAAGAAAAATGACAGAATTGTGCAAACTTCTAGTAAACCTATTGCTGAACCACCTGATAATCCAAATGATATATCTATGTCTGATGCTGAAACACAATCTGGTAATGAACATGAACCTAATGAAAATATTAATAATGATGTTCATGATGATGCTCAACCTAGTAATGATAATGATGTAGAAATTGAACCTGCTGTTGATCTTGATAACCCACAATCAAAGAATCAACGTTATGATAAAAGAGACTTTGTTGCTAGGAAACATGGTAAAGAAAGGGAACCTTGGGTTCAGAAACCCATGCCTTTTCCTCCGAACCATCCAAGAAAAAGGATGATGAGGATTTTGAGTGCTTTGCTGAAATGATTAGGCCTATCTTTTTGCGTATGAGATTAACTGATGTGCTCAAAACAAATCCTTATGCTAAATATATGAAGGATATCATTACTAATAAAAGAAAGATACCGGAAGATGAAATTTCCACCATGCTTGCTAATTATACTTTTAAGGGTGGAATACCAAAGAAACTTGGAGACCCCGAAGTACCTACTATACCTTGCTCCATTAAAAGAAATTATATTAAAACTACTTTATGTGATCTTGGAGCCGGTTTAGTGTTATGCCTCTCTCTTTATATCATAGACTTGACTTGAATAAGTTGACACCTACTGAAATATCTTTGCAAATGGCTGATAAATCAACTGATATACCTGTCGGTATTTGTGAGGATGTGCCCGTTGTGGTTGCAAACATTACTATTTTAACAGACTTTGTTATTCTTGATATTCCCGAGGATGATAGTATGTCTATTATTCTTGGAAGACCTTTTCTTAATACTGCAGGGGATGTTATTGATTGCAACAAAGGCAATGTCACTTTTCATGTTAATGGTAATTAGCATACGGTACACTTCCCGAGAAAACAACCTCAAGTTCATGATATCAACTCTATTGGAAAAATTCCATCGATTATAATTGGAGGTTTTGAATTTCCTCTTCCTACTTTCAAGAAGAAATATGATATACTTATTATTGGGGATGTGCATATCCCCGTTGAGGTAACTTAGTGCTATTCGAAATTTCTCCGATTTCATGATTATCGGAATGAGTTTGTTAACAAGACTTGATCAACCTTGTTAGTGGATTCTTTTTGATGAGCATGAGATGGATGAAACTAGAAGCACAAACTTCTGTACCCTCTCTATACTTTCTGTTAATTAGTAGAAATAAAGTAAAAATAGTATTTTTCTGTCTGTTTCCTGACTTATCCGTGCAACATAAAAATATCCCGAAAATAGAAGTCCTCGGAATGACATGCCAATTTAATATGATTTTCTGGGAATATTTGAGGATTTACTGTGCAAAAATTACCGCGGGAGGAGCTGCCACCTGGCCACGAGGGTGGTGGGCCCCCCCTCTAGGGCGCGCCCCCTGCCTCGTGGGCCCATGGTGGCCCTCCTCCACTTATCCCAGCACCCATCTTCTTCCTCTGTCTCACACAAACCCGAAAAACCAACTCAAGCACGAGTTCCAGCCACTTTTGCTGTAATTTTCGATCTCCTTGCTCAAAGCACCTCTCGCAAAACTGCTTGGGGAGATTGTTCCTTCGTATGTGACTCCTCCATTGGTCCAATTAGTTTTTGTTCTAGTGCTTTATTCTTTGCAAATTTGTGCTTCATAGGTGACCATGTTCTTGAGCTTGCATGTCAAATTTATATGGTTCCAAGTAGTTCTAATGCTTGATATAGGCTCTAGGCACTTGTAGGAGTAGTTGCTATCAATATTATTGAGTTTGGTTTACTTTTATTTTGAAGTTACTAAAAATTTCAAATTATTTCAGAAAAATAATGAGGAGATTCTTGAGGGGCTCATCTAGCCAAAGCTCGAAGGAAAAGGCACCGAAGCCTAAGTATAATTTGCCGCGCATCACGGAGATTCGGGCGTGTGAATGGCCTTCTGATGATTTCTTGAGAGCAGTCGGTATCTATGAAGATTTTCATGAATTGGCTCACAATGCAGGCCTCACCGCTTTCCTCCACGACCAATGCGATCAGTATCTCTTACTCACAAATACTTTTGTGCAAAACTTTCATTTTCATTCTAGGAACTCACCACCTACGGTGGAGTTTCATTTATATGATGAGCATAAAGATATGTCACTTTATGATTTCTGTCGGATTTGTTTAGTCCCTTTTGAGGGCAAGACAAAAGAACCACATTATGATGATGTGGCTGGGTTTATTGATACTATCACTGTAGGAGAAACTAGGAAGGTTTCCGATGCACGAATCACTAGCATACATTTTCTTGTTTTACGTTACTTTGCATTATTTTCTAGTCGTTGTTTAATTGGACGCGGAAACTGTGGAATCCTTAGTATCCCCGATATAATTATTCTGCACCATGGTTTATACAGTGATAACACTTTTAGTATGGGCAGCATTATTGCTAGACGGTTAAGTATGAACCGTACTAAGGGTCCCATCTTTGGAGGCATCTATGATACACGCCTAGCTGCACATTTAACATACCTATTAGGCATGCTGAAAAGGAAGAAAAGGTGTTACCCCGTGTTTATCTAGATCATAAAAGTATGGTGGCACATGATTTTATTGTTAAGAATAGGCCAGGAGAGCTTAAATATCAATTATTCTTTAACAAACATCACCCTGAGACTATTACCCTGCCTGCTCCTTCTTTGTTTGATTTGACTGTAGGCACGTACCTTGTTTGGTTGACGGCTATTCACGCCTACCGGAACCCTGCACCAGCAGAGGAGCCAGAACCGGAACCACAATTTGATCCTTCACGGCAGTCTAACTATCAGTGGGATCCGGAGATGATTGCCAGCCAGTGACAATCGGAGCCTTCTTCTTCCTCATCACAGTATGACCCCAACAACTATTATTATGGATATCCGCCAGGCCAGCCGTGGCCATAAACCAACTTAGGCCAAAAGCCTAAACTTGGGGGAGTACGTATTTCCCACCGACATTACATTTATGTTCACACACTCATTACTAGATGTCGATGCTCATACTTTTTCACTGTAATATCCATGCTAGTTTATTTTCTTTTTCCTGCTTTCTTCTTGTGTGTTTGTTAAACCTTAAGAAAAACAAAACAAAATAGTAGTAGTTTATTTTTCTGCTGTAGTAGTAATAATTAAAAAGAAAACCTAAAACTATTTCCCGTTCTTCTTTTGCTTGTTGGGAGCTTTCCCGTGTAAATAGTTTTATTTATTTTCTTTTCTTTGGGGGTCAGTAGGAGAAGACCATAATTAAATTGTTGAAGTGGCTCTTATATGCATTATTGTTGATTTAACCAAGAGCCCATATTGCCTTGTCTTCTCCTGTTTATTGAATGCTCGTAGATTCCAGCTTAGTCCAATGCACGTGCACTCTTATTATTATTCACACCGTTCGGTCGTGCAAGTGAAAGCCAATTATGATGATATATGATGGACTGACTGAGATGAGAAAAGCTGGTATGAACTCGACCTCTTTTGTTTTTGTAAATATGATGAGTCCCTCGTTGTCGGTGTCAAAACCGGCGGATCTTGGGTAGTGGGTCCCGAACTGTGCGTCTAGGATCGATGGTAACAGGAGGCAGGGGACACGATGTTTTACCCAGGTTCGGGCCCTCTTGATGGAGGTAAAACCCTACATCCTGCTTGATTAATATTGATGATATGGGTAGTACAAGAGTAGATCTACCACGAGATCAGAGAGGCTAAACCCTAGAAGCTAGCCTATGGTATGATTGTATCTCTCTATCGACTAGCCTGGCCTCGGTTTATATAATGCACCAGAGGCCTAGGATAACAAGAGTCCTAGCCGAATACACCGATGGGGTGGAGTCCTTGTCTTGATTGCCAAGTCTTGTGGAATCTTCCTTGTATGCGGCAGCTGTCCGAACTGGCCCATGAGTATGCGGCCATGGGGGTCCTCGGCCCAATCCAACTGATCGGGAGACGATATGATGAGTACCCCCTAGTCCAGGACACCGTCAGTAGCCCCCTGAACTGGTCTTCAAGTTAGGTACGCTCCTCGATTCTTCCGAACTGTTCTTCATCTTCAGTTGACGCTCTTGAAAACTGGTTCAACAAATCTTCTCATCTTCGATCTTGAGGATCGCCGAAATGCATTCGGCGAGTTTACACGTCGGGTATCCGAGGAGCCCCTTTAAGTTTCCGGCCTTTATCAATGCCTTATTATTTTTATGCCACACCTCGGGTTTGAAGTTGTTCCCGGGAGGCAGTGTCCTCTTGCGTCCGAGCTCTAACGCCGGATTGTATTCGAGGTATCTTTTGCAGCCGAGCACCAATGCCGGACCGCTTCCCAGCTCTAACGCCGGAATGTATCCGAGCTCCAATGCCGGACTATGTATCCGAGCTCCAACGCCGGACCGTATCCGAGCTCCAATGTCGGACTATATCCGAGGTGTCATATCACCTTGGTTCAAAAAAAGTTTGAAGGAGTTTAGCCGAGCTTAACGCCGGAAATGCCCTCTACGGAGCCAGCCACTAGCGCCCGAGCTTTATGCCGGACTGCTTCCGAGGTGGTGCACCACCCCGAATGTGGGCCGATTTTTGTGAATATTTTTTGTTGGTGCAATTTATTCTCTGTCGAGATATGTAGCCAGTAGCCCTCAAGGTGTGTATCGGTCTAAAACCCGAGATGCACCTGAAGGATGACGTAAGACCGCTGATCCTAGTGGCCGCTGAGACTCAGGTTGATTTGCAAAATCGGCCTGAGGATCAAGTCCAAGCTCGGCAGAATACTTTGGGTCACTAAAAGCGGCGTGCTCAGTCCTCGAGACTCAGGTTGGGTGCGGCCGACCAACCTGAGGATCAAAATCTCCTCGGAAACTATATTGCACATAAAATTTTCTGCATTGGACAAGCAATGAAGTAGCCCCCGAGACACTGGTCGGGTGGCAACACCAGATCAGGGGATCGATGTGCCCCTTTAATATTTGTAAATAATAAGCCCGAAGCCCAGTAGCCCCCGAGCCTTAATGCGGGCACGGGTGGCCGAATTAAGGATCAATATCCATAGTAAAATCACAAATTATGTGTAATGACTCTATGTATCCAAGTACTTTATGTCATTAATGCTCAGATCCGCATTGTACAAAACTTTGTTGACCGACCATCGGCTTCCACCTCCTCGGCCAGTAGCCGAGGAGTGTTTGTCCTACTTTATAAAACCTTTATGAGGGCAAAGATTTACAACAAACAAGGCAATCTGGCCATACGGTTTTATAAACAAAGGTACGCAGAGAGTTATATTACTGTTTAACAGAAGAAATGTCTTCCAAAGAAAATAGTCCCACTATCGGTTCCTTTCTTTGGGTTGTCATGCTAAGCATGATCATTAAACCTCAGCTCTAATGTAAGAGCAAAATATCGAGGATTTAGTTTGGGAGGCCAGTTAATAGCCCCCGGTAGTGTTCGGCGACAGTCGGGGTCAAGCCGTAAACACTTCGGCCAATGTTATGAATGGCTCGTCATAGTCATCGGATCGCTGACCAGTTTACGCTTATTGTGACAGTCAGTTTTTGGCTTTCTCCACTAAGGTGCTTAACCATGTGAGCTGGAAGCACAATCGCAGTGGTTCTCCCTTTGCACGCCTAGCCGAACAAAACGGAACATAGGAAGCAAGTGCAGGAGCCGGTCAACCCAACTATTGACCGAAGACACAATTCAAAACCGATGCATATATAGCAATATCTGAGAATGTTTTTGCCGAATCCCTAAAGGTGTCCGATGTTGCACTGCAAGACTAATGCTGGAAAATCACAAATAGTTTAAAAGTGCCAAAAAGCTTGGAAAACCAAGAAACGTCAGTAAAAACATGACGTCCGAATAAGATCAAGTGTTCGGTGCCAATCCGAAAATTGTTCTTAGAAAAAAGAAGTGCTTCTGCCGTCCTTTAACATGACACATCCTATCTCAAGACTTCGAGCGGGTCAGCCTACGGCTTCAACCTCCTATCCCGAGGGCGGAGTACTTCTCATTAGGCCAGTTTAGCAAACTAAACTCTAGCGGCTTTGAGAGAGAAATTAGGTTCCCCGGCTAGTGACCGCACACTCGCGTCGAAAAAAGGAGTGATAAATAATAATAATAGAACTTTGCAACGACTGAGAAGAAGAACACTTATTATAAAACGGCTCAAATAAACTTAAGAGCCCCCAAGTGACTTGGGTAGAAGAATGATTGCATGTACCGAAGTACTTATATCATATCTATGTTCAACCGAACTTTAAACGCGTCTTAACCGACCGTTGGCTTCTCCCTCTTCGGTTAAGGACCGAAAAGTGTTATGTACTCCATCGATCGAGAATATCGACGGTGTTTCCAATAACCAGGCAATCAGGCCATAAGGCTGTAACAGACAAAGCGCTCTCAGGGGACTTATGCTATATTATTGTGAAGAGTAAGAAGCATCTTCGAAGAAAATAGTACCCCCACCGAAACCTTTCTTCGGTGCTCATTGTTATTATGAGACTTGTGCAATAATTTTTTGTACTCATGAGTTTCGTTGTGTGCCGACCATCATTGAATAACTATAAGAGCGCTAGCTTTCGGCTTCACCTAGTCAGAGGTCCGGCTCGGGTGACCCGATCGTGACAATCGCAGAGGTGCTCCCTTTACTCCCTAACCGAACAATCGGGAATGTAGGGGTAAACACAGGAGCGAGGCAACCCAGCTTGCAAATCGCTTAAGTCACTATGGTGCATATTGTGGCGTAATACACGAACAAGGAATGAAGTCGTACAAGTATAATCATATGCAACAGGAAAAGCATCATAAAGGAAGCCCCCAAGTAAACGGGGTATTTGAATTTATGCGTCACAAACAAAGTTTGGACAAGGAAATTTTTTAGAAGCAACTTTTTTCCAAAAAAGTATAATGCTTGGTCGAACCGAACGCAAGTTAGAAATTAAAGCTTTGAGCATGAAAGCGACTTAGCTGGTTAATGTGTTTGGTATTGATGACGCGGTCCGAGCTTGATGCGGGGCAAGGTTCCATCCCTCAAGCCGGTCCCGAGGTGGCGGAGCGGAGAGCTTGACACGCCAAAGTGGTGACATAGCACGATCAATGCAGACCGGCAGAGTGACGCCGAAGTCCCCAGATCATTTTCCTATGCATAAAAAATAGTGCAAACCAGAGATAATAGTAATAATGATAATTAAAAAAAATCGTTGCATAATAAATAATTTATGCAAAGTGAGTAATAAAAGAAATATGGCCTGGCGCCGAAGTCAATGTCGATGCAAGGCGTCGGCGTGATGCGGTAAAGGCGTGGCAAAGCCTGGATTCGCAGGTCGGTCCGAGCTGCGAGTGCGGCGTTCGCCGGACTATGTACGGGAACTGACCGAACCACCATGCGACTGTCGTTAATGCGGCTACCATTTGATAGACCTATGTACATATGACGGACAAACCAGAGTAATAATTCCTTGGGAAAAATGAACCCAAACAAGCAAAAAATACTGGGATTAATAGCACCTGGTTTATTTGTTGTAGCAATCCGAAGGAAGGTGATTCCTAAAATTGGGACCCGCTCCGCACATCCATTGCCTGATGGGCGATAAAACGACGGCATGGCAATGCTGGTAAAGGTTGACTCACCGAGGCAAAGCCCTCGGCCCAGCTAACGTGACAGAGCTGGTCGGCTAGTGACGCCGAAGTGTCCGGAGTAGGTTGATGAAGAGATGGCGAAGCCCCCGGTCCAGCCGAGATGTCGAAGCCTCGATGTCAGCCGATGAGTCGAAATAGGTCAGCATGATGGACACCAGCTTGAAGAAGCAATAGTGTGGCCCTGTCGATGCAAGTCGTGACGTGGTCGATGCCGGCTTGATAAAGCGACCGTGCGGCGATGCCGGTATGCCCGCTCCGTGTAATCCGTGGGGCGGCGATGTTGGTGATGATTTATCCTTCGCGATGCCGGGCTCTTGTTCGGCTTGCCGAGATGATGATCCGAAGAAGTTGAGCTCGGCTCAACAAAGTGACGCCGTGTCTAGCGCAGGTCGGCAGCCGTGGAGTAATATTGCCGGACTGGTTTGACACCAGCATGATGTTGAAGATCATGTTCAAAAGATCTTATAGTTAGTGGGATGTGTTCGGGAACAAAACACAATACCCCATACAAAACTTCCTTCAAAAGGGATGTCCGAAATTCTGTTCATAAAAAAGATGAACTCGGATCGGATTCGTTTTCGTGCAGAAAACAGATCCGAAAAGTGATGCACTAATCGGAAGGTTCCCGGAGTTTGGACGGTTGGATCGAGCCGAAATTTTGAGAGGTGGTAGATATAGGAATTCTGCAGCCGATCAACGGTTGGATCTTCCAAAGGACGTCCGAGCGAGAAGCTGGACACCACGCCCTAAACTCATCCAAATTCCCGTCCAGATTTGACAGGGCTCCGATATATCGTGGATTGCCAGAGATTCCTCCATCGGAACTCGACGAAATTTTCCAGGGTTGTTGTAGACTCAATTCCGCACAATTCCACCAAAGCGATTGTCAAAGCGATACTCGAGGAGGTGGTGGTGGCAGATACGAGTTCGCTGTCCAGAAAAACAGCACGGTCGCTTGAGGGCAATATTGACGTTGAGCCCCCGAGCTCCATACATGATTCCTCCGTGATCATGATAGAGATCGGAGTTGATGTTTGATGAAGGCCCTCGTCCGGACATGGTGATCGGAACACGGGGCGCAATTCTTGGTCGAGCCAAGGTGACCAGTCGAGCTGGTGACGAAGATGCCGAAGTCACAGTTGATCTGCAGGCGAGTCATCGATCCTTTTATCGATCACACAGCGGAGCTCTCAATGAAAGCACCAATGTCGGTGTCAAAACCGGCGGATCTCGGATAGTGGGTCCTGAACTGTGCGTCTAGGATCGATGGTAACAGGAGGCAGGGGACACGATGTTTTACCCAGGTTCGGGCCCTCTTGATAGAGGTAAAACCCTACGTCTTGCTTGATTAATATTGATGATATGGGTAGTACAAGAGTAGATCTACCACGAGATCAGAGAGGCTAAACCCTAGAAGCTAGCCTATGGTATGATTGTATCTCTTTATCGACTAGCCTGGCCTCGGTTTATATAATGCACCAGAGGCCTAGTATAACAAGAGTCCTAGCCGAATACGCCGGTGGGGTGGAGTCCTTGTCTTGATCGCCAAGTCTTGTGCAATCTTCCTTGTATGCGGCAGCTATCCGAACTGGCCCATGAGTATGCGGCTATGGGGGTCCTCGGCCCAATCCAACTGATCGGGAGACGACGTGATGAGTACCCCTTAGTCTAGGACACCGTCACTCGTTCTTGATTCAGCTTATTATGAATAAACATGTTTGCAATGACAATTAGAGATCATAGTTGCTTGTGCCATGCTTGATTAGCTATGAGTTATAATGGTTTACCTTGTGTGCCAACATGCTATTGAGATGATTATGATGTGGTATGATGGGGTGGTATCCTCCTTTGAATGATTTAAGTGACTTGACTTGGCACATGTTCACGCATGTAGTTGAAACAAATCAACATAGCCTTCATGATATTTATGTTCATGGTGGATTATATCCTACTCATGCTTGCATCCAATGTTTATTAATTTTAATGCATGTACATGGCTGTTGTCGCTCTCTAGTTGGTCGCTTCCTAGTCTTTTGCTAGCCTTCACCTGTACTAAGCAGGAATACTGCTTGTGCATCCAACCCCTTAAACCCCAAAGTTATTCCAGATGAGTCCATCATACCTTCCTATATGTGGTATCTACCTGCCGTTCCAAGTAAATTTGTATGTGCCAAACTCTAAACCTTCAAATAAACATTCTGTTTTGTATGCTCGAATAGCTCATGTATCAACCAAGGTTGTCCTTATCTTCCGTGTTAGGCGGGTTATTCTCAAGAGGAGTGGACTCCGCTCCTCACTTACGAGAAAATGGCTGGTCACCGGGATGCCCAGTCCCATGCTTTATGCAAACTAAATCAAAATTAATTGCAAACAAAACTCCCCCTGGGACCCTATGTATGTTGGAGGCACTCGTTGTTTCGAGAAAGTCATGGATTGATGCTTGTTGGTGGAGGGGGAGTATAAACTTTACCATTCTGTTTGGGAACCGCCTATAATGTGTTTAGCATGGAAGATATCGCCATCTCTTAGTTGTTACATTGACAATGAAAGTATATCGCTCAAAATACAATTTATCTCTATTTCAAAACCGAGCTCTGGCACCTCTACAAATCCCTCCTTCCTTCTGCGAAGGGCCTATCCATTTACTTTTATGTTAAGTCATCACCCTCTTATTAAAAAGCACTAGCTGGAGAGCACAGCCGTCATTTGCATTCATCACTGTTAATTTATATTGGGTGTGACTATGATTGGATCTCTTTTACCATGAATTAAAATGTCTAGTCAGTCCTTGATCTTTAAAGGTGCTCTGCATTTATGTTTTGCGGTCTCAGAAAGGGCTAGCGAGGTACCATCTTGTTATATCATATTATGATTGTTTCGAGAAAGTGTTGTCATCCGAGATTTATTATTATGACTTGCTAGTTGATTATGCTATTGATATGAGTAATTATGAGACCTGAGAATTATTGCAAATGTGGTTAGTTATGATCTATGCTGAAAACTTGAATGCTGGCTTGACATAGTTGCAACAACAAGAGCAAACATAGTTTGTAAAAGTTTTTCTTTCTTTCTTTCAGTTTGTCAACTGAATTGCTTGAGGACAAGCAAGGGTTTAAGCTTGGGGGAGTTGATACGTCTCCGTCGTATCTACTTTTCCAAACACTTTTGCCCTTGTTTTGGACTCTAACTTGTATGATTTGAATGGAACTAACCCGGACTGACGTTGTTTTCAGCAGAATTGCCATGGTGTTGTTTTATGTGCAGAAAACAAATATTCTCGGAATGACCTAAAACTCCACGGAACATCTTAGAAAAAATAATAAAAAATCCTCGCCAAAGATGAAGACCAGGGGGCCCACACCCTTCTCACGAGGGTGGGGGTGCGCCCCCCCCCCCCTACCTCGTGGGCCCCCTGGATGCCCTCCGACGCCAACTCCAACTCTATATATTTGCTTTCAGAGAGAAAAAATCAGAGAGAAGAAATCATCGCGTTTTACGATACGAAGCCGCCGCCAAGCCCTAAAACCTCTCAGGAGGGCTGATCTGGAGTCCGTTTGGGGCTCCGGAGAGGGGGATTCGTCGTCGTCGTCATCATCAACCATCCTCCATCACCAATTTCATGATGCTCACCATCGTGCGTGAGTAATTTCATCGTAGGCTTGCTGGACGGTGATGGGTTGGATGAGATTTATCATGTAATCGAGTTAGTTTTGTTAGGGTTTGATCCCTAGTATCCATTATGTTCCGAGATTGATGTTGCTATGACTTTGCTATGCTTAATGCTTGTCACTAGGGCCCGAGTGCCATGATTTCAGATCTGAACCTATTATGTTTTCATGAATATATGTGAGTTCTTGATCCTATCTTGCAAGTCTATAGTCACCGACTATGTGTTATGATCCGGCAACCCCGAAGTGACAATAATCGGGACAACTCCCGGTGATGACCATAGTTTGAGGAGTTCATGTATTCACTATGTGCTAATGCTTTGTTCCGGTTCTCTGTTAAAAGGAGGCCTTAATATCCCTTAGTTTCCAATAGGACCCCACTGCCACGGGAGGGTAGGACAAAAGATGTCATGCAAGTTCTTTTCCATAAGCACGTATGACTATATACGGAATACATGCCTACATTACATTGATGAATTGGAGCTAGTTCTGTGTCACCCTATGTTATGACTGTTACATGATGAACCACATCCGACATAATTATCCATCACTGATCCGGTGCCTACGAGTTTTCCATATACTGGTTCTCGCTTCTTTACTTTCCCGCTGCTACTGTTACAATCACTACAAAATACCAAAAATATTACTTTTGCTGTCTTTACTTTTGTTGCCGCTACCACCACTATCAAGTACTAAGTTATGGCTGCAGATACTAAGTTTCCAGGTGTGGTTGAATTGACAACTCAGCTGCTAATACTTGAGAATATTCTTTGGCTCCCCTTGTGTCGGATCAATAAATTTGGGTTGAATACTCTACCCTCGAAAGCTGTTGCGATCCCCTATACTTGTGGGTTATCAACTCCCCGCGGCCTACAAAGTCACGGTCGTCTCATACAACGCGTCCGGCTCGATAACGTATCTTACATGCCTTATATTACAAGTCTATTCATACATGGCGGTTTATACTTACGGGCCTTAAGCCGCCTCTGGGCTTGGGCCTCTTATAAGCCTAACTATGAACAGCCATCTTGTATACTCTTGGGCTTCATACAGGTAAACCGCCATTGTGGTTGACCCGGCCCCTCCTGGGCGGGTCATATCTGGTAGTCATATCCCCAACATTAGGCCCCAGGTTGATTTGAACTTTGTTCATGTCAATCTTCAACACTTAGAAAAAATCCATCTACAACTGCTGTGAAAACCTTGTAACCGCCATGACGTCATCTCCAAGAATTTTGGAAACCCGCTACGATGTCACCTTAACGGATCTTTATCTTAAATGTTTTTCCTAAAATCAAGGCGTCCAATTAGCTGGATAATCATCATTTTGGCCTCCTCGTCTTTCGCGCCTACCTATTGCCCCTTTCCTTATAAATAGGATCTGAAAGCCATCTCACATTTTTCTCCTTCTTCCTTCTTTCTCTCGCAACCCCTCTGCCGCTCGAGCTCCACCGCCGCCGCAGAGCACTTCGTCTTCCTCAACCTCGGCCGCTGCATCAATCTGAGTCGATCCAGACAAAGGCGGTGACGCTCCACAGCAGATCTGCATCTGTAAGTTTCTCCCTTCTCATACCATAGATCCGCACTAGGGTTTGCAAGCTCCTCCGTGTTCTTCATAGTTCATCGTAGTTCATCGTAGTTCATCGTAGCTCATCTTCCAGGCTGTACTGTGAGCTTCTTTGATCTGAAAATGGTGTTAAACCAATGAGGTAGTTGTTTTATTTCCACATTCAGTATCGTAGATCCCCTTTTCTGGAAGAACAATCTCGTGCAAGCTCATGAACTCATCTATACTGGTGTTTAGGTCTAGATTTATTTTTCCTTTCCTGAACAACCTTTGATCCAAAATAGTAGTTGCAGCCTATGAAACTTGTTTATCTTAGTACTTAGCCAACTTTTCAGAGAGGTCTACTCTTGAATATCTTTCTCATGGCGGCTTACCATGCCGGCTTATTTTCCTTCATATACCATTAACCCTTATTTAAGCCGCCATTATACATCTGTACTGCAATTATTAGCTTGTAATTCCACCACTTAGTTTGAGCCGACAAATTATTTCCTTTTAGATTGTCTTTTCGCCATGCCGCCGAAGACAACGACAGTTTGCAACTGGGTCACTTCCATAGTCACTGAAGATACCCTAAAGGATTTTGTCACTGTCGAATATTTACCAGAGAAGAGCGTCATGTCTTACCGCGCCCCTGACCCGGCCGAAGAAAGACCTCAGCCAAAGGATGGTGAAATCATCGTCTTCACTGATCATATGAACCGGGGCTTTTCGCCGTCCGACTCAAAATTCTTTAGAGATGTTCTGCACTTTTTCAAGCTTCATCCGCAAGACATTAGACCCAATTCCATATCAAACATCTGTAACTTCCAAGTTTTCTGCGAGGTTTATCTTCAAGAAGAACCTACTGTTGAACTCTTCAGAGAATACTTTTATTTGAATCACCAATGAGTATACCAACGGCCCCAGTTTAGAACTTGGCGGGATTTCGATTCAGCGAAGACGGGATGATGTCTTTCCTCTAGTAGTCTTGCCAAGCCATCCCAAGGACTGGAACCAAACCTGGTTCTATTGCAAATATATGCCGCCGGCTGATGAGAAACCAATGTCGGGTTATCCCGCTGAGCGTCTTGACGCTAAATATTCACTCCCTGCTAAACTTTCTGCCGCTGAGCGCAAGAAACTTCACCCAACAATCAAAAGGGTTCAAGCCTTGCTGGGAAACGGCTTAACTGAAGTTGACTTGATCTGTTGTTGCATCGCATGGCGGATCATCCCTCTGAGCCACTGATCTGATTTGATGTGCAACTATACCGGAGGAACAGATGATCCATTACGTCATAGCTCCCTTCGTCTGACCGAAGAAGCCACTATTGAAATGGCGACCACCCTCGTCAACAGCAAATATGAAGACTGCAACAAAGTAGGGTTGAATCCTTGATAACCCACAAGTATAGGGGATCGCAATAGTTTTCGAGGGTAAAGTATTCAACCCAAATTTATTGATTCGACACAAGGGGAGCTAAAGAATACTCTCAAGTATTAGCAGCTAAGTTGTCAATTCAACCACACCTGGAAACTTAATATCTGCAGCAAAGTGTTTAGTAGCAAAGTAATATGATAGTAGTGATAACGGTAGCAAAAAGGTAACAGTAGTAAAAGCAATGTTTTTGGTATTTTGTAGTGATGATAGCAATAGCAACGGGAAAGTAAATAAGCGAAGAACAATATATGGAAAGCTCGTAGGCAATGTATCAGTGATGGAGAATTATGCCAGATGTGGTTCATCATGTAACATTCATAACCTAGGGTGACACAGAACTAGCTCCAGTTTGTTGATATAATGTAGGCATGTATTCCAAACATAGTCATACATGCTTATGGAAAAGAACTTGCATGACATCTTTTGTCCTACCCTCCCGTGGCAATGGGGTCCTTACGGAAACTAAGGGATATTAAGGCCTCCTTTTAATAGAGAACCGGAACAAAGCATTAACACATAGTGAATACATGAACTCCTCAAACTACGGTCATCACCGGTAAGTATCCCGATTATTGTCACTTCAGGGTTAACGGATCATAACACATAATAGGTGACTATAGACTTGCAAGATAGGATCAAGAACACTCATATATTGATGAAAACATAATAGGTTCAGATCTGAAAGTATGGCACTCGGGCCCTAGTGACAAGCATTAAGCATAGCAAAGTCATAGCAACATCAATATCAGAACACAGTGGACACTAGGGATCAAACCCTAACAAAACTAACTCGATTACATGATAGATCCCATCCAACCATCACCGTCCAGCAAGCCTACGATGGAATTACTCACGCACGGCGGTGAGCATCATGAAATTGGTGATGGGGGATGGTTGATGATGATGATGGCGACGGATTCCCCTCTCCGGAGCCCCGAACGGACTCCAGATCAGCCCTCCCGAGAGGTTTTAGGGCTTGGCGGCGGCTCCGTATCGTAAAACACGATGATTTCTTCTCTTTGATTTTTTTCTCATCGAAACTCAATATATGGAGGTGGAGTTGGAGTCGGAGAGGCAACAGGGGGCCCACGAGGTAGGGAGCGCGCCCTAGGGGGGCAGGCGCGCCCCCCACCCTCGTGGCAAGGTGTGGGCCCCCTGGCCTTCATCTTTGGCAGGTATTTTTCTTATTTTCTGAAAAGTGGCTCCGTGAGTTTCAGGTCATTCCAAGAGCGTTTCCTCCTGCACATAAATAACACCATGGTAATTCTATTGAAAACAGCGTCAGTCCGGGTTAGTTCCATTCAAATCATGCAAGTTAGAGTCCAAAACAAGGGCAAAAGTGTTTGGAAAAGTAGATACGTTGGAGACGTATCAAATCCCCCAAGCTTAAACCTTTGCTTGTCCTCAAGCAATTCAGTTGACAAACTGAAAGTGATAAAGAAAAACTTTTACAAACTCTGTTTGCTCTTGTTGTTGTAAATATGTAAAGCCAGCATTCAAGTTTTCAGCAAAGATTATAACTAACCACATTCACAATAACGCTCAGGTCTCAAGTTTACTTATATCAATAGCATAATCAACTAGCAAGCCATAATAATAAATCTCGGATGACAACACTTTCTCAAAACAATCATAATATGATATAATAAGATGGTATCTCGCTAGCCCTTTCTGAGACCACAAAACATAAATGCAGAGCACCTTTAAAGACCAAGGACTGACTAGACATTGTAATTCATGGTAAAAGAGATCTAGTCAAGTCATACTCAATGTAAACTAACAATAATGAATGCAAATGACAGTGGTGCTCTCCAACTGGTGCTTTTTAATAAGAGTATGATGGCTCAACATAAAAGTAAATAGATAGGCCCTTCGTAGAGGGAAGCAGAGATTTGTAGAGGTGCTAGAGCTCGGTTTTGAAATAGAGGTGAATAATATTTTGAGCGGTATACTTTCATTGTCAACATAACAACCAAGAGATGGCGATATCTTCCATGCTACACACATTATAGGTGGTTCCCAAACAGAATGGTAAAGTTTATACTCCCCCATCCACCAACAAGCATCAATCCATGGCTTGCTCAAAACAACGAGTGCCTCCAACTAACAAGAGTCCCAGGGGGAGTTTTGTTTGCAACTATTTTGATTTAGTTTGCATAAAGCATGGGACTGGGCATCCCTGACCAGCCATTTATCTCGTGAGTGAGGAGCGGAGTCCACTCCTCTTGAGAATAACCCGCCTAAAATGGAAGATACAGACAGCCCTAGTTGATACATGAGCTATTTGAGCATACAAAACAGGATATTTATTTGAAGGTTTATAGTTTTGCACATACAAATTTACTTGGAACGGCAGGTAGATACCGTATATAGGTAGGTATAGTGGACTCATGTGAAATAACTTTGGGGTTTAAGGGATTGGATGCACAAGCAGTATTCCCGCTTAGTACAAGTGAAGGCTAGCAAAAGACTGGGAAGCGACCAGCTAGAGAGCGACAATAGTCACGAACATGCATTAAAATTAATCAACACCGAATGCAAGCATGAGTAGGATATAATCCACCATGAACATAAATATCGTGAAGGCTATGTTGATTTTGTTTCAACTACATGCGTGAACATGTGCCAAGTCAAGTCACTTAAATCATTCAGAGGAGGATACCACCCTATCATACCACATCATAACCATTTCAATAGCATGTTGGCACACGAGGTAAACCATTATAACTCATAGCTAATCAAGCATGGCATAAGAAACTATGATCTCTAATTGTCATTGCAAACATGTTTATTCATAATAGGCTGAATCAGAAACGATGAACTAATCATATTTACAAAAACAAAAGAGGTCAAGTTCATACCAGCTTTTCTTATCTCGGTCAGTCCATCACATATCATCATAATTGCCTTTCACTTGCATGACCGAACGATGTGAATAATAATAATAGTGCGCGTGCATTGGACTAAGCTGGAATCTGCAAGCATTCAATAAACAGGAGAAGACAAGGCAATATGGGCTCTTTTGTTAGATAAACAATAATGCATATAAGAGCCACTTCAACAATTTAATTATGGTCTTCTCCTATCGACCCCCAAAGTAAAGAAAAGAAATAAAACTATTTACACGGGAAAGCTCCCAACAAGCAAAAGAAGAACAAGAAATATTTTTGGGTTTTCTTTTCAATTACTACTACAAGCATGGAAATTAAATTGATTAAAAGCTACAACTAATTTTTTTGGTTTTTCTAAAGGTTTATTAAACACACAAGAAGAAAGCATAAAAAGGAAATTAAACTAGCATGGATGATATAATGAAAAAGTATGAGCAGCGACATCTAGCAATGAGTGTGTGAACATAAATGTAATGTCGGTGGGAAATACGTACTCCCCCAAGCTTAGGCTTTTGGCCTAAGTTGGTCTATGGCCACGACTGGCCTGGCGGATATCCATAATAGTAGTCGTACTGAGATGCGGCGGCTATCGCCTGCTGAGCTGCAGCGTGGCGACGAGCGGCCTCCTCTCTCTCCTCTCGTACTCATCTGCCTCCTCTCTGGTAATAGTATATCTTCCTCTTGCCTGATAATCAAAGAAGGCAGGAGCAGGGAGAGTAATACGGACAGCACGACGTCTGTCAAAGATTAGTCGATATTGGAGAGGTGATTCGTTCCTCTCGACAAACTGGTGGTGAACCATAGCATTAAAATCTAGATAAGCAGGTGGTAATTCAATATCATCTTCGCGTATATCTATACCAAGAAAATTAGCTATGCAGGTTGCATAAATTCCTCCAAAGAAATCTCCATTATATCTATTAAGGTGCAACCTACGTGCAACAATGGCTCTCAAATTATATGATTGGTCTCCTAACACAGCACTTCTAAGAATACCGAGATCGGGGACACACATGTGACATGCCTCATCTTTACCATTAATGCATCTACCTATGAAGAGAGCAAAATAATGTATAGCAGGAAAGTGAATGCTCCCTATGATAGCTTGTGTAATATCTTAGATTCTCCCACAGTTATGCTAGCAAGAAAATCTCTAAATTCAGATTTGCGAGGATCCCTTATACTACCCCATTGTGGAAGTTTGCATGTAGTGGTGAAATCCTCTAAGTCCATAGTGTAAGATTTATCATAAAGATCAAACATGACAGTTGGAGAATTACGTGAAGTTTAAAATTCAAACCTCCTCACAAAGGAACTAGTGAGATTGTGATACTGGCTGCACTTCTCTTCCTCGAAGCTCACAAGATCAGAGTTACGCAAATACGCGTTAAATTCTTCTTTAATTCCCGCTCGATCCATAAAGTTCTCAGAGGGCCATTCACAAGGACGCACTAGAGCGTTTCTTGGTGGCTCTTCGTCAGCATCATGCATTGCAAGCCTGAGTCCTTGCTTCCTTAAGGAACCACCTTGGAACATTTTCCTAAGCATATTTCTTCCTCTGAAAAATTCTGAAATTTTTAGTAACTTCAAAATAAAAGTAAACCAAACTCAATAATATTGATAGCAACTACTCCTACAAGTGCCTAGGGCCTATATCATGCATCAAAACTACTTTTGACCATATAAATTTGACATGCAAACTCAAGAACAGGGTCACCTAAGCAGCAAAAATTTGCAATGAATAAAACATTAGAAAAAAAAATTGGACCAATGGAGGAGTCACATACCAAGGAACAATCCCCCCAAGTAGTTTTGTGAGAGGTGCTTTGAGCAAGGAGATCGAAAATGGCAGCAAGATGAGCTAGAACTCAGGTTTGAGTTGGTTATTCGTGTTTGTGGGAGGAAGATGAAGTGTATGGGTGAAAGAATAAGTGGAGGAGGGCCACCGTGGGCCCACGAGGCAGGGGGCGCGCCGTAGAGGGGTGGGCGCGCCCTCCACCCTCGTGGGCAGGTGGTTGACCCCCCTGGTGTGTTCTCAGTTCCATAAATCCTCAAATATTCTAAAAAATCATATTTAAATTTCAGGTCATTTGGAGAACTTTTATTTTCTAGGTATTTTTATATTGCATGGATAATCAGATAACAGACAGAAAAATATTTATTTTTTATTTTATTTAATATAAATACAGAAAGTAAAAGTGGGGTACAGAAGGTTGTGCTTTCTGGTTTCATCCATCTCATGATCATCAAAATGAATCCTCTAACAAGGTTGATCAAGTCTTGTTAACGAACTCATTCCGACTAACATGGAACCGAAGAAATTTTGAATAACACTATGTTACCTCAACGGGGATATGCACATCCCCAATAATAATAATATCATATTTCTTCTTGACAGTAGGAAGAGGAAATTCAAAACCTCCAAATATAATGGATAGAATTTTTTCAATAGAGTTGATACTATGAACTTGAGGTTGTTTCCTCGGAAAGTGTACCGTGTGCTCATTACCATTAACATGAAAATTGACATTGCCTTTAGTGCAATCAATAACAGCCCCTGCAGTATTCAAAAAGGGTCTTCCAAGAATAATAGACATACTATCGTCCTCGGGAATATCAAGAATAACAAAGTCCGTTAAAATAGTAACGCTTGCAACTACAACAGGCACATCCTCACAAATACCGACAGGTATAGCAGTTGATTTATCAGCCATTTGCAAAGGTATTTCAGTAGGTTTCAACTTATTCAAATCAAGTCTACGATATAAAGAGAGAGGCATAACACTAACACCGGCTCCAAGATCACATAAAGCAGTTTTAACATAATTTCTTTGAATGGAGCATGGTATAGTTGGTACACCGGGATCTCCAAGTTTCTTTGGTATTCCACCCTTAAAAGTATAATTAGCAAGCATGGTGGAAATTTCAGCTTCCGGTATCTTTCTTTTATTTGTAATAATATCTTTCATGTACTTAGCATAAGGATTGGTTTTGAGCATATCAGTTAATCGCATACGCAAAAAGATGGGTCTAATCATTTCAGCAAAGCGCTCAAAATCCTCATCATCCTTTTTCTTGGATGGTTTGGGAGGAAAAGGCATGGGTTCCTGAACCCAAGGCTCTCTTTCTTTACCATGTTTCCTAGCAAAAAAGTCTTTCCTATCATCACGTTGATTCTTTGATTGTGGGTTATCAAGATCAACAGCAGGTTCAATTTCTACATCATTATCATTACTAGGTTGAACATCATTATGAACATTATTATTAGCATTATCACTAGTTTCAGATTCGTTACCAGATTGAGTTTCAGCATCAGAAATAGAAATATCATTTGGATTTTTAGGTGTTTCAACAATAGGATCACTAGAAGCATGCAAAGTCCTATCATTTTTCTTTTTCTTCTTTTTAGAAGAACTAGGAACATCTATATTATTTCTCTGAGAATCTTGCTCAATTCTCTTAGGGTGGCCTTCAGGATACAAAGGTTCCTGAGTCATTCTACCAGTTCTAGTAGCCACTCTAACAGCATAATCATTATTTTTACTATTTAATTCATTGAGCAAATCATTTTGAGCTTTAAGTACTTGTTCTACTTGAGTGGTAACCATAGAAGCATGTTTACTAATAAGTTTAAGTTCACCTTTAACATTAGCCATATAATCACCCAAGTGTTCAAGCATATTTGAATTATTTTTCAATTTTCTACCAAAATAAGCATTGAAATCTTCTTGCTTAGCCATAAATTTATCAAACTCATCTAAGCATGGGCTAGCAAATTTAGTAAATGAGATTTCAGCTTTATCATATCTATAGAGAGAATTTACCTTTACTACCTGTGTCTTCAATAGGTAATGGATTTGGGGTATATGTTTCTTCAACGAGCGGTAAATTAAGACCATGTATTTCTTCAATAGGAGGGTAATTCTTAACATCTTCAGCTTTAATACCTTTTTCTTTCATAGATTTCTTTGCCTCTTGCATATCTTCGGGACTGAGAAATAGAATACCCCTCTTCTTCGGAGTTGGTTTAGGAATAGGCTCAGGAATTGGCTCCGGAGATGTCCAATTATTTTCATTTGTCAACATATTTTTCAATAGAATTTCAGCTTCATCCGGTGTTCTTTCCCTGAAAACAGAACCAACACAACTATGCAGGTAATCTCTGGAGGCATCGGTTAGTCCATTATAAAAGATATCAAGTATTTCATTTTTCTTAAGAGGATGATCACGCAAAGCATTAAGTAATTGGAGAAGCCTCCCCCAAGCTTGTGGGAGACTCTCTTCTTCAATTTGCACAAAATTATATATATCCCTTAAAGTAGCTTGTTTCTTGTGAGCAGGGAAATATTTAGCAGAGAAGTAATAAATCATATCCTGGGACTACACACACAACCAGGATCAAGAGAATTAAACCATATCTTAGCATCACCTTTTAATGAGAACGGAAATATTTTAAGAATGTAAAAGTAATGGGTTCTCTCATCTTTAGTGAATAGGGTGGCTATATCATTTAATTTAGTAAGATGTGCCACAACAGTTTCAGATTCATAACCATGAAAAGGATCAGATTCAACCAAAGTAATTATATCAGGATCAATAGAGAATTCATAATCCTTATCAGTAACACAGATAGGTGAAGTAGCAAAAGCAGGGTCAGGTTTCATTCTAGCACTTAGAGATTGCTTACTCCATTTAGCTAATAACCTTTTAAGTTCATTTCTATTTTCGCAAGCTAAGATAGCAAAAGAAGCTTCTTGATCAAAAACATAACCCTTAGGAATAACAAGTGATTCTTCATCATCACTTTCATCGGTATCATCAGATTCAATATTTTCAATTTCTCTAGCCCTAGCAATTTGTTTATCAAGGAAATCACTAAGTGGCACAGTAGTATCAGTCATAGAGGTAGTTTCATCATAAGTATCATGCATAGCCGAAGTGGCGTCATCAATAACATGCGACATATCAGAACGAATAGCAGAAGCAGGTGTAGGTGTCGCAAGCTTACTCATAACAGAAGGTGAATCAAGTGCAGAGCTAGATGACAGTTCCTTACCTCCCCTCGTAGTTGAGGGATAGATCTTGGTTTTTGGATCTCTTAAGTTCTTCATAATGATAAGCAGATATATATCCCAAGTGACTCAAAGAATAGAGCTATGCTCCCCGGCAACGGCGCCAGAAAATAGTCTTGATAACCCACAAGTATAGGGGATCGCAACAGTTTTCGAGAGTAAAGTATTCAACCCAAATTTATTGATTCGACACAAGGGGTGCCAAAGAATACTCTCAAGTATTAGCAGCTGAGTTGTCAATTCAACCACACCTGGAAACTTAATATCTGCAGCAAAGTTTTTAGTAGCAAAGTAATATGATAGTAGTGATAACGGTAGCAAAAAGGTAACCATAGTAAAAGCAATGTTTTTGGTATTTTGTAGTGATGATAGCAATAGCAACGGGAAAGTAAATAAGTGAAGAACAATATATGGAAAGCTCATAGGCAATGGATCAATGATGGAGAATTATGCCGGATGCGGTTCATCATGTAACAGACATAACCTAGGGTGACACAGAACTAGCTCCAGTTCGTTGATATAATGTAGGCATGTATTCCAAACATAGTCATACGTGCTTATGGAAAAGAACTTGCATGACATCTTTTGTCCTACCCTCTCGTGGCAGCGGGGTCCTTACGGAAACTAAGGGATATTAAGGCCTCCTTTTAATAGAGAACCGGAACAAAGCATTAACACATAGTGAATACATGAACTCGTCAAACTACGGTCATCACCGGTAAGTATCCCGATTATTGTCACTTCGGGGTTAATGGATCATAACACATAATAGGTGACTATAGACTTGCAAGATAGGATCAAGAACACTCATATATTTATGAAAACATAATATGTTCATATCTGAAATCATGGCACTCGGGCCCTAGTGACAAGCATTAAGCATAGCAAAGTCATAGCAACATCAATCTCAGAACATAATGGACACTAGGGATCAAACCCTAACAAAACTAACTCGATTACATGATAGATCCCATCCAACCTATCACCGTCCAGCAAGCCTACGATGGAATTACTCACGCACGGCGGTGAGCATCATGAAATTGGTGATGAAGGATGGTTGATGATGACGATGGCGATGGATTCCCCTCTCCGAAGCCCCGAACGGACTCCAGATCAGCCCTCCCGAGAGGTTTTAGGGCTTGGCGGAGGCTCCTTATCGTAAAACCCGATGATTTCTTCTCTCTGATTTTTTTCTCATCGAAACTCAATAAATGGAGGTGGAGTTGGAGTCGGAGAGGCAACAGGGGGCCCACGAGGTAGGGGGCGTGCCCTAGGGGGGCAGGCGCACCCGCCCACCCTCGTGGCAAGGTGGTGGGCCCCCTGGCCTTCATCTTTGGTAGGTATTGTTCTTATTTTCTGAAAAGTGGCTCCATGAAGTTTCAGGTCATTCTGAGAACGTTTGCTCCTGCACATAAATAACACCATGCTAATTCTGCTGAAAACAACGTCAGTCCGGGTTAGTTCCATTCAAAACAAGGGCAAAAGTGTTTGGAAAAGTAGATACGTTGGAGACGTATCAATCCTTTCTGCAAGCTTAACCCGGCATCAGAGGTAAGCCTCTTGACTCCTTTTTCCTCAGCAGTTAAGTATTTGCATGGGTTTCAACATGCTATTTTTCTACAGGCTAAATCTGACTTTTGGAAGGCCAAATATGATCATGAGGCTTCCAAAAAAGCTAGAGCCGCTGCAATAGCCGACAAGAAAACTGCCAGGAAATCTAAGAAGAAAACAACTGCTTCTGACTTATTCAAGTTGGATGATGTCTCTGAGTCGGAGGTAGCCCTTGACTCTCTTGGCCTGCTTTTTAACACCCTTATTGACACTGACTATTATCAGAAGGACACAGGGACCAGCCATGCAGTTGAAGAATAGGTAACTATTATTTCCTCCGACTCAGAACCTTTACCAAGGCAGAAACCTAGGCGGGTGATACGTCTCCAACGTATCTATAATTTTTGATTTCTCCATGCTATATTATCTACTGTTTTGGACATTATTGGGCTTTATTATCCACTTTTATATTATTTTTGGGACTAACCTGTTAACCGGAGGCCCAGCCCAGAATTGCTGTTTTTTTGCCTATTTTAGGTTTCGACATTATTTTGATTAAATATTTTGCCTTCCTGGTTGAGGGATGTGATTGTCATGCAGAGCCAGATACAGCTTTTTCATTCAGAAGATTGCTTTGAAGTATTCGGGAGGAGGAACCCACCTTGCAAAGCCGAAGACAATCTGTGTGTCGAACATATCGTCATTGAAGACTGGTTTAGGGGCTACTGAGGGAGTCCTGGATTAGGGGGTCCTCGGGTGTCCGGGCTGTGCGATATGGGCCGGACTGATGGGCCGTGAAGATACAAGGTAGAAGACCTTCCCCCGTGTCTGGATAAGACTCTCCTATGCGTGGATGGAAAGATTGGCGTCTGGATATGTAATTTCCTTCTTTTGCAAACCGACTCAATACAACCCTAGGCCCCTCCGATGTGTATATAAACTGGACGGTTTAGTCCGTAGAGGCTATCAGAATTCATATAGGCTAGACATCTAGGGTTTAGCCATTACGATCTCGAGGTAGATCGACTCTTGTAACCCCTATACTGATCAAATACAATCAAGCATGACGTAGGGTTTTACCTCCATTAAGAGGGCCCGAACCTGGGTAAACATCGTGTTCCCTGTGTCCCTTGTTACCTTCGATCCTCAGACGCACAGTTCGGGACCCCCTACCTGAGATCGGCCGGTTTTGACACCGACAGCCAACGCGCCCGAGCGCACCCAGGCCTCCCCATATCTGGCCTAGATTTGGCTGAATATTAGGAGTGTCAGTTGATATGTCCCCATCGTATCTACTTTTCCTAACGCTTTTCCTCTTGCTTTGGACTCTAATTTGCATTATTTGAATGAAACTAACCCGGACTGACGCTGTTTTCAGCAGAACTACCATGGTGTTGTTTTTGTGCAGAAATAAGAGTTCTCAGATTGGAACGGAACTTTTTGGAGAATTATTTCAGAATAAAAGAAAAATATTGGAGTCAAGAACCATCGGAGGGGGGGCCCTGGGTGAGCACAACTCACCAGGGTGCCCCCTCCAGGCGCTCCTAGGTGGGTTGTGCCCACCTAGTGGCCCCACAAACCCTGATCTCGACTCCACAAATACCTATATTTCTAGGAAAAAAATTAGGAAGGAAGAATTATCTCGTTTCATGATACGGAGCCGCCGGCACCTCCTGTTCTTCATCGGGAGGCTAGATCTGGAGTCCGTTTTGGGCTCCGGAGAGGAGGATCTTCGATCTTCATCATCACCAACCCTCCTTCATCGCCAATTCCATGATGCTCCCCATCGGGAGTGAGTAATTCCTTCGTAGGCTCGCTGGTCGGTGAGGCGTTGGATGAGATTCATCATGTAATTGAGTTAGTTTTGTTAGGGCTTGATCCCTAATATCCACTATGTTCTGAGATTGATGTTGTTATGACTTTATCATGCATAATGCTTGTCACTTTGGACATGGGTGCCATTATTTCAAATTTGAACCGTTTATGCTATCATCATTATATCTATGTTCTAGATCCGATCTTGCAAGTGATATTCACCTATTACGTGTTATGATCCGTAAACCCCGGAGTGACAATAGTCAGGATACTTTCCGATGATGACCGTAGTTTAAGGAGTTCATGTATTCACTATGTGTTAATGCTCTGTTCCAGTTCTCTATTAAAAGGAGGCCGTTATATCCCTTAGTTTCCATATGGACCCCGCTGCCACGGGAGGGTAGGACAAAATATGTCATGCAAGTTCTTTCCATAAGCACGTATGACTATTTACGGAATACATGCCTATATTATATTTATGAACTGGAGCTAGTTTTGTATCGCCCTAGGTCATGACTGTTATATGATGAATATCATCCAACGAATTCACCGATCCAATGTCTATGAATTTCCTATATATTGATCTTGCTAAGTTACGACTGCTACTGTTATTGTTACACTTGCTACAATATCATTGCTATCACTTTTACCATTACTATTGTTGTTGCTACTACTATCAAAACTATCATATTGATGTGCTACTAATCGCTTTGCTGCAAATAATTAATCTCTAGGTGTGGTTGAATTGACAACTCAGCAGCTAATACTTGCAAATATTATTTGGCTCCCCTTGTGTTGAATCTATAAATTTGGGTTGAATACTCTACCCTCAAAAACGGTTGCGATCCCCTATACTTGTGGGTTATCAAGACCTTTTTCTGGCGTCGTTGCCGGGGACCATAGCTATATTTGTTGAGTCACATGGGACTATTATTTATCTATCATTATGAAGAATCTGAAGGATACCGAGACTAAGATTTTTCCCTCTAAAACGAGGGGAGGTAAGAAACTGCCATCTAGCTTTGCACTTGATTCACCTTTTATTTTGAGTAGACTTGCAACACCACCACGTGCTATTAATCCTGATATTTCACAAGTTATTGATGATGCTACTTCTATGAATGCTACTCATGATGATGTTAGTACCTTGATTGATGATAATGTGCCACTAGGTGAATTTCTTGATGAACAAATTGCTAGAGCTAAAAATATTGAGAGTGATGAAACTGATGAAGTACTTGAATCTGAAAATCTTCAAACACCTGTTAGACCTAGCTCTCCTAGATATCAATTGCATAAGATACTGGAAGTTTATTTATGGACGAGGAGATAACTAGAGATTTTCTTGCTTGCAATGATAGGGATGATCTTAAGAAATTATTATGCAAACTGAAAGAAAAATCTTTGAATGCTAGAATGAAATGTGATCCTAAGTTTGCTACTTCACCTATCTTTGTTGATGATAAGGATTATGAATTAACTCTGTCGACATAGAGTTAATTACTTTGATTGAATCTGATCCTTTCCATGGTTATGAAAATGAAATTGTTGTGGCACACCTTACTAAGTTGAATGATATAGCCACCCTTTTTACTCATGATGATAAAATTCACTACTATTATATCCTAAAATTATTTTCGTTCTCATTAAAGGGTGATGCTAAGATATGGTACAATAATCTTTCTCCTAGTTGTGTGCGTAGTCCCCCGGATATGATTTATTATTTCTCTAAAAAAAATTTCCCT
>NC_041390.1:416170312-416211279 GCF_002162155.2 Triticum dicoccoides | reverse complement strand
TTTGCCTGGTCATCCTCTTAAGGAAAAATGAAATACTTGATATCTTCTATAATGGACTAACTGATGCTTTTAAGGATTTCCTAGATAGTTGTGCTGGTTGTGTTTTCAAGGAACGAACCGTTGAACAAGCTAAGGAATTATTGGATAACATATTAAAAAAATTATGATAATTGGACTCTTCCTGAATCACCTCCTAAATCCACTCCGAAGAAGAGGGGTATCTTATATCTTAGTCCAGAAGATATGCAAGAGGCAGCGAAATGTATGAAGAAAAAGGGTACTAAAGCTGAAGATGTCAAAAACTTACCTCCTATTGAAGAAATGCATGGATTTGATACACCACCGTCTAAGGCGGTAGAGGTAAACACATGCTGTTGTCAATCATAGTGAAGTACACCGGAGACCGTCTGTGATTTGGATGATTCTCATCATGATGCAGCTCCGGGGACACAGCAAGTCAATAGAATTGCCTCAAATGCGTGCAACAACCAAAAAAAGGAGCAATTTACCGTACTTTGAAGTCTTGTTTAGAATTTGAAAACCCATAGCAATATGGTAGTACCCTGATTTGGGATGTAACACATCATTCCTGTTTCTGTGGTGCTTTTTTATCTTATGTTCAGTTTGTATGTCATCACCCCCAAAAAAAGTTTGTATGTCATGACTTCCCTTCAGGACTTGCTTTTTGTTTCGAACAACCAGAACAATTCTTTTTTCGGATGCTGTATATACCACACACACATGAACGAAAAAACATTCATTTTTCAGCTCTCTAGACAGCAAATCACGCAACAGGAGAATGCCATAATCGGAAAGTTTAGCATTCTCTTATCCAAAGATTGTACCACATACAGTTTGAAGGTATGCTGACAGTTTGACAAGATACTCATATAAGGCAAATACATGCTCATCAAGGTTCTTGCCTGGAACAAGGGGAAATGCATGCATTACATAGGGTAAAGCTGAGGCTCAAGTCGTCCGAGTGTGGAGCAGATTGAAAAACCCTCAGAAACAGTCAAAGTATAGCTCATGCTTCCGCCTCGCATCAGTCACTCTGCATTTGATGGACCTGGAGGTTTCTCCTTGGGATGCTTTGATCCATAGTGATCAATCAACTGCTTCTCGTTGGCCAGCTGAGACTGCACACACATATATAGGTAATATTATTATATACATGAAGTTGACACTGCATCAATCACGAGGAACATGCATCCATGTAAAGCTAATTATACACCAGCTAGCAGGAGTATATCCGGTTATGCTTGCACACAGTTTTCTAACTTGATTCGTATGATCTTATCATGCTGGTTGCAGGATTCAGATCGGCTACTAGCCATCATCTACTCTGCCCCAGAATTACTACTAGCCCAGAAGGGGAACATGACAACGCGCATGGGATCGGATCGGATCGGATGGAGACCCTGACTGGGGCTTCAGATCCGTGCCGTGCCTAGATAGGGATTAGGAAGAAGAAGAAGAGAGCGCGTGCGCTGACCTTGCAGATGGGGCAGACGACCTTGAGGCCGACGGCGCGGGCCTCGAGCTGCGACCCCTTGGACTTCTGGTTCTTCTCCGCGCTCTTCCGCTGCGCGTCGATCTTCTGCTTCCCCCGCGTCATCCCGCCGCCCCGCCTCCGATCGATCGATCGATAGTCCCCAACTCCGTCCAAACAACCACCCTCGCCCCTTCTCGATCCTCCCGTTGCCCTTTTTTCCTTTCTTTTTTTGAGAGAAAGAAAGATCCCCCTGTTGCCTTCCCTTCCGCTGTCTGCCGGGTCATCGCGGGCCTATCTACGCGACTCATGTTCCTGTGGGCTGTGGGTGGGCCGTTCCCCCTCCATTCGCCACCATATCCAACCACAGGGCTTACAAATTTTTGGGTTCTCTTCCTCAACTTTTTTAAATGGGTTCTTCGAATGTGAGTAATAGAAGAATTTCGTTATTCCATGACATCCGTCCTAAAATAAGTGTCTCAACTTTGAATTAATTTTAGTACAACTAGCAAATAGGCCCATGCGTTGTCACGGGAGAAAAATAATAAGATTATGCAAATTATGCCAGGATGAGATACGGACTTTTAAAATGTCACTTCACAAAGTACGTCAAAATCATGTCATGATGAGATAAGAAACTTTTTAAAAGTCATTTCAAAAACAAAAAATGTGATGGTCTCATGATGACTTTATTTCCTAAGGCGTCACAATGAAATGTTTTTTGGTTGTGGAAACTGTATTGATAGACCCTGCCTAACGTAGACTGATGAATGATGTGTCTCGCCTTGACCCGGCGTCATGGTGTTTTTCATGACCAGTGAAAATATAGTACCACAATAAATATAGATATGTATGATAGCAAATTAGACATTTAGTCATTTCATATAGCTTACAAAAACAAAACCACTGGAAAATGTGTCAATTGTTTTGGGCTCAATGTTGTAAAGAACACAGAAACCTTTTTTACCCAATGCGCGATGGACTAAATAAAATAATAAAACAACCTCTCCAGATCCCCTCAAAAATTTTATGTAAGCGATGGTTTGGTTTGTTCGTTATTTACGTATCTGTTTCAATAGATTTGATTGAATTTTTGTGATCCTTTTCGAAAATTTCATGGTCATTTTTTCCAATTCCCGAAAGTGTGTTGAATACACAAGCATTTTCTAAGAATCATGAATATTATTTTATTTCGTGAACATATTTTTTGAAATCGAGAATTTTTTTTATGACATGCAAACATTTTTAAAAAAATTGCGAACATTTTGATTTCCCGACCATTTTCTGAATTCATGGAAATTTTATGATTTCTCAAAAAATCAAAACTCACAACCTTTTAACTTTTTGGAATCCAGAATTAATTTAAAGACGAGAAAACAAAAACAGAAATGAGAAAAAGGCAAGAAACGAAATGAAAAACAGGAGTTTTTTTAAAATCATGAACATTTTATGCTTTCCAGAACATTTTTTGAATTCACAAACGTTTTATATTTCTTTAAAAAACTCGCAACCTTTTGAATTTTTGGAAATCCCTAATAATTAATTTATAGAAGGAAAAACACAAAACAGAAATAAAAAACGAACAAGCAAAATGCAAACTGAAAAAAAACGGACGCACACCCCTCGTAAAAAAGAGAGAAAATGCAGTGGAACAGGCCAAATCCTATTCGGCGCCTTTTACGCCCGATACTGTTCATTCTACTAACGGGCGCACACCCCTCGTCACGTCTGGGCCGGCCCATTTTTCTGCTTCTAAGAAGCAAAAACAGCGCGAGATCTGTGATTTGATCCCGATACGAGCTGGCTAATGTAAGTCGGGACGACCACCAGACCACTTCACATGTTGTGATTACGTGCATGTTTTGCTTCCTTTTCTTCTTCCTCCTTTTTTTTATTTTTCTGTTATTTTATTCTTTCTTTTTCTAATTCGAGAAAGTTTCTTTCTTTATGATTTTTTTCTGCAAAATTGATGAACGTTTTTTTCAATTTTTGGTGAACTTTTTCAAATTCAATGAGTTGGCTTGTCAAATTCGGTGAACTGTTTTCCAAATTCGATGAACTTTTTCAGATTTTGATGAACTTTTTTCCAATTTCGATGAACTTTTTCCAAATTCAATAAACTTTTTTTCAAATGTGGTGAACTATTTTTTATTTTTGATGTTTTTTTTTCAATTTTTGATGAACTATTTTAAAATTCCACGAACTTTTATTGAAATTTGATTAACTTTTTTTCAAAAACAATGAAGTTTTCACAAATTTGATGAACTTTTTTCAAATTCAATGAACTTTTTCTTAGTCAACGAACTTTTTTTTCAAAAATGATGAACTTTTTCTAAAGTTGATGAATGTTTTTTCAAAATCGATGAACTTTCTCTTAATTTGTGAACTTTTTTGAAAATTGATGAACTTTTCCCAATTTTTATGAACTTTTTGAATTCGTTGATGTTTATTGAATACATGATTTTTTTAATATAATTCGTGATGTTTTTTAAAATCTGTGGACATTCAAAATTTGTTCAGATTTCTTTTGAAAAGAAATCCCATTTTTCTAAATAGGGCGGCTAAAATATAGTTGTTAGACCTTTCGCGTTGCAATCTTTTTTGAAGGGCTCTATTGGTCTAGTGGTTAGCCAATCATGCGCATGAGCTTAATGGTGCCGGTTCGAATCCTCACGGGAGCATCATTTGCGTTTGTTTTTTCCTGACATGAATACATTTTTGCACTGCCCCTGTTGTTCATGGGCCGGCCCATTCGTGAGCTGCAGTGCGCGCCAGTTGCGCCAACCAGCGCATAAGGCGCCGAAGAGGAGGTCTCGTGGAACAGGTCTCCTTGTTGGAGGACTAAGGCATTAGCCACCGCGGCTACGCCCTTCAGTTGCGTTATATGAGGATATACCTGTATAAGAACCAAATCCGACGGGACTTTGAGAAAAACCGAACCGTTTTGTTCACTTATGGGTGGCATGGTGGGTAATTTGTGTCAATTTTGGGGGTAATTTTAATGACGTACGACCAGAAGCACTATTTGCTTTATTATTATATATAGGGGAAGAAGTTGTACTAGAGTTGAGACACTTATTTTGAGATGAAGAGAATATCTCACAAACAATAAAGCTATTCCGAAATATGTCCATATCTCCCTTCTCACTCATAGATCAATGCCCCCCAAGAAACCAGACTATGAAAATGGATCGATCACTCTATTGTAATGCAATCAAGAAGTCCTCTCTTATTGTGGATGGTTCAGCCTCAAGATACACTGATGCAACTTAACGGAATCATGTTGCAAAAGGTGAATAAAAACAACGCGGTCATTATGAAATTATAAACTTTTAAAAGTGACACGTATAGAGGAGATCACACTGAATAGGCACGCAGCCTTATAATTAGTTGAAAACACATACGAGTTAGGGAAAAGGCGTATATATTGATTGCTGTAAATCACATTGAAAGAACAGTACAAATGTTAATCTTGAGACTTACGCTGCAAGTATTCATGTTGCAACTCGCAACTCAGACCAAGCAAGCATGGCAAAACTTAGTTCCTTTTGCATCGCAGGAACTCCAAATGCACATGCATATGAATGCCAATTGGAAGGCAAGATCTAAGTGCTCTTTTTTAGAAGAACAGGGAGGTCTCTCCCCAATTCCATTGGAAGGCAAGATCCAACTCAGAATGTCAATTGGAATACAGTATTCAGCGTTTCCATTACAAACCTAAAAGAGGGAACCCACACCCAACATGTGGGGTTCAGCAAATTTACTAGGTCCAAACGAACTTAAAGAGAAAACTAAAACCCTTTTTTGTACGACACAAGCGTCGGGAGGGGGTGGGATAAAAGGCAGCAAGTAAAACACAGCAACACACATTTTTTGAAAGCTCCATCGCATCATGACCAGGGCTCCAGATCTCCTGAACTTGAAGGGCGACCAGCAAGGCATGAGAGTTGACACTGGGCTGCTTGTGGCGTCCTTGTCCATCGGGTCTCTTTCTTGGCCGGGGATTGGAAGCCGTTGTCCTCCCCCGAGATTCTGAGCTTACTCCAGCGAGAATCGACCTCATTCTTCCTCATTGTCAACCACTCAGGATCCACAGGGGGTGCCGAACGAAGCTTGTCAGAGAGCTCAGGAATTCCTCAAGCTTTGCTCTCCCTGCTTCCGGAGACAGGACAACCCAGAATTTGAGCATTCTGATAATCAAGCCCCAAATCCGGGTAATAGAAGTCCAAATGGTATTGTTAAAAATTATAGAGTTCCTATATTTCCACAAACACCACAGGACAGCAGAAACTAATGGTATTTAATGCAAAGTTTTTCTTGTTGGAAACCCAGAAATGTACAACAGATTCAAAATTTGTGCCTATCTGTGTTTGGAAGAATTCACCAAGAAAGGACCATATACTCCTGGCTACTATACACTCAAAGAATAAGTGGAAGTTGGTTTCGTTCTCTGCACAATATACAGAGTCTAGAGGCTTAATGATGTGCCTCTTTCTAAGGTTATCTCTAGTCATTAATTTGTGAGGAAGACATGTATTTTGGGTGGCACAACAAGTTTCCACACAGCAGGGATAAACAGCGGTTACACCCTCCCTAAAGTTTGTTCTCTAATTCTCTTTATTCTCATACAGGCAGCTCAGCGCAAGCTATATAGGTACTGCAAATGGCAAGATCAGGTAACGAGGATCTGGGTTTATCCTGTACAAGGCAGAAATCGAATCCCAGCGATGAGGTCTGGATGTGTGCTCATCTTGAGCTTTGTAATGTCTTCTTCTTCATCAATGAAATGCTGCTGATTTGCTTTTCGTCAAAAAGGTCCATGTGCTTGTATCCAGTCAGCTCCTCGAAATCTTTGTTCCACTGCGGCGCTTGGCTGGCCGTCGGGTAGAGAGAGGGTCAGCCTGGCGAGGAAGGACGACGCTGCGATAGCTGACGGCAGGCATCCGTAGTCGAGGAGGCACTGTCTGGGCGAGGTAACGCGCCAACCGCCGAACCTCCCAAGTCTTGTTCTCCTTTGCTGTACCTGGCAAAGTGGTCCACGAAGGTGTAGGCCGTGCGACTGCCGAGCTCGTACCGGAGCACCGCCAATATCTCGAGCTACATGTCAATAACCTCTTTACTCGTGGCTATCCGACCGAACACGCAGCACCAACAGGCTCAGGAAAATCGGGCGACCACCTTCTTACTCCCGAACCGGCATCAGCAAGGTAGATTACTGCCCTTATTCCTTCAGTACGCGATACACCACAAACGCTTGAAGAGTGCATTTCAACAGATGGTTCCAACTGACAGTTACAGAATTACAAGCAATGCAAGGCAAGGAGGCATGTACTTATTCTGCTTGTTGGTGCAATACATGGGCAAACCTCGACTTGCATCAACCAAGAACAATTTATTCGACAAGTCAACACATTACCAAAGAAGAAACAAGTCGCCTACACATTCTACTCAGCTCAACCAACCAAATGACCTTTCTTACTACAGTGGAAGGGAGTAGCCACGGAGGTACTTGGAATCAACCCTGGATTCACGGATTAGCGCTGCCCGACCTGTTCTCGCAACCTGCCGTGTATCGAACATGACAGAGAGGAAAGCATCCGGTTAGTTTTCAGAAGGAAAAAAAGAAGTGGTTGAACACAAATAAAGCATTCTGCTACATGTGGAACATAAAGATTCATTATCCCAGGGAGCGTAGGATAAATGCATGTCCAGACACTAGTCTTGACATCTAGAATGTTCCCATTGTTTATTTTTATAGAATGTACTACTGTTGTTCTTTCTCTAACTGACACAGAATCGCCTTGAAGTTGTTCCAGGGACCTACAACTGTACCCTGAAATCCTCACACAGGCTGCAGACAAAGCCTAACATCTAGAAATGTTTTCCATTCATTATCTCTACTAATTAAAAAGAACGTAAGGTTCTCATTTCACCTTTCTTCCCACCACCCCTTCGTCCAACCTTCCATGTATATGATAATCAATCACCTTAATTTGCTTACCTTCTGAACCAATTCCACTTTAATTTACTTACCAAACTTCTAATCAAAATATAAGGTAATTCACGGTCAAAATTTGATGAACATTTGTTTACACAATCGCATTATTATGTCAGATAAATTACAAGCTAACGTATTAGAATATTTATATCCCGTTGCAACGCACGGACATTGTTCTAGTTTTGATAAAACTCCAATTGACTGTTGACTATGTTGACAAACAATACCAAGCATTTATCATGGTAAAAATGCCTGCTCAAATACATGGATTGAAATTATCTGCCAACTTTGCTTCTATCGCATAACAATCGACTTACAAGAATGAAATTGACATTATTTCACATCATCAATAGGACAGCAACAAAACAATACTGAAAAGCTCATCTAGAACTACTTGTTCCCACTCACAAGAAATCAACAACAAAGAGGCAAAAACAATTGACATACCTCACATATGCCATACGGCTCCAACAGTCTTTGTAGTGCAACCATCTTGTCAAGATCCCCAGTAAGCTACATAGTAACAAAAGGTACAATTATGTAGAGTTTTCATCAGTAATTAAATAGCTTTACATAAAAGGGCAGCCCCAGTGCATGCAGCTCCCGCTTGTGCAGGGTCTGGGGAAGGGTCCGACCACTTTGGGTCTATTGTACGCAGCCTTTCCCTACATTTCTGTAAGAGGCTGTTTCCAGGACTTGAACCCGTGATTAAATAGCTTTACATAAAGCGGAATAAATAGTTGCGGTCATGTCAAACATTCAATCTTTTTATGCCAACGATTCATCAGGTTACTACTCCCTCCGTCCCATAATGTAAGACGTTTTTCAACACTACACTAGTGTCAAAAAGCATCTTATATTATGGGACGGAGGGAGTAGTTTACTACCAAACTACTATTCATCATAAAAGAGTAAAATGCAGGAATTTCATAGGACTCCCACACAGATAATAATACTTAGGGGTTGTTTGTGCACAAGGTGGTACTCTTGAAAATTTTATACCTGATGTGTTTCAATACTTACTGTCCTAGAAACGTTAAGAGTACAGAGAGACACCTAACTATGAAAGAAGATCACCTGTAGCGTAACTGTGTGATCAGAAAGATCCACACATTCTGCCCGGAAGATATTACCAATATCAAGTATCTCCCGCCGAGCAGCGGTGTTTCCAGATACTTTGATAACCATCAGTTCTCTTTCAGCAAAAGGTAAGTCAGTTAAGTCATCAACCTGGGATGGTCACATGTTTTGCATTAGCACAAAGTATTTGCTAGCACAAATGATTAATCTAAAAAATTGCATGCCATTTACCTTATGTACATCGATAAGCTTGTAAAGCTGCTGAACTAACTTCTCAATGGATTCATCAGTTCCAGGAACAACTGTTGTAATACGTGAAATGCCTTCCTTTTCAGCTGGGCCAACAGCAAGGCTCTGGGCAGTAGCATGGTCTCATTGGTAACAAGCCATACATAACAACAATAAACAGAAGTTTTGACAAACCTGTATACTGTACCCCCTACGAGCAAAGACCCCTGTTATAATGTTGAGGACACCAGGACAATCATTCACAAGGATGGAGAGAGTATGTGAGCGAAGCCCATTTGACTGTACCAAACAAAGTCATCATTAGCTTAGAAGCCGCACCATTTATTATCATGTCGATTAAGCACTGTGATGCTTAAAGCTACAGAGGCCTTCGTTTATATTTGACTGTTTGCAAAATAAATGAAGATGCAAAATGAGAACACACTGCAGTCAAAATAGAATTAGATCCAGTTTTGAATAAACAGTGCATGCAGTCTATAGGTCATTTTAATTAAAAAGCAAATGATGTTTCTTTTGCAAAACTGGAATTCTTTGAACTTACATCTTCATCATCAAGAACACCCCAATGGGCATCAAGTACTTGGTTCATGGACAAGCTCTCATAAGGTTCCACAGGATAAACATCACCCTGCACACACAGTTCAGAGTCAAAACAACCACATGCTATAAGAATCAGTAGCAATAGGCATACATACTGTAATAATGTATCTCATATGTTTACTGGAAGTCTGGAAATATTTTACTCAGTTATGTTGCTTCGGTTGCACATTTAGAAGTCTTGTGGTGATTCCAAAGCGTGGTCTTCAGTTTTATATGAATGCAGGTCTCCCCAGTTTCGCTGTATGAACTCTACTTTTCTTTCTATTTTTTGTTTCCTATAACCAGGTATACAAATTATTTTTTCTCTAAAAAGAATCACTTATGGAGCGATGGCTACACTGGGATTTCTACTGGTGGCAAAGAAGTTAAGTTGCATTTGTTTGCATTAAATAACTATCAAAATATACCAGTTCGCAAGATCTTTCTTTTCTTGCACCTCAAAATCTTTCTTGCATTATCCACACAAAAGAGGCATCTCTCAAGCATAGCTTACCAAGTATTTAATCTGCAAACAGCAGTGTCCTAAAAGGTACTCCTAAAGCCTACACGCTACCTTTTAGAACGGATATAACAGGACAAGAAGAACAAGAGGAAATGGGCAACAAACATGGAGTTAGTTTTATAAGCACAGAAACATACCCCGGCACTGGATGGTTGATCAAAATTGCCATTAACCGTCTTATTCACAGAAGTAAGAGGATTTTTGCGCGATGCTTCTACAAGGTCTGGGTAAGAAGCAGCAGAAAACCCCCAGAAACGAGCAGTTGCTCCGATCTTTTCACGCCTCAAAGCAATCTAAGAATGTTGGGAGACAAGAATTAGGTAATGAAGAAAATATGCCCGTGGATGTAGGCAGCAAATGATTTAGAAAAATATGCCCATGCATGTAGGCAGCAAATGATTCAGAAAATACTTTTCCCGTTCGACAAATTTCTTCGATCCCAAATTTTCTTAGGTTCCTTTGTGCCGCAACGATTTTCCCAGGATCTCCAGTTACCTACAGCATTGAACAAATAAGCATCAAAGGCTTCACCCGGAATAAAACAAGGAACACGTATAGTCATATACCATATGTAGAACTGTTGGAGATCAAGAGTTTTTACCTCCAGAGTTAGGCTGTTCTCAGAAATATCAACAACTTTCGCTCTGAAAACATTAGCTACAAACATGACCTATCAACCATGAGAAGAAACAGCACATTAAGAGTATTGTTGCAACTGTGTATGGAAGTACCAATATACTAATTCAGTGACTATGCAGATACAAGTCAACAGCATATCTTACGTCAGCACGTTGATCTGGTTCAACATTGAGTTTTATAAGCATGAGCTCTCTTTCAACCTGAGGCTCCTTAGATAGATCTTCAACCTGCAATTTATTGGATTCAAATACGATATATATTAACAAACATTTATATGATCACCGAACAACATGCAATAAGAAAAGAAATCTGCAAGCCAGGAACATAACAATGCTTGGGATAAAAAGGAAAACATCACATCAGACTATTTAATTCATCTAGATGGTAGGAACGATAAGCAGACAACAGACAATTATGCAAGGTGGTATGAAATCAGCTTAGATTCGTTAGAATAGCTGTTTTCTTTGGATATCCTGTATGTGCATAATGGCAGAATAAAATTTTCCATCTGTGCGCCCTTTCTTTTTAAGCAGCTTCAGTATAACAATTATGATAAGGTTATTATGGAAACAACTTAATACTCCTGATCCATGCAACACAGTAATTTTTACCAAACATGCAAACTGCTGATTACTTGGATTATAACCATGTGAATATATGCTCGACATCACTGAAGACAAGGTACAGCAGTGATCAAAGTAACTGTATTCCCTTACATACAAACAAAATTTACAACACACTAAACAACCAGGACACATATGTATAGACATAAGAGTAAATTTCTCAACTTACACTTTTTGTTGCAAAATTATCAACTGATTACACATTGAAGGGCCCACATGTCCTGGGTACCCTGTGGCGCGTCCGGGCAGCCGGCCTTCAGGGCCTTTTCTCGACCGGGCCAGGAAGAGATTCTTCTCAGTGCAAAGCCGTGGGGGCGGTCTTCCCCCCACCAGTCGAGTTTTTTTTTGTTACACGTTTAAAGACTAATATCACATAATTTTACCTTTTCTTGCACACTGTAAAGGAATACCACTTTTTTCAACTCTCTAATGGTTTTACAACACAGTATCGCAGGGCCTTGTACTACCATGCTATGCCTAGGTTTTTGGTTCAGTAAGCATGTACTCCCTCCGTCCCAAAGTTAGTACAAAATTAAGTCACTTATTTTGGGACGGAGGGAGTATGTGTGTACACCTCAAATCTGAAACAAACACACACGAGTGATTGGTTCATTACACCTTGAACCGAAATAACTGGGAAAGTGGCATGGAAATGTTCACTAATCCTTGGACCAACATAACAGGCAAGCAAAGGCTCATTAAACCTAGGTTGAGTCACATGTTAACCGCCTATGTATAACGGGAAACTACAAGACTCTGTGAGACTATGCAGTGGGGCCAGGTTGTAAGATATACAGGAGAGCTAAAAAGAGGTGCCTGTTTGGGGCATCTGTGAGACTCTGTGAGACTATGCACTAACGTTTTTTTTTTGTCGCTTATAGATGACATCAATGAGGTAATATTTTGCAAGTTTGGGGACATTTTATGTGACTTTATTATTAGGTAGGTATTGATATAGATTTTACATTATATATTAGCGCAAGAAAAGGTGTATAGTTCCATCAAATTAGTCCTAAAAGGTGTAGTTCCTTGATGGTTTTACAACAACAAATGCAGAACATCCACAAAAGAGCTTTTTTCTGACGCATTGAAGCTGTGATTATAACGGAATGGGGTATTACAGCAGAATACGGGTAAGATGTTTATGACTAATTAGAAACTGCTATGCTCTAGCACTTTATAGTACTGTACTAGTACATTGCTAGAGCTGAAGTTGAAACCAAGTGGCATGAAATCCGGATGATTTACTTCTCCTAAGGAGTAATAAACTGGTGCAAAATGTGGGACGGCAGGCTCACATTCAAGACGTTGACGAGCTTATTGAGCTGCTCAATGACTTGCTTGAGCACCCTATCCGTCCCGGAGACGACGATGGTGAAGAGGGCCTTGTCCTTGTTAAGCCCCACCGCGAGCGACTCGATGTTGTAGCCTCTCCTGGCGAAGACCCCGGCGATCCTGTTTATCATGCCGCTCTCGTCCCCGACGAAGACCGAAATCGTGTGGCGCCGCACCCTGCAATCCCGGCTAGCAACTCCCATCAAAAGTCAGCTCAAAAGAGTAACGCGCGCAGCGGGGGACACCGGGCGCGGCAAGACGGGACTCAGGCGCGAAATATGAGAAACGGAGACCGCATTGCGGCGGGGGAGAGGCGCTTACGGATCCCTCTTGGCGCTCGCGGTGACCACCGACACGGCGGCGGTCGCCTCGCCGCCGGCGCTGGCCCCCGCGGCGAGTCCGCGGCGGCGCAGGGGGCGGAAGGAGGCGCGCGCGGCGCATCCGGGGAGGCGGTCGCGGGCCGCCGGTGGCGACGGGCGGAGGTGGTGGGCGGTGGCGACGGACATGGATGGTGGTCGAGGGCGAAGTTGGTGGGCTATCGGGAAGTGCGGGACGGAACAGGACAGGACAGTGTGTTGGTTTAACAGCAAGTAGGGTTTATGAGGGGGGGAATTACGAAGCTGCCCCCCGCCGCGCATGGTGTGCCTGCCAGTGTGATACGATACGCGAGATGTGTCACGGGTGACCACGTTTTCCGTTGGGCCGGGTGCGCTGGGGCCACCCACCAAATTTGGTATATCCTCTCTCTCTCTCTCTCTCTCTCTCTCTCTCTCTCTCTCTCTCTCTCTCTCTGCTGATGGTGCTACGGTTTGCATGTGAAAGTGCTGCTACTACAAAACGAGGCGAATCCGCAGTTGTCCGATCTCCGATCGTGGCAAAGGAGCAAAGCCATCTTTGCGCAAGAAAGATACACAAACGCGGCGTGCCGGTTCGTCTTTTCTAGCCACGGCAGGCCGCGCGAGGTAGAGTATTGCCCCGACGAAACATAAAGCCAGCGCAACAGCCAAAAGTTGTTCCCGCGTGTTAGCTTTTGCTCATTGTCGTGTAGTACTTTTTTTTTTAGGAAACGCAGGAGAGCTGCGATTTCATTATAAGGCGAAGACGGTGAAAGAACGCCAACTGTACAAAATAGTACTTTTTATTTTTGAGGATCCATTGTCGTGTACTACAACCGTGCAGCGTGGCTGTGCTACTCTTTTTCTATCCTTGGGGGTTTTGTTACGCTTATAGCGTACTAACCGAGGCCACCACGGTGCCGGAGGGGAGCGGCTGAGCTTCACGCTGATCACAGGAGGGTAGAGAGTAGAGAGCACGTCCACAAGAGGGTTGCAAATTAAAAAAGAGAGGATATGATTGGTAATTTTTGTCTCTTCTTTTGGTTGAGAGTTGACCAGGGCTCGTTCATACCCACTAATATAGAATGTAAAATCTACTCCATCCGTTTCTAAATATTTATCTTTCTAGATATTTCAACAAATGGCTACATACGAAGTAAAATGAGTGAATCTACACTCTAAAATATGACCACATACATCCGTATGTTGTAACCATTTAAAATGTCTAGAAAGACAAGTATTTAAAAACGGAGAGAGTATATCAATACCTACCTAATAATAAAGTCGTTAGTGCTTCCGATGATACGTCACATAAAATGTCCCCAAACTTGCAAAATATTACCTCATCGATGTCATCTATAAGCGACAAAAAAAACGTTTCACGGGGAATAACCCACCTGGGCCAGCCCACAGAGCAGGGACCTCCTACACCGTGCTCTGCGCGCTGAGAGAAAACGCGACGCACCCGTTTATGCTGACCCATGTGTGGCCGCCATGTTTTTATTTTCCCTTTATTTGTCTCTTTTCTTTTCCGTTTTCATTTTTTCTCCTTTAAATAATTTGGTACGTCAAAAATGTTCCAGAAATTAAAAAAGAGAACTTTTAAATAAAATGTTCAATAAATCATAAAATGTTTGTGTATTCAAAAACTGTTCGTAGTTGTTTAAATAATGTTCACATAATAAAAAATCATAATTTTGAAAACAAATGTTTGGGAAATCAAAAAATGTTCATGAGAAAAACTCATGTATTAGAAAATATTAATGAAATTGAATAGAATATTCACCAAAATGTTATCGATGATGCAGCAAAATGTTGTCATGTTCTTTGGATATTATGATTTTTTTTCTCCCGTTGCAACGCACCGGCCCTTTTGCTAGTTAAATTAAAGTCCCAAAAATCCTGAGAAAACAATACATCATGCACACATGGAGCACCTGGAAATTTTCATGCACTTAATTAAGAAACAAACGAGAGTAAGTGTCACGCCCTCGATGCGGCTATATCTCCCACGTGTCGAAGCACGACTTAGAGGCATAACCGCATTGAAAGCAATGTCGCAAGTGAGGTAATCTTCACACAACCCATGTAATACATAAGGGAAAGAGATACATAGTTGGCTTACAATCGCCACTTCACATAATTACATAAATAAAGCATTACACCATCCAAATACAATCAAGGACCGACTACGGAACCAAAATAAAAGAAGAACCCCAAATGCGACAAGGTCCCCGATCGACCCCAACTGGGCTCCACTACTGATCAACTAGAACGAAACAACACAAAAGGATAAGATCTTCATCGAGCTCCTCCTTCAGCTTGGTTGCGTCATCTGCACGGTAACCTCGGCACCTGCAAACTGATTTTGGAAGTATCTGTGAGTCACGGGGACTCAGTAATCTCACACCCTCGCGATCAAGACTATTTAAGCTTATGGGTAAGGTAAATGTATGAGGTGGAGCTGCAGCAAGTGACTAGCATATTTGGTGACTAATATACGCAAATGAGAGCGAGAAGAGAAGGCAAAGCACGATCGATAAAAGTATGATCAAGAAGTGATCCTATAGCAACCTACGTCAAGCATAACTCCAACACCGTGTTCACTTCCCGGACTCCGCCGGAAAGAGACCATCACGATAACACACGCGGTTGATGTATTTTAATTAAGGTCAACTTCAGGTTTTCTACAACCGAACGTTAACAAATTCCCATCTGCCCATAACCGCAGGCACGGCTTTTGAAAGTTCAAATCCCTGCAGGGGTGTCCCAACTTAGCCCATCACAAGCTCTCACGGTCAACAAAGGATATTTCTTCTAGCGGGAAGACCCGATCAGACTCGGAATCCCGGTTACAAGACATCCTCGACAATGGTAAAACAAGTCCAGCAACACCGCCTGAATGTGCCGATAAATCCTGATAGGAGCTGCACATATCTCGTTCTCAGGGCACACTCAGATGAGACATCCTACGAGTAAAACCAACCCTCAAGTTGACCCGAGGTGGCCCCGCAGTCTACTCGGTCGGACCAACACTCAGAGGAGCACTGGCCCAGGGGGTTTAAAATAAAGATGACCCTTGGGTAGGCCTACCCAAGGGAAAGAAAAGGCTAGGTGGCGAATGGTAAAACCAATGTTGGGCATTGCTGGAGGAGTTTTATTCAAGGCGAACTGTCAAGGGGTTCCCATTATAACCCAACCGCGTAAGGAAGGCAAAATCCGGGAACATAACACCGATATGACGGAAACTAGGGCGGCAAGAGTGGAACAAAACACCAGGCATAAGGCCGAGCCTTCCACCCTTTACCAAGTATATAGATGCATTAATTAGATAAGAGATATTGTGATATCCCAACAAGTAAACATGTTCCAACAAGGAACAACATCTCCATGTTCCAACAAGGAACAAACTTCAATCTTCACCTGCAACTAACAATGCTATAAGAGGGGCTGAGCAAAGCGGTAACATAGCCAAACAACGGTTTGCTAGGACAAGGTGGGTTAGAGGCTTGGTTCAACAATATGGGAGGCATGATAAGCAAGTGGTAGGTATCACAACATAGGCATAGCAAAAGAGCGAGCAACTAGCAAGCAAAGATAGAAGTGATTTCGAGGGTATGGTCATCTTGCCTGAGATCCCGCAAGGAAGAAGAACGAGTCCATGAAGAAGACAAACGGACGTAGTCGAACGAGTCCTCACAAACACGACATTACCGAAACAACCCGAAGAAGCACACCGGAAAGAAGCAGACAACATAGTAAACAACCACCACATAGACATGGCATGATGCACAAACAATTATGATGCATGTTCAGTTTAATGAAGCATGGCATGGCAAAGTGCAACAAACAACACTACAAATTAAGTGGAGCTCAATATGCCACGGAGTTGCATATTGACGAAACACCCCGACAAGTTATTTAGTTTGATCTCGTTTATGTACCCAACAATATTAAATGTTGTTAAACATGGCAAGAGGTGAAGCATGATGAAACTATCTAATCTAGGCAAGTTTAAATGAGGCCGGTACAACAAAACAACAAGTCCGGGAACTCCTCATATGCATATATTAGGTTTGGTACTGATCTGCCCTAAACACAATTTTAGGGATGTTCAACGTGCAAAACAAGTATAGCATGTTAAACTAGGCATTTTTCTACCCCATTTACATATAAAGTTTATTAAATTCCAAGTTATGGCTATTTAGTTATGAAATAAATCATTTTAGCAAGTTCTTAAGCAAATTTAAACCAACAACATTTTAAACATTTTAAAAATAGATGAAAATTGCATATTATTAAACTAGACAAAATTCTAAGCAACTTTCATATATAATTTGTTTTAATCCGATGCACGGTTGTGGAGATATTAAATGCATGAATAAGAAGGACTTTTCTGTAAAATTGCGTTCTCTGGAACAAATACTAAATTCGCAGGCGCTGGAAAAAACATGATATGGGCCGAATCTGAAGGCTGGCCCAACGAACAGAGGAAAAAAAACCAGGGGCTGCTCACCCTGGGCCTTGGGCCATTGGAGGTGATGGGCTGGGGTGCACGGGGCCGGATCTAGCCATCGGCTGGGCCTAGCGAAGTGGAGAGGAGCCGGCTCGGGAGGAGCTGGGCCTTGCGCAGCGGTGGGACGAGCCCGAGTCGGCTTGATCGAGCTTTGTCTGGAGGGACATGGAAGGAGCGGGTACATGGCGCGGTTAATGCGAGGATCAAGGGCGCTGGCTGTGTGCGTCTTCGATTCAGAGGAAGCAGGGCACGGCGCTGGACTTGGTGAAGGAGAAACCTCTCCGGCGAGGCGAGGACGGGGCAGAGGTACTTGGCGTTCGAATCCCCCGGAGTGAGACGAGGCAAGGGTGGCGCCATGGACTCCTGGAGCTCCTGTTCGTCTGAAGAAACAAAGAGGCCGCGAGGATCTGGTTCGGCGGCGATCTACAGGTGCGGGCACAGGAGGAGCGGGAAACGGCGAAGAGTAGGCCGACCGGACTTGGCGGCGCAGCAGACGAGCTGGGGACACCGGGATCCGACACAGGCTGAAGCAGAAGCGGATCAGCGAGGGTTGGTCGACATGGGCGTCTGACTTGGGTTCGATGCAGAGGAGGTCCTGCAGTGTAGCTCCATGGGGCAGGAGGAACTTGCTCTCGGTGACGACGGAGCTTGATGGCTTGGCGTCCCTGGGCGGCAACGTGGTCTCCTGTTCGAGCAAACGAAGAGGGAGAGATGTGAGGTGAGGGAGAAAGACAGGTAAGGGAGAGGAAGGAGGTGGGGGCGATGAGGGCTTGAGCACCGGCTGTAGTGGAGATCGAGCAAGAGTGGCTAGCGGCGACATGTTCAAGTGAGGGAGGAGCTCGGGTTGGTCTGGTGTTGAAAACGAGAGGGATTTGGGAGGGGATGGATTTGGATCGGGAGGAGATCCCGATGTGGGAGAGGAGTGGCGGCGGGGAGGGACAAGCCTCCTAGGTTTTAGGGTTAGGCTAGATATATATAGCAAAAGGATCAAAGGAGAGGGATTTGGATCATCGGATCGAAATCCGACAGACGAGAATAAAATAGGTAGGGAGTTCAAATAAGAAAACGGTGATGTTTTGTAGACGTTCAGGGATGATCCAGACACAACGGTAGCGACAGCCCGAGTCGGGTCCGTGACAGCTTTCAGGCGCGCGCGCGAGGAGGGTCGCGGGCTGACGAGAGAGGTTAGGTAGGGCCTGGCGGTAGTTAGTGAGTTGTGTAGACGGTCTCGAGCTAAGAGAAGAGAAGAGAGGGAGGCCCGGCGACTGTTTTCGGAGACCGAAAACGTCCGATGTGTGCCCGGCTATAATGCCGCTATAGTTTAATGGTTGGGCTACCAGACGAACTCCGAATGTGATGAAACTTGGCAGGCGACCTACTAACAACAAAACAACACTGCATGCCAACTTTCATCCCATTCCGAGAACATTTTCTGGCCACTTATAAAATAATATATCGGACATGCCGCGGGCGCGTGCAAGTGTGTCTGGGCTCAGAACAGACAACGGACGGGCTGGGGGAACCCGGACGTATGCAAGTTTTGAAAACATGATGATGCAATGCACATGATGACATGACAAGAAGCAGCACGCAAGCGAATGACAAGGCAACAACAGCGAATAACTGGAGGACACCTAGCACAACGGTCTCGGGGCGTTACAACACTCCACCACTATGAGAGGATCTCGTCCCGAGATCTAGAATGGCACCGGAGGTACAACGGAAGAGAAAGAGGAGAGGTAAAACTAAGTTGCTTCTTTGACAAACGAGTGAAACCATGAACCTTGATAGGTTAAACAATTTGAAAGGGGAATACAACATAGATGAGCGAAGTTGAAAACACTCCGTTAGAAAAGAGGAATAAGGAACATTACTAGAACCTTGTACTTTGAAAGACATAAGAGAAGGGGTACAATGGGCAAGAAGTACATGCAAACACTCCGGTAGAAACGAGATGTACAAGGAACAATAAAGATCAATTACGACAACACTCCGGTTGGAAAAAGGAAGGTAAAGAATAAGAAGTTGGCAAAAAGAAGGCACTTGGATGGGAATCCGGCTAAAAGAGGAATGATAGCCACAACACCGCGGTTAAAACAAAATAGAGAAGGAAAAAGAATGATATAATTTGGGCAGCATTCCGACTGAAAATGGAAGGAATTAACAAGAACTTGACAAGATGAGAGGATACTTGAATGGAGGACACAACACTCTGGTTGAAAGGATAAGCAAAAGAAAAGAACACGATCCTGACAAAACAAGAAGATGGGTTGAAGAGAGCAACATCACAATGCCTCCGGAACAAATGTAAGAATAGAATCAAAAGAACGAAGGAGAAAACAACATCTTCTACCTCAAATGAGCTTGGACAACATCTTTAGGAGAAGGGTCGAACGGAGTTGTTGGAAGACCAGTAACGAAAAGAGTGAGCTTGTAGTGGACTTATGGAAAACTTCTCAAATTATGAGGTGACAACCTGCCACTCACGGGAAAAAGAATTGGATTGGTATGAACAAGGAGACGAGAAAGTTATTCACCGGAAGTATAAAAGACGAACTTGGGTCCTTTAAGAGCACCATAAATAGCAACAACCCTTAGGGAAGGCTTTAGGTGAAATATAGCCCAAGATAACTCCAATGACGCGATTGCTGGATTTAAATATGTCATTTCGATAACTTGTGAATCCCGGAGCACGAAGGGAAATTATCAAGAAAGACATAACACCACCTCAAAAGATATGCGTGAAAGAATTGCACTCCGGATTGCAAGATCGAGAAGGCTTGAGCTCCGTTGAAAAGAATCTCAATGAAAACTTGGAGAAGGAATTATTTCCTTGATGAACCAACATGTAGAGCCTCCATGAATAACTCCGGTAAACAAAAGGATAACAAAAAGAAAGAGAAGTTGAAAACACAAGGTGAAACCTCGTAATAATTTAGATGGATCTTCGTGATAAAATAATTGAGAGAGCTTTAAACTCTGGAAAAGAAAGATGAATCAAGTGAAACCGAGCATTTGATGAACCTCCGGAATAATTGAATTTACTCGATGAAACAAGAATAAGAATTACATTATGCTTATCCTTCACCAATTTAAATTGATGACAAGCAACGGATTTGGCATACTACTTATTCTCGTAGAAAGGATTAAGATAGATATAGCGTAAACTTGAGAAGGTCTTCAACGAACCACCGGTAGGGTTGAAACAACGAATAAATTGATATGATAACGAAGGAAGAGAAATCTTGAACTAACCACCGTAAGAATTAAAATGACCGAGGAAAAGATAAGGACAACACCGGGAAGAATTAGCAAATGAACGAAGAAGCTTGAGAGAATTTAGATACATGAGAACGAAGCGATCACGAGCTGATAAGAGAATACTTGAATGATGCACCAGTAAGATTTGAGAATGATAACTGAAAGCTGAGAATGAATAAACCTGAATTGATGGACTCCGGATAATCAAACTGAGAAGGCTCTTGAATAGCTCCGGATGGGTGAAAAGAATTTTCGCGATCAAAACAATTACGAGAGGATGGCCTTGAACTAGAACCACGAATCTCTGAGAGAACGGATAAGATATGGATGTAAACTCTTCTTCGGTCTTCAAATGATGAGAATGACAACGAGAAACACCACCAAGAATTATTGAGGCACACCGGAATAATGAAAAGCGAAGAGATTGAGCCAATGATGAAAAGAATGTGAAAGATCTTGGAGAAAAGCATGTGACTGATGATAAATCATTCTTACGTCAAACTTTAAGATGAATTTGAGGGTAGCTCCGGGAAAATAAGAAGAGTCAGGTAAGATCCTGGGAAAAGACCTGTGGGTTAGGGCCCACTCAAGAGAAACACCATTGAGATGATTTAAAGAGAGAGATTGCACCGGTTGAATTAAAAGACTTGAATGAGATAACAACCTCGAGATATCTTGAGCACTCCGGAACAATTGAATAGCAAACGGGGAATGATTATGAGGTGCACTAACATGTGAATAACATTAGAAACAAAGAAAAGAATATGATGAACACTGAAAACTCGAATTGAATCCACCGGAGAAGGAAAATGAGTTAGAAATGACGAACTAGAAGAGCATCTTCATGTGAACCACCGGGTAGAACATTGAAAGAAAAGAATGAAGAGACTTCACAAGAATAAAAGGATGCTTGATTAAGGAATCCGAGTCCTTGAGGAAAAAGGGTGGGTGGGCGGGAAAAACAAAGGCAACTTGGAGACGGATGAAACAAACACCGTTGAGAAGAAGTGATAATTGATCTTGCGGAAGTTGAAATGATCGGATCCACTTGAAGAGAAACACGCCGGTTGAAAAGAAATTGGCATGACAATCTCGATTATCATGAAGGATTGGTATTCACATAGGAGTATGAGAACACCGCTTAGGAACAGGTATGGAATCAACATTTGACTTCGAAGCAACTCGAATACCACAACTCAAAAACAAAAACAAAGGATTGGCTTGCGGAATAAGCCGGAACAAACATATGATAGAGATATCGTCCGAAGTTTTTATGGTGGGGCCTACACGGGCTCGATCGTATAGAACCATCATGTACAAGGCAGTGCACATGACATACGAAGCGTCCCCGAGTCGGCATAGCCAAGGACTCTTTAAGACACTACGAGACCACTGTAAAACCAACCGTGGATAGGCGGACCACTAGACGTCGAACCCCAATTTCATATCATACATCTGTCGGAAAGATATCCTAAGATCTACTTGAATTCCCACTTACAAACTCCCGAAATTTTCCGGTTATGCAAACAGGTGTTGGGGATACAGGGGAAGCATAATATCTCACCCAAATCTAGCAAATCCTACATCCAGCTGTATCCATCCTTCAACACATAACCAAGAAACCTTCGGAAATCGTCTACCTCAACCTTCGAAAAGCATCCGTTATACAAGTTATGGCAATACTCCCGAACTCCCGCCCCAGTACTGGGTGGCGTCGAGGTTATCTCACCAACAACTGCATAAAAGAGATTTTCGATGTCGGCGAACTAAACTCAGGTATTCCAGAACTGCAACGATAAAATTGTGACGACAACACCTCGGAGCTCAACTCCCCGGGACACTGCCACAACCCCTAAATGACAGGAGGCACCAAGAACAATGTTCTCGTCACAAATCCATGGGAACAATTCCAAGATACCCGCGTGATCCTAATTTGTTTTGTGAAATTTGAGAAGAGAAGAGTCAAAACTCTACGTCAGGATGCCTTACCAGAGCGATGAAGGGACTGGGGAGTAAAAAGAATTCCTAATCTCTCTGATATATAATTCCTAAATGACTCAAAACATTTTTTTAGACTCAACAACGGCTGCTAAAAACGATCAATCAGTGGGGGCTCCTAAGGTCGGGGAAGGCTCTGATACCAACTTGTCACGCCCTTGATGCGGCTATATCTCCCACATGTCGAAGCATGACTTAGAGGCATAACCGCATTGAAAGCAATGTCGCAAGTGAGGTAATCTTCACACAACCCATGTAATACATAAGGGAAAGAGATACATAGTTGGCTTACAATCGCCACTTCACACAATTACATGAATAAAGCATTACATCATCCAAATACAATCAAGGTCCGACTACGGAACCAAAATAAAAGAAGAACCCCAAATGCGACAAGGTCCCCGATCGACCCCAACTGGGCTCCACTACTGATCAACTAGAACGAAACAACACAAAAGGACAAGATCTTCATCGAGCTCCTCCTTCAGCTTGGTTGCGTCATCTGCACGGTAACCTCGGCACCTGCAAATTGGTTTTGGAAGTATCTGTGAGTCACGGGGACTCAGCAATCTCACACCCTCGCGATCAGGACTATTTAAGCTTATGGGTAAGGTAAAGGTATGAGGTGGAGCTGCAGCAAGCGACTAGCATATTTGGTGACTAACATACACAAATGAGAGCGAGAAGAGAAGGCAAAGCACGGTCGATAAAAGTATGATCAAGAAGTGATCCTATAGCAACCTACGTCAAGCATAACTCCAACACCGTGTTCACTTCCCGGACTCCGCCGGAAAGAGACCATCACGGTAACACACGCGGTTGATGTATTTTAATTAAGGTCAACTTCAGGTTTTCTACAACCGGACGTTAACAAATTCCCATCTGCCCATAACCGCGGGCACGGCTTTCGAAAGTTCAAATCCCTACAGGGGTGTCCCAACTTAGCCCATCACAAGCTCTCACGGTCAACGAAGGATATTCCTTCTAGCGGGAAGACCCGATCAGACTCGGAATCCCGGTTACAAGACATCCTCAACAATGGTAAAACAAGTCCAGCAACACCGCTCGAATGTGCCGACAAATCCTGATAGGAGCTGCACATATCTCGTTCTCAGGGCTCACTCAGATAAGACATCCTACGAGTAAAACTAACCCTCAAGCTGCCCCGAGGTGGCCCCGCAGTATACTCGGTCGGACCAACACTCAGAGGAGCACTGGCCCAGGGGGGTTAAAATAAAGATGACCCTTGGGTAGGCCTACCCAAGGGAAAGAAAAGGCTAGGTGGCGAATGGTAAAACCAATGTTGGGCATTGCTGGAGGAGTTTTATTCAAGGCGAACTGTCAAGGGGTTCCCATTATAACCCAACCGCGTAAGGAACGCAAAATCCGGGAACATAACACCGATATGACGAAAACTAGGGCGGCAAGAGTGGAACAAAACACCAGGCATAAGGCCGAGCCTTCCACCCTTTACCAAGTATATAGATGCATTAATTAGATAAGAGATATTGTGATATCCCAACAAGTAAACATGTTCCAACAAGGAACAACATCTCCATGTTCCAACAAGGAACAAACTTCAATCTTCACCTGCAACTAACAATGCTATAAGAGGGGCTGAGCAAAGCGGTAACATAGCCAAACAACGGTTTGCTAGGACAAGGTGGGTTAGAGGCTTGGTTCAACAATATGGGAGGCATGATAAGCAAGTGGTAGGTATCGCAGCATAGGCATAGCAAAAGAGCGAGCAACTAGCAAGCAAAGATAGAAGTGATTTCGAGGGTATGGTCATCTTGCCTGAGATCCCGCAAGGAAGAAGAACGAGTCCATGAAGAAGAAAAATAGACGTAGTCGAACGGGTCCTCACAAACACGACGTTACCGGAAACAACCCGAAGAAGCACACCGGAAAGAAGCAGACAACATAGTAAACAACCACCACATAGACATGGCATGATGCATAAACAATTATGATGCATGTCCGGTTTAATGAAGCATGGCATGGCAAAGTGCAACAAACAACACTACAAATTAAGTGGAGCTCAATATGTCACGGAGTTGCATATTGACGAAACACCCCGACAAGTTATTTAGTTCGATCTCGTTTATGTACGCAACAATATTAAATGTTGTTAAACATGGCAAGAGGTGAAGCATGATGAAACTATCTAATCTAGGCAAGTCTAAATGAGGCCGGTACAACAAAACAACAAGTCCGGGAACTCCTCATATGCATATATTAGGTTTGGTACTGATCTGCCCTAAACACAATTTTAGGGTTGTTAAACATGCAAAACAAGTACACCATGTTAAACTAGGCATTTTCTACCTCATTTACATATAAAGTTTATTAAATTCCGAGTTACGGCTATTTAGTTATGAAATAAATCATTTTAGCAAGTTATTAAGCAAATTTAAACCAACAACATTTTAAACATTTTAAACATAGATGAAAATTGCATATTATTAAACTAGACAAAATTCTAAGCAATTTTCATATATAATTTGTTTTAATCCGATGCACGGTTGTGGAGATATTAAATGCATGAATAAGAAGGACTTTTCTGTAAAACTGTGTTCTCTGGAACAAATACTAAATTCGCAGGCGCTGGAAAAAACATGATATGGGCCAAATATGAAGGCTGGCCCAACGAATAGAGAAAAAAAACCAGGGGCTGCTCACCCTGGGCCTTGGGCCATCGGAGGTGATGGGCTGGGGTGCACGGAGCCGGATTTGGCCATCGGCTGGGCCTGGCGAAGTGGAGAGGAGCCGGCTCGGGAGGAGCTGGGCCTTGCGCAGCGGTGGGACGAGCCCGAGTCGGCTGGATCGAGCTCTGTCTGGAGGGACATGGAAGGAGCGGGTACATGGCGCGGTCAACACGAGGATCAGGGGCGCTGGCTGCTTGCGTCTTCGATTCAGAGGAAGCAGGGCGCGGCGCTGGACTTGGCGAAGGAGAAACCTCTTCGGCGAGGCGAGGACGGGGCAGAGGCACTTGGCGTTCGAATACCTTGGAGCGAAACGAGGCAAGGGCGGCGCCATGGACTCCTGGAGCTCCTGTTCGTCTGAAGAAACAGAGAGGCTGCGAGGATCTGGTTCGACGGCGATCTGCAGGTGCGGGCACAGGAGGAGCGGGAAACGACAAAGAGCAGGCCGACCGGACTTGGCGGTGCAGCAGGTGAGCTGGGGACACCGGGATCCGACGCAGGCCGAAGCAGAAGCGGATCAGCGAGGGTTGGTCGACATGGGCGCCTGACTTGGGTTTGATGTAGAGGAGGTCCTGCAGTGTAGCTCCATGGGGCAGGAGGAACTTGCTCTCGGTGACGATGGAGCTTCATGGCTTGGCATCCCTGGGCGATGACGTGGTCTCCTGTTCGAGCAAACGAAGAGGGAGAGATGTGAGGTGAGGGAGAAAGACAGGGAAGGGAGAGGAAGGAGGTGGGGGCGATGAGGGCTTGAGCACCGGCTGTAGTGGAGATCGAGCAAGAGTGGCTGGCGGCGGCATGTTCAAGCGAGGGAGGAGCTCGGGTTGGTCTGGTGTTGAAAATGAGAGGGATTTGGGAGGGGATGGATTTGGATCGAGAGGAGATCCCTATGTGGGAGAGGAGTGGCGGCGGGGAGGGACAAGCCTCCTAGGTTTTAGGGTTAGGCTAGATATATATAGCAAAAGGATTAAAGGAGAGGGATTTGGATCATCGGATCGAAATCCGACGGACAAGAATAAAATAGGTAGGGAGTTCAAATAAGAAAACGGTGATGTTTTGTAGACGTTCGGGGATGATCCGGACACAACGGTAGCGACAGCCGAGTCGGGTCCGGGACAGCTTTCGGGCGCGCGCGCGCGAGGATGGTCGCGGGCTGAGGAGAGAGGTTAGGTAGGGCCTGGCGGAAGGTAGTGAGCTGTGTAGACGGTCTCGAGCTGAGAGAAGAGAAGAGAGGGAGGCCCGGTGACTGTTTTTGGAGACCGAAAACGTCCGACGTGTGCCCGGCTATAATGCCGCTATAGTTTAATGGTTGGGCTATCAGACGAACTCCGAATGTGATGAAACTTGGCAGACAACCTACTAACAACAAAACAACACCGCATGCCAACTTTCATCCCATTCCGAGAACATTTTCCTGCCACTTATAAAATAATATATCGGACATGCCGCGGGCGCGTGCAAGTGTGTCTGGGCTCAGAACGGACAACGGACGGGCTGGGGGAACCCGGACGGATGCAAGTTTTAAAACATGATGATGCAATGCACATGATGACATGACAAGATGTAGCACGCAAGCGAATGACAAGGCAACAACAGCGAATAACTGGAGGGCACCTGGCACAACGGTCTCGGGGCGTTACAGTAAGTGATTATGACAACATTTTTTGTGCATTTTCAACCTCCTTTCCAAAGATTTTTTAATTTTTTTTCATACTGGCGGAATCAATCTGAGTTTCTAATCACTCCATAGGCTAGAGTTTGGAAAGGATTTGGTACAAAATTAAGTAGATGAGGATGGATTGGGTTCACGAGGAAGAGGTCACTCCAGAGGGGGTCAATGCAATCAACACACCAAAAATCGGGCTAACTACTTGATAAAGGAGGGGTGGGGAGGTCGTATCACAAACTGATATTTGGCCAGACCGATCAGAGAAGGAAATCAAATGTTCCCAAAAGCCCAGGGGCATTATAGGAATTGAAGCCATGTATGAGATCTTTAAAAGGTCAAATCTAGGATGTGCTCAAAACCCAAAGCCTTCATCCCACCACAGTCAACACCAAGTTCTCAGTCATGGCAGCTCATCAAGCCAAAAAGAACAAGGCGTCGATGCACTCAAAGGAGGAGGTAGCCTCAAATGGAGGCGGCTTGGCTAACAACCGTTAACCCCCTGTCTCCTCTTTTGCCATGTGGCCTGGATGTGTAGTCTGTAGATGTCATAAAATTATTCAAACTTAACCAAACCAGTACTCTATTTTTTGTAAAATTTGTGAAATACTGGTAGTTATCAGCAAAAAGGTTCATAGAGTTGTGCCTTTTGAAACCCAAACCGCAATTGGTTTGATGTTATTTATTACTCAATATTCCCGCCGTGCAAGGAAATCTTCCATTAATCAACTCGGTCTCCCAAGTACTTCCAACATATTTGACGAGTGTTTCCAAATCGCCTTCCTCAATTTATGACGATCTCACAAGAATGCTCTGGAATTTCTATTGGGTCTCAATCAAGGGTCAACAAAAAGTGCATCGGAGAGCATGGGAGCACTTGCTTTAGCCGGAGAACAAAGGTGGTGCGGATTTCTGGGACTATAGGTTGTTTAACCAGGCTCTCATGGCATGTTAAACATGGAGACTCGTTATTGAGCCGGATAGTTTATGTGCACAAGTTCTCAAAGCTCGATATTATCCTGATGGCAACCTTGAGGACACTGTCTTTGGGGGGGGGGATGCAACATCGTCTTGGCAAGCGACCACTTATGGACTGTACCTCCTAAAGGTGAGGCTCGTCTGGATGGTTGGATAATGGTGTTAGTATCCATGTTTGTCATGAAAACCGGTTACCCTGGTGAAAGCACATTTGCTCCCTTGGTGGTTTTGGTAATTCATGTCCACATACATGTTGTTGGACTAACATTTTCATCCAAAATATTTTAGGAAGATTTCAACCTAGGCTTGTAGATGGATGGAGATGTGGACTGAGGGAGTCCTGGACTAAGGGGTCCTCAGGTGTCCGGCCTGTTATCCATGGGCCGGAATGATGGGCTGTGAAGACATGAAGGCCGAAGACTGTACCCGTGTCCGGATTGGACTCTCCTTGGCGTGGAAGGCAAGCTTGGCGACCGACTATGAAGACTCCTTCTTATGTAACCGACTCTATGTAAACCCTAGATCCCCCCAGTGTCTATATAAACCGGAGGGGTTAGTCCGGAAAGGATATATTCATTACCATAGTCATACAGGCTAGGCTTCTAGGGTTTAGCCATTACGATCTCGTGGTAGATCAACTCTTGTAACACTCATATTCATCAAAATCAATCAAGCAGGACGTAGAGTATTACCTCCATAGAGAGGGCCCGAACCTGGGTAAACATCGTGTCCCCGCTCCTGTTACCATCGATCCTAGACGCACAGTTCGGGACCCCCTACCCGAGATCCGCCAGTTTTGACACCGACATTGGTGCTTTCATTGAGAGTTCCACTGTGCCGTCAACGAAAGGTTCGATGGCCCCTTCAATCGTCTATAGTGATGCTGTCTAAGGAGAAACCTTCCTCCCCGGACAGATTTTCATGTTCGGCGGCTTCGTACTGCGGGCCAACTCGCTTGGCCATCTGAAGCAGATCGATAGCTACGCCCCTGGCCACCAGGTCAGATTTGGAAGCTTGAACTATGTTGCGGATATCCGTGGAGACTTGATCTTCAATGAATTTGAGACCGCAGCGATCGCTCCCCCTCGCCCCGATGAACATGACTTAACTCTGTCATCGGATCACATCCAGGAGATGGTCCCTGTTGCTGCAACGGCCTTAGAACCGGAGCAGATCGTGCCATCCAAGGCCACAAAGTCCGTGGCGTTGGAGCCGCACACGGACTCGGCACCCCGCAATATCTGCATCAATGGAACTCCGGACTCGTCTTCGACTATAAGTCCCGGACCGGGTACACCTGCGGACACCGAGCTAGATCAGTTATCGATTCTCAAATTTAGCGCCACAGACATCTTCCATCACTCATCTTTGGGTGATGTGCTAAACTCTTTAAAGAACTTGTCCCTGGAGAAGGACTCATAGCCGAACTATGTTCAGTTTGAGCCAGAGGCTGATGATGGGAAATTTTGCTCCCCACCCGTTACCCACTTCATAGCCACTATCGATGACTTAACCGACGTGCTTGATTACAACTCCGAAGACATCGAAGATATGGACGACGATGCCGACATGGAGCAAGGCCAAGACCCGCCGTTCACAGGACATTGGACGGCCACCTCTTCATACGATGTGTACATGGTCGACACACCTAAAAAAGCAAGCGACGATGACAAAGGAGATCCAGTTGCGAATAAACCTTCTAAGACATAGTCCAAGCGCCGGTGCGCTAAACGCCGCTCTAAGCCTCGTCACTCAAATGATGGCAACACTGGCACTGGAGAAAATAGTACTCCGAGCGACGCCGAAAACAATGAAGACCCTGTCGGGGCTGCATCCGAACAGGAGGAACAAGACAACAAGCAAGATAACCCTGATAAACAGGCCATGCCCAATGACCCAGACGATGATAGTTATCATCCAGTCTCTGAGGATGATGAGAGCCTCGGCAATGAGGACTTCATCGTGCCTGAGGCACCCCTCGAGCAGGAGCGCTTCAAGCGCCAACTAATAGCCACTTCAAGAAGCCTGAAGAAGAAGCAACAGCAGCTCCAAGCTGATAAAGACCTGCTCATTGATAGGTGGACTGATGTCCTGGCAGCCGAGGAATACAGCCTCGAGTGCCCAGCCAAGAGTTACCCAAAGCGCAGACTGCTACCTCAGTTCGATGAGGAGGCACCAGATCCAATACCTCCCTCACGCAATGCGGACCGACCACCACGTGGTCGGGATAGTGCGGTGGACCGACCACCCCGCGGTCGGGATAAAATGGCAACTCAGGCTGAACAACAGCCCGCCCACCACCTCGCAAAAACAGAGACAAAACAGCTCGGGACCATACATACGACCTTCGGCAGGAGCTGGACAGTAGAGCGGGACACACCAGATGAATCTACGGATCGCAAGGACGCTTCCCGACTCAAGATGACGGCTACCTATTTGGACGTGACAAACCTAGTCACACCCGGGCCGATAACCGCAGATGGACTTCATCAGAGGTGCGCCGTGACGCGGACCGATATAGAGGCGCCGCACACTCTCTCTGTTTCATAGATGAGGTGCTGGATCACGAATTCCCCGAGGGGTTCAAGCCCGTCAATATTGAATCATACGACAGAACAACCGATCCCACAGTATGGATTGAGGACTTTATTCTTCACATCCACATGGCCCATGGAGACGACCTCCATGCCATCAAATACCTCCCACTAAAGCTCAAAGGGTCAGCTCGACACTGGCTAAATAGCCTGCCTGAAAATTCCATCGGCGGCTGGGAGGACTTGGAAGAAGCCTTCCTCGACAACTTCCAAGGTACATATGTCCGACCACCCGATGCCGATGACTTATACCACCTAGTTCAACAACCTAGAGAATCATCCAGAAAATTCTGGACTAGGTTCCTAACCAAAAAGAACCAGATCGTCGACTGTCCAGATGCCGAAGCCCTAGAGGCCTTTAAGCATAGCATCCGTGACGAATGGCTCGCCCGCCACCTCGGCCAAGAAAAGCCGACGTCCATGGCCGCCCTCACGACACTAATGACCCGCTTTTGCGTGGGAGAGGATAGTTGGCTGGCTCGCAGTACAACCACAGCCAATGAAGCAGGCCCCTTTGAGGCCAAAAACAGCACCAGCAAGCTCCAACGCAATAGACACAAGCACCGAAGCAATGGCGATAACACCGATGACACTACAGTTCACGCCGGATTCAGTAGCTCCAAGTCTAGCCAGCGAAAGAAGCCCTATAAAAGGAACGACCGAGGACCATCCAGCTTGGACCGCGTACTCGATCGTCCGTGCCATATACATGGCACCCCAGACAAACCGGCCAGCCATACTAACAGAGATTGCTGGGTCTTTAAGAAAGCCAGCAAGGTAAACATCGGAAACAGGGAAGGGGAATCGCAGAGCAAGGACGAAGACGAGGAGCCCCAACAGCCAAACACTGGGGGGCAGAAGAAATTCCCGCCTCAAGTCAAAACGGTGAACATGATATATGCTACACACATCCCCAAAAGGGAGCGCAAGCGCGCACTCAGGGATGTTTATGCGGTAGAGCTAGTCACCCCAAAATTCAACCCATGGTCGTCATTCCCGATCACCTTTGATCGTCGTGATCATCCAACTAGCATCCGTCATGGCGGTTCGGCCGCATTGGTACTCGATCCAATCATCGACAGATTTCACATGACACGAGTCCTAATGGACGGTGGTAGCAGCCTCAACCTGCTTTATCAAGATACAGTACGAAAAATGGGCATTAATCCCTCACGAATCAAGCCCACGATAACTACCTTTAAAGGAGTTATACCAGGAGTAGAGGCCCGTTGTACGGGCTCAATCACGCTGGAGGTGGTCTTCGGTTCCCCGGATAACTTCCAAGCGAAGAGCTAATCTTCGATATCGTCCCCTTCCGCAGCGGCTACCACACACTGCTCAGACGAACCGCGTTCGTTAGATTCAACATGGTGTCACATTATGCTTATCTCAAGCTCAAGATGCCCAGTCCATGCGGCGTCATTACAGTAAATGGAAACACGGAACATTCCCTCCGTACAGAGGAGCATACCGCCGCCCTAGCAGTAGAAGTACAGAGCAGCCTGCTCAAGCAGCACCATAATCCGGCCGCCGAGCCCCTGGACATCGTTAAGAAGGTCTGGACTACACTGCAACAGGGCAGCTCGATTCGTTAAGAGCTGAATTAGTAAATCCGACCTCCGTCCCAGCCCCGATAAGGAAATGGAATCCGTACCGCGCGTACATAACTACGCACTCAAAACCCCACGGGTACCGACGGAGGCATAACTCGCTCGCGATCCACAGTGCGGCTTGACCGACCCTGGGATTCGCACGCCTTTATTTTTTCTTTTTATTATGATTTTTCTCTCTTTTCGAGGTCTATGTGGATGACCCGTTTGCAGAACACACCAAGGAGGCAAGGAGCTCTGGCATAAAGGGAATCCCTAGGTGGTCTCTATTAAACGATTGCCATACTTGTTTTACATACCCACACACAGCTCGCCCTTGGTTGCGGCATGTTAAATAGCTTTACTTGCTTATCGCATTACTTGCACAAAGTATGCCTCGACGTACTAATTACATCACAATGGTGAATAACTGGTGGCGTCAGCTTATTACTTATTTTTCCTGTTTCCTCACCTTTGTATATAATACTTATTGCACATGTACACCATGGTATGTATTACTACGCCAGGGGCTTCATTACACCCCGCATTACGGCAATAAAAGTCCAAACACTTTTTCAGTATAGTTCGGCACCCCGAACTTATAACATTATATGCATCGGCTCCGAATCATGTCTTTGGTCAATAGTTGGGTTGCCCGGCTCCTGTGCTTACTACCTTACGTTCCACTACATTGGCTAGGGTAGTAAAGGGAGAACTACTGCGATTGTGTCCCGGTTCTTTCAGACGAGCACCTCAGTAGAGAAAGCCGAAAACTGACTGTCATGATGCGGCGAGAGCTGGTCAGCTATTCGAGAGGTTCCAAATCGTTAGAGATTTTTTCTGCTTCTTGCGAAGAACCGGTTCCTACGATCATGCGTGTATAACGCCCCTAGTTCGGCCTTCTGAATACCAGGGGCTTCGCCAACTTTCTTAATTGTCAAACTCCTATGGCTAAGTGAGGGCAGTAAAGGCCGCATAGTCTGTTTGCCTTGTTCGTTGCGCTAAACACCTCCTTTAAGGACCAGAATGTGGAGTAAAGAGTGTTTAGATTTATCCCGAACACCCCCGTACTATCTACGTGGGGGCAGAAGCCGACGACTGGTCAACCCTTAGATTTCATAAAACGGCCGCACAGGAGGTAAAATGTAAATCACAAGCATTATAAGGTGGGACCCCTCCAGGATAATACAAATGTTCTCATGGGAATATGACATCCTTCAAACACTGCTCCGCCACAAGACGGGACCCCTCCAGGACGCCATCAAAATAGTGCTCGGGTCGACGATGCTCCTTGCCCTCCAACGGCCCCTCGGTCATCAGCTTCTTGGCATCCAGCTTTGCCCAATGCGTCTTGACGCGGGCAAATGCCATACGAGCACCTTCAATACAGACCGACCGCTTCACGACTTCGAGCCACAGACAAGCACTTACAAGCCGCTTAACAAGTCCGAAGTAGCTGCTAGGTATAGGCTCGGCAAGCCACAACCGGACTATCAGATCCTTCATGGCTAGCTCTGCTGACCTGTGCAGCTCGACCAACTGCTTCAGCTGGTCGCTAAAGGACAACGGATGTTCGGGTCCAAGATATTGGGACCATAATAGCTTCAACGTAGACATTCCTTCTTCGACTCTATAATGCTCGGCAGCATCTGATATACTGCATGGCAGATCCGTAAACGCCCCTGGAAAACCCAAATTCAGATAAGTACAAGGAACGTTTCTTCTACATACTTGCTTTGCATGGTAAAAGAATTACCCGCCGCAATCTCCTTGGCCGCCTGAATTTCCTAGAGGGTATTCTGGGCTTCGGCCTGTGCATCTTGTGTGCTCTAGTGGGCCTTCGCCAGTTCGGATTCTTGCGCCTTACAATCGCACTCCAAGGACTCACATCTCTCGACCGTGCCCTGGAGCTATTGCTGCGCCTCGCCAATCCGGGCCTCGTGCTTCTCGCATGCGGTGCGTTCCTTGGCTGCTTTGTCCTCGGCCTCGGCTAACGCCTTATTAAGGGATGCCTCCTCGGTCGTGGCCCCTAATAAAGTTTATGACACCTCAGTCCGGACGGACTATTCATTTTTTCTTAAAATGCACCCGTAGGTTACTGCATACCTTGGCTATCCTCCAGATGCTTCTTCACGAGGCCGAGCTCTTCCTCGGCCCGCTCCAGTTTCCGCTTCAGTACGGAGACCTCCGCAGCATGAGCAGTGGCAGCCTGTAGTGATACCTTCTTATTCACATAGACAACTTATGTTAGACTCCTGCGATATTTCTTCTTGATCCTCTGTTCGGCTTTTTCTTTCCGAACACCAAACAGAGCATCAGGGGCTACTGTCTATACTGTGATATTCTTCCTGCAAACGCATTACTTACCTCAAAGCCCGATAGAAGGCTAGTGTAGGCCTCGGTCAGTCCGCTTTTGACGAACTAGACCTTCTCTATTACCGTGCCCATAAGGGCGCGGTGTTCATCCACAACAAAGGTGCCTCGTAGCGCCTCCAGCAGATTATCCGGTGCCTCTGGTTGGATAGAGGTCACCGGCGGAACAGGCACATTCCCTCCTTTTAGGGAATGCCGTTCGCTAGACTCTGGAGCCACGTAGATCTCTGGAATGGTATCTGCCTCAGGTCCGAAGGGAACTCGGCCCCCGTCTCCAGTCCCCATAGGGGCTTTTTTCCCCATGTGTCCGACGACTGAGGAATCGTCCTGGGGCGCCACCCCGACGATCTCCGGGAGCTCCCCCCGGTCGGGGAAGGTCTTCTGCGACACCACCTTGTCGTCACCCTTGGGAAAGACGGAATGAGAAAGTGGCGGAGACATGCTAGCCATCTCCTTTGAGTCTAGTGATCCCTCCCTCGAGGATCGCGGGGGGCCATCGCGTGCTGGACTGCAAGGTTTAAGACATATCAATATTACAAACCGGGAAGACTAGATGTTTTTGGATTCTGGTACTTACAAGGCGGCCCGAGGCTTGGTCCGGCGAGGTCGCTCTGGACTGCTATCAACATCCCATGCGGAGTTATCCGCGAGGGAGCCTCTAACCCTCTTAGGCGCTTTCGCCTTCGGATTCATGGGAGCCGCTCTCTTCGTCCTCCCTACTTCAGGTGGGGAGTCGTTTTCTTCTTCCTCTTCATCGTCGTCGTCAGCGGACAAATAGGAAGTCTTGTCTTTGGACGTCATGTCCGGAGCGCCTTTTTGGCGAGGGCCCTTCTTGGCCCCTTTGGCCGCTTTCTTGGCCATCTTCTCTGGCACCTCATAAGGTGCCGGAAAAGGCATTTTCATCAATAATGGGAATTCTTGGCCTTCGGGCAGCGGAGCCGGACAGTTAGTCCCCTCCGCTATCTTGATCCAGGCCTGAAAACATGGGTAGGAAATCTTAGGCTTTCTCTCAAAATATGCTAGTAAAGGGTACACCTTGAAAACATTAAAAGAACTTACCGGGTTAGCCTGGCGTTTAAGCTAAGCCCCCGATCTTCGGTCGTGGGCGGTGGCATCTCGCCGGCCTTGAAGAGCACTCTCCAGATTTCTTCGTGCATCGTGCCGAAGAGCTCTAGTAGCGTCTGGTGCTTGGCCGGATCGTACTCCCATAGATAGCAAGTCCGGCGTTGGCACGGAAGGACCCGACGAATGAGCATGACCTGGACCATGTTGACAAGCTTGATCTTCCTATCTATCATGTTCTGGACGCACATCTGGAGCCCAGTCAGCTCGTCCGAGGGACCCCAGGTTAGGCCCCTCTCTTGCCAGGGGGTGATCCGCATCGGGATTCCGGATCAAAATTTAGGGGCCACCACCCAGTTGGCATCACGCGGCTCGGTGATATAGAACCACCCCGATTGCCACCCTTTCACCATCTCCGTGAACGAGCCTTCGGGCCAGGTAACGTTGGGCATCTTCCCACCATGGCGCCTCTGCACTCTGCTTGTTGGCCGCTCACCACCTTCGGCTTCACATTGAAGATCTTCAGCGGGACGAAATGAGGCAGGATGCGGAGAAAGGCCTCGCACACGACAGTGAATGCCGTGATGTTGAGGATGAAGTTGGGAGCTAGGTCATGGAAGTCTAGCCCGTAGTAAAACATTAGTCCACGGACGAAGGGGTGAAGAGGGAAACCCGGCCCGCAGACGAAATGTGTGAGAAACACAATCCTCTCATGGGGCTCTGGAGTAGGGACGATCTGTCCCTTATCCGGGAGTCGGTGAGCGATCTCCTTGGCCAGATATCTGGCCTCCCGGAGCACCTTGATATCCTTCTTCTTGACGGAGGAGGCCATCCACTTACCCCCAGCTCCGGATCCGGACATCTTTGGAGTGCTTTCTAGGTCGAGGGAAAAGCTAAAAGCTTGGGCGCTGGAGCTTAGGGACGAAAGGACTGAGGAGGAGCTGAGGTGTGGGTGAAGGAAGGGAATCCTTATCCCCTTATAAAGGCCACGAATATCAAGTGTCTCCCCACTCGCCTTAAACTCGCCTATTCCCAAGGGCCGTGCAAATGGCATGGTTGGGTCACCTACGCCCGTATTGATGAGAATCCCGTAATAAGGGGGCACGATCTCTGCTTCGACAAGACGTGCCAATGGCAACCGTGTCTCGAAACGTGGAGCGGCAGATGAAAATGGTTCAAAATTATGACTGGACAGACGTGATGTCATATTGTAAAAGCTGTCAGCGGATTAGACTCGTGTAAAAATATATTCTCTCTACGATTATGTATGGTGTGTGTGACAGGTCCGGATACTATCATCGCATCCGAAGACTATCTTGAAGTTCGGATAGAAGGGAACCCGCCTTACAATGCCGAATACAATCTACGCGCCGGACTCCTCATCATTGAAGCCAGGTTCAGGGGCTACTGAGGGAGTCCTGGACTAAGGGGTCCTCGGGCGTCCGGCCTGTTATCCATGGGCCGGACTGATGGGCTGTGAAGAGATGAAGGCCGAAGACTGTACCCATGTCCGTATTGGACTCTCCTTGGCATGGAAGGCAAGCTTGGAGACCGACTATGAAGATTCCTTCTTATGTAACCGACTCTATATAAACCCTAGATTCCCCCCGGTGTCTATATAAACCGGAGGGGTTAGTCCGGAAAGGATACATTCATTACCATAGTCATATAGCCTAGGCTTCTAGGGTTTAGCCATTACGATCTCGTGGTAGATCAACTCTTGTAACACTCATATTCGTCAAAATCAATCAAGCAAGACGTAGGGTATTACCTCCATAGAGAGGGCCCGAACCTGGGTAAACATCGTGTCCCCCGTCTCCTGTTACCATCGATCCTAGACGCACAGTTCGGGACCCCCTACCCAAGATCCGCTGGTTTTGACACCGACATAGACTCCTCAAGCCACTAAGGACAAGCATTGGCAAAAGCTTCTAGAATCCACATTTTTGGTTAAGTGATTAGAGATCACATTGAGTCCATAAGAAAGCCAATACTATTAAAAGGGGGTGAGGTTTTGATCACGAGCCATTTTCTCAACTGCTTGAAGATATTGATCCAAAAACCCTCAATCACTTTCTCACATTCTCGGTCCCATCGAAACATACTCATACAGACCCACCAAGATACACTAGACAAAGCCACAACCTAAACCCTAGAAACTCGGTTCCACCGAGATGGCATTTGGTCCCACCGAAGTGCACTGGCAAACTATTTATACCCAATTGAGTTCATTTTGGAATTACCAAGCGAAACTGATTGGAACTACCGAAACAACGCAAGTGCTTAGGTCATCACATATTGGAGTGTAGGATCGAAAGTATGTCTAGAGGGGGGGGGTGATTAGACTACTTGACCAAATAAAAATCTAGCCTTTTCCCAGTTTTAAGTCTTGGCAGATTTTAGCAACTTAGCACAAACAAGTAATCAACCTACACATGCAATTCTAAGAGTATAGCAGCGGGATGTAAAACAATTGCACATGAGGGTAAAGGGAGGAGTTTGGAGGGAGCAAACGCAATGTAGAGATGGAGATTTTTGGCGTGGTTCCTATAGGTGATGCTATCGTACATCCAATTTGATGGAGACTTCAACCCACGAAGGGTAATAGTTGCGCGAGTCCACGGAGGGCTCCACCCACGAAGGGTCCACGAAGAAGCAACCTTGTCTATCCCAACATGGCCATCGCCCATGAAGGACTTGCCTCACTAGGGTAGATCTTCACGAAGTAGGCGATCTCCTTGCCCGTACAAACTCCTTGGTTCAACTCCACAATCTCGACGGAGGCTCCCAAGTGACACCTAACCAATCTAGGAGACACCACTCTCCCAAAGGCTATATATGGTGTGTTGATGATGAACTCCTTGCTCTTGTGCTTCAAATTATAGTCTCCTCAACACTCAACTCTTTCTCATAGGATTGGATTTGGTAGAAAGATGATTTGAGTGGAAAGCAACTTGAGGAAGGCTAGAGATCAAGATTTATGTGGTTGGAATGGAATATCTTGACCTCAACACAAGTGTAGGTGGTTCTCTCTCAGAAAATGTGTGTTGGAAGTGTAGGCATATTCTGATGGCTCTCTCCACGAATGAAGAGTGGGTGGAGGGGTATAAATAGCCTCCACACAAAATCTATCCGTTACACACAAATCACCAAACTCGGTGGGACCGAATCATACAACTCGGTCAGACCGATTTAGTTCATAATGTGACCGTTAGGGTTTTCGATGGGACCGACATGTCAACTCTATGGGACCGATTCCATTAGGGTTAGGGCATAACGTAATCTCGGTGAGACCGATTACACAAACTTGGTGGGACCGATTTTGGTAATAGGCAACCAGAGAGTTGGTCAGGCAAACTCGGGACCGATTCGCTCATCTCGGTTAGACCAAAACGTTACGAAGGGGAAATAGAGAGTTCGCAAGTGGGAGACTGAAGGAAATATGCCCTAGAGGCAATAATAAAGTTATTATTTATTTCCTTATATCATTATAAATTTTTATTATTCATGCTGGAATTGTATTAACCGGAAACATGATACATGTGTGAATACATAGACAAACAGAGTGTCACTAGTATGCCTCTACTTGACTAGCTCGTTAATCAAAGATGGTTATGTTTCCTAGCCATAGACATGAGTTGTAATTTGATTAACGAGATCACATCATTAGGAGAATGATGTGATTGACTTGACCCATTCCATTAGCATAGCACTTGATCGTTTAGTATGTTGCTATTGCTTTCTTCATGACTTATACATGTTCCTATGACTATGAGATTATGCAACTCCCGTTTACAAGAGGAACACTTTGTGTGCTACCAAACGTCACAACGTAACTGGGTGATTATAAAGGTGCTCTACAGGTGTCTCCGAAAGTACTTGTTGGAATGGCGTATTTCGAGATTAGGATTTGTTACTCCGATTGTCGGAGAGGTATCTCTGGGCCCACTCGGTAATGCACATCACTATAAGCCTTGCAAGCATTGTAACTAATGAGTTAGTTGTGGTATGATGTATTACAGAACGAGTAAAGAGACTTGCCGATACGAGATTGAACTAGGTATTGAGATACCGACGATCGAATCTCAGGCAAGTAACATACTGATGACAAAGGGAACAACATATGTTGTTATGCGGTTTGACCGATAAAGATCTTCATAGAATATGTAGGAGCCAATATGAGCATCTAGGTTCCGCTATTGGTTATTGACCGGAGACATGTCTCAGTCATGTCTACATAGTTCTCGAACTTGTAGGGTCCGCATGCTTAAAGTTTCGGTGACGATTTGTATTATGAGTTTATGTGTTTTGATGTACCGAAGGTAGTTCGGAGTCTCGGATGAGATCGGGGACATGACGAGGAGTCTCAAAATGGTCGGGACGTAAAGATCGATATATTGGACGACTATATTCGAACATCGGAAAGGTTCTGAGTGGTTCGGGTATTTGTCGGAGTACCGGGGAGTTACGGGAATACGGGGGAATAAGTATATGGGCCTTATTGGGCTTTAGGGGAGAGAGAGAGAGGTAGGCCGCGCGCCCCCCTAATGACTAGTCCGAATTGGACTAGGGGGGGGGGGGTGCGGCGCCCCCTCCTTCCTTCTCTTCCCTCTTCCCCTTCCTTGTCTCCTACTCCTATGTAACGCCCCGAGACCGTTGCGCCAGGTGTCTTCCAGTTATTCGCTGTTGTTGCCTTGTAATTTGTTTGCGTGTCATGCATTTCATATCATGTCATCATGTGCATCGTATTTGCATACTTGTTCGTCTCATGCATCCGAGCATTTTCCCCGTTGTCCGTTTTGCAATCCGGCGCTCCTACGTCCTCCGGCGCCCTCTTTTGTCTCTTTTCGTGAGCGGGTGTTAAACTTTATCGGAATGGACCGAGATTTGCCAAGCGGCCTTGGTACACCACCGGTAGACCGCCTGTCAAGTTTCGTGCCATTTGGAGTTTGTTTGATACTCCAACGGTTAACCGGGGAACCGTAAAGGCCTCGTGTGTGTTGCAGCCCAACACCCCTTCAAAGTGGCCCAATAACCCATCCGAACCCCCTCCATCCTCTAGGTCGTTTGATCACGATCGCGTGGCCGAAAACCGCTCCTCATTTGGACTCTCCTAACTCCCTCTACCTATATATATGTGTCTCCCCCCGAAATTTCGTGGTGCAAACCCTAACCTTCGTCCTCTCCGCGCCGCCAGACAAAACTCCCACCGGCCGAACATGTCCGACGCGCCTAGCCACGTTGCTCCGACCAATCCCGCACCGCCACCTCAGTCCCGCCGCCGCTCTCCTCCAACCCGTGACCGCCACCTGTCCCAGCCGGCACCCCGCCACACCGGCCCGCCGCGGCCCCCGCCCGCTGGGCCCGGATCCCGC